>NC_136486.1:46758746-46856246 GCF_053919585.1 Euprymna scolopes | reverse complement strand
ATAAATAATTAAAATGCGCGCATTGTCACTGAACTAATTTTACATTTTTAAATTATGCCTGTAAAAAATGCCTTGTATGTGAACTGTTTCCAGTTTTATTATTAGTGATTTATTAATAATGAATATTTGTCATAGCATGTCATCCCTTGAGCGAGATTTAATTTTAACTATTTAAATGCAATAACATGGCGCATATTTTTGTCAAGCAACGATGCAGCATTAAAAATAGTCAATTTCCTGAAACGCTGAAGGCGTGCAGCCAATTGATCTCTTTTGCAAACTGTTTTTTCTCTTTTTTATGGATCCGCGACAAACGACTAATCTTTGGCTACCCAATGAACGAATAAACCTTATTTTCTTATTTTTTTTTTAATTTTATTATTAATGAAACGAAAAAAAATGCGAATCAGTATAAAGATGCTTTTAGAATTAAATTAATTTTATTTATGACGGTACATTTGGTAACGTGAAAGCCGTAGATTGTGTACTCTGCATCTGTCCAGACAATTACGCCACAATACTTCGATTGTATGTCCTAAAAATGTGCACAGATGAATGACATCTGATGTGAAAAAATTATGAGTAAATTATTTGATATTAATATGATTTCCTGTTATAATGTTTTTATTTCGATTATATATATTATTACATTTAAACTCAAACAAGGTGAATTGCCACTTTGGTGTAGGGGGGGCTACTATCAGGGGCAACAACTACTGGGGTCCTATGTAGGGATTTGGGCAGCAAGATGTCGGTTCACGTTACACTTGAAATTCTGAAATCAGTACTGTTGGGGAAGCAGGGACCTGGAATGGAATTCCAAAGTCTAGCGGTTCTGGGGAAGAAACTATTGGAGTAGAAAGACCTTCAACATCTATGGATCTCTACAGTGTGGGGGGTGGGATTTAGCTGCCTGTAGGGTTTGTCGAGGGTGCTCATGTCGTGGGGGCACAAGTACTTGCAGTTCGTCAGAGCATTCACCACTAAAATACTTGTAGAACAGGCAGAGGGATGCAACATTTCGTCGATGGGACAGAGGCTGAAGCTTAGATGCCAGTTCAGGGCCTAACAGGTTTTCGACTCTCTTTTGAACCTTGTCAAGGAGCGAGTGATTAGTAGCAGATGCACCAGCCCAAATGTGACAGCAATACTCCATACAGGGGCGAATGGTGGCCTTATAGAGGTATAGAATACTTTCGGGTGTTAGTAGCTGCTAGCACGGTAGAGAGAGAGCCCACCTTTCTTGCAGCGGCCCTGGCAATGCCTTCACTGTAATTGTTCCAACTCATGTTTCCTGTGAACGTTATGCCAAGGAGTTTGAAAGATGTACTCTATGGTCGTTGTCCATTGCTATAGGTTTTAGAGAGGGTTTCTCATAATTATTGAATGAAACTAGTTTAGTCCTGGCGGTATTGAACGTGACCAACCATTTTTGTCCCCATTCCACTACAGATTGAAGGTTTTCCTCTAGTGTGTCTGCCATTTATGTAGAAATGTGTTCATTCGTCTTCCTGTCGTGCCTGTTATAGAGTGTAGTGTCATCAGCATATATACCCATCTCAGAGGCAATTTTGTCAGGGAGATCATTTATGAATGTCAGGAATAATAGACGTCCAAGGATAGACCCCTGGGCACCCCCGAATTTATATCATATTGTTTAAATGTACGACCGTCGAGGACAACCTGGATTTTCCCCCTTATCTTAGAAGGATTTAATCATGTTAAGTATTCTACCAGTGACACCGTATTATATAATTTTCCTGTGGAGACCCTCATGCCATACTCTGTCAAAAGCCTTAGATATATCAAGAGCTACCGCTCTGCCCTCCCCCGCATTGTCCAGTGAATGGTATATACGTTCAGAGATACCAGTTATGATGTCTGTCGTGGAACAGGCTTATCTAAATCCATATTGTTTGTCAGTCAGAAGTTTAGCATCTGTAAGGTGATTTAATAAAGAACAGTTAATTAAGGTCTCAAATATTTTGGCAAAAAGTGGAAGGAGGTTAATGGGGCGATAATTTAATGGGTCAGTCCTTTCGCCAGAGTTCTTGAATACTGGTACAACAGAAGCAATTTTCGAACAGCCCTGAAAGCAAGCTTCATTAAGGCATTTGTTGTAGAGTTTGGAGAGAACTTCGGCTGAGTATTTTTTAATAGCACAGCTGGGATGAGATTGGGTCCACATGATTTGAAGTGTCAAGGTTTTTTATGATAGCATGCACCTAGACAGGGGTGATTTTCAGATAGTCTAACGTGGCGTTTGTCCGCATAGGAAAGTCAGGTAAGGGGTGGTTGGAAGGGTCCAGTGTGGAGTTCCAGGCAAACTGACTGGCAAGCATTTAAGCCTCCTCGGTTGCTAAGGTTGCTTGTGAGTGTGGGTTAGTGGGGGGGGTTGTTGATTGCCCATTATTTACTACACTGTTGTAGATTTTTCAGAAGTCTCGAGTTCTTAGTTTTTGATGTTTTTTTAGCGGTTACCGTAAAACGGTAATATATATATATATATATATATATATATATATATATATATATATATATATATATATATATATATGAAGTGCAGGAGAAGTGCTCTCCGACTCCCTGGAAGACCTCATCAGTTTGCCCTGTATTTAAGAATTCAGGTGATAAGTCATCTCCCTCTCAGTACAGACCTATACGTCTCCTGTGTGTTATGAGCAAGTTGCTTGAATCCATATTAAATAGAGAAATAGTCAACCACCTCAGCAGGAATAACCTTCTTAGTGACACACAATAGGGTTTCCGCTCTGTTAGATCTACCGCAGATGTGCTGACGGTTATATCCCACAGGATTAGTGAATCTCTTGACAAAGGCTTCCTTTCTAGGGCAATTGCTCTTGACATATCAAAGGCCTTCGACAAGGTATGGCATAAGGGTCTACTTCACAAGATTTCCAGCTACGGTATAACTGGAAATGTTTTCTCAATCATTAAATCATTTCTCTCCGATAGGCTCATCAGAGTAGTGGTAGATGGACAAAAATCGGAGGCTTGCAATATAAATGCTGGAGTCCCTCAGGGGTCAATCCTGGGTCCAACTCTCTTCCTGATCTACATCAATGACCTCACTAAACACATACTAAAATCATTCGCTGGCATCTATGCTGATGACACGACCATCTACGGCAACACATCAAAGGCTGTAAATGACAAAGTTCTCTCTGATTCTCTCTCCTCTGATCTCGAGCGCGTGGTTCAGTGGGGGAAGATGTGGCTGGTTACCTGTAATGCATCCAAAACCAAAAACCTATCCTTACATCATCAACGCTCGGATCCCCAGCTGACATCAATTGTGATGGATGGCTCTCGTCTGGGAGAGGCCCCGTGTTTTGACAAGCTTCTGGATTTGACCTTTACTCCTGATTTGAAATGGAACACGTACATCAAGTCTGTTGCCAAGGTCGCTGGAAAGATGGTGGGATCCTTCTACCGCTCCAGAAGATATCTCACTACTGATGCAATTCTCTATCTATATAAAAGCCAAGTACGTTCAAGGATGGAATACTGTTGCCATATCTGGGCAGGAGCTGCTAAAAACAGCCTATCCTGCCTTGACAGAGTACAAAATAGACTTCGGGGCTTAGTGGGGTATACCCTTTTCTCTACCCTGCAACCTCTCTCCAACAGAAGAGTCGTTGTGAGTTTATCCTTGTTTTATCGTTATTTCCATGGCAGGTGCTCGTCTGAACTCCAATCTCTGGTCCCCCCTCGCCAATCTTTCACGAAAAACACCCGTCTAGCTGAATCCACTGTGAAAATTTTCCCCCTCTATATCTGTGCCTAAATCAAAACGCGGATTCCATGAACAAAGCTTCTTTCTTAGAACTGCACGCCTGCGGAACTCTGTTCCGTCTGCCTGCTTCTCTCCAGACTACAACTTGGATGTCTTCAAGTCCAATGTTAACAAATTCCTAATGAACCGTCCCCTTAATTAAACACTTCATCAAATCTCCACACTAACGTAATGTACTTGCAATAACACTTATCCCTGAGTGGCTTCCAGGCCTTGATAAGTGGTGATCACTGTGTAAAAAAATGTATATATATATATATATATATATATATATATATATATATATATATATATATATATGTGTGTGCGTGTGTACATCCTTTTTTTTTCTTGAGTATATTTAATTTAAAATCAAACTTTTTTGTCTATTAATTCTATTTTTAATCTTGTACAACTTCAGAAGAACTTTTGGGCGACATAGTTTTAGTGAAATCCAGTGTTCTCAATTTTTCCATTATTTCTCTTTAAAAGATGGATGAAATACTAGAAGTATTACTAATAAAAACTAATAATCTACTATAAATATTATTAACTTTACCAATAGTAGTAACATCCTGAAATGTTTGAAGTTATTAAAAAATACGGATTATATATATATATATATATATATATATATATATATATATATATATACATACATATATACACACATATATACATATATACATATGTATATATGTATGTATGTATATGTGTGTAAGTATATATATTAATAAAGTACCGCTTATACATGCATATATATATATATGTATATATATATATATATATATATATATATATATATATATATATATATATACGTGTGTGTGTGCATGTGTCTGCGTGTGTTACGGAATAGAAGATATATAAATTGTTCAAAGCCAGTTAGATTAATTAAACCTTGACAATGAATCCAGAAAGATTGAAAATGAATCGAACTTACGAAAAGTATGCCGATAGTTTTAAGGTGAAAGTGGAAAGAATGACAATAGAAATATTAAGAAAGCCGACGCTTTTATGAAATTATATATAAACATATATATATATATATATATATATATATATATATATATATATATATATATATATACTTACATATATATATGCATATATGTGCATGTATATATATGCACGTATATATATGTATATATGTGCATATATATGCATGTATATATATGCACGTATATATATGTATATATGTGCATATATATGCATGTATATATATATATGCATATACATGCATGTATATGTATGCATATATATGCGTGTATATATGCATACATATGCATATATATGTATATGCATATATATATACATGCATATGTAATATATATATATATGTATATATTTAATATATATCTATATTTGAATAAAAACATATGATTTGTTAATTATACAAAACCCTCGCATACGTTTAACTAGAATAATCTATAATTTTAGCACGCTTGTAATTTAAACGTTCATATACACCCACGAGAATTATTATCGTAAAACAGCGTTATTATTAGTAAACACACCAGCCAAATGATCACAAAGTATAATTAAGTACTCTAAAGGGATGACTTTTTGACAGAATGATCAAACAGTGTAAACCAACATATGATATTGTTTAGCTGTTTGCAGGTATATGGTCTTAGAAACCGATCTCTATAGCACAGCATATAATCTTACAAATATATATTTAGTTGTTCTGTAAACTGAAACATCTCTTTTGTATCTTAACCCGTCTTTCTCCCCCCCCGAAACAACTGATAATTCTATCGGCTGAACAATCGGAATGTGGTTTGATATAGTTCCTTAAATATACTTGCCATGTAAACCTGTAAAAAGTTGTTATCTTTAGTCGAAATGAAAATATTCTTTCCAATACAATTTTCGCAATTATCATTTAATACTGGTCTGCCGATACATACACCAATATGCGACCCCCACTACAGACAATTATAGTACATATTTTTAAATAAAAAAAGATCTGTCCAGCGTTTTTGGAGACTACATGGAACGAAATCACACACTTTCATTTAATACACACGTACACATACACAAGTGCATTTTATATAGATGTGTACATGGTAGAACGATAAAGTTGTCCTATAAAACGACCTGATTCCATTTCCCTTTTATCAAGACGCGTTTAGGTTCTTTCTTGTCGCAGACTATCAACAAAATGCCCAGATGTGTACAAGTCTTAAGAGCAATCAATTTCAGTCTGAATGTTAAACAATGTTCAACGACCAATATTGAAGATGTACGTCGGTACAACTTATGCTCTTTACTGATCTAACTTATGAAAAGAGAACCATTGTCAGCACCTTCAAAATGTATCGTTAAATTGGCAGGAATAATAGGGACGTGTTAAGGGCGGGGAAAACAAATCCGGTAAAGGTTATGGTCTCTGGTGTGGTTTCGAGTGAGGAACGCATGGATCTATCCTGCATCTTAAAAAATGGGTTCAATATAAACACCAAAGTATACCTAGATTTGCAAAATTGTGTGATTATCCCTTGGTGCAATAAAATGGCTGCTGACATACTCTTCGTACCGCAGCAGGATTTGGACCAGACCCAAATGTTAACTTCTTGACTTCAGAAAGAGTGCTTCGACTTTATAACTTATTCTCATTGTAACTCTTCAAAACCGCCCCTAATCCTCTGGGCTACTTCGTTCGGTCATACGTCGAAAAAAATCACCAACACTAGCCTGAATGCTGACATCAACCGAGTATTCGTCGTGCTCCCGTCGACACTTGAGGAAATGGTACACTTTCAGTTTCCGACATGTATTAACGCGGGGATTGACGCTGAAGGCGGCTACATTGGAAATATGATCGGCCTACTACACAATCAAGTAACCTAAATTGATATTTCAATGAAATTTTTAGATAAATCTCCAGTGGTGTTTTCTTTAGAGCGATAACTGTATCGTTCCACCCTGAACATCTATCTATCTATATATCTATAAAAGTGAATTGTTTGTCTGTGTGTGTTACTGTGTGTGCACATTTCCCTAGGAAACTACTCTGAAAATTATAAGTCAAAAGACTTAATATTTGACATAGAGGGTATTTTGATTTGGGAACATTTCGGCCAGAAATTTGGCTGTGAAGGCGTCAATGTTCATTTATTTGGATCTTTCAAAACTCTACCAAACTCCTCCGTCAACTTTGAGTCTAAACACCTGAAATTTTAAATATAGACCAGTTGGACGATGATCAAAATTTTACGTAGATTTCTGCCCAAAATAATAACTGGTAAGGGATCAAAATGGGGGTCATATTTTTTAATGGATTTCTGCGATTTCTACTAAATTACTCAGCCACTTTTTGTCTAAACATTAGAAATTCTACAAAAAAAAATGTATTAACACATATAGCAAGCGTTTTAATATGCGTTTGGACTGAGATTTGGCTACCAAGCAGCCAAAGTTCAAGCTTTTTAATCGGTTTTGGTCGAGAATTTTGCTGACAAGAGGTCAAAGTTTAAAGAAATTTAACTTTTGTAGTTTCTAGCAAACTATTCAGACAATTTGGAGTCTAAAAAGTTGCAATTTTACATAACGGATATTCAAACATGCAGCAATATTTTTAATCAGTTTTTGGGTGAAAATTTGACTGCCAGGTAAAAAAAAAAGTTGAAAGAGTTGACCTTTACAGACTCTTCCAAACTACCTCGCCAATTCGAGGTCTAAATACTTGAAATTTCAGATGAAGGTTACCTGGTCATGAGTAAAACTTTATATATATATATATATATATATATATATATATATATATATATATATATATGCACATAAAATTATGGACTGAACCGATGGTCCGAGGAAAGGCCAACACAACTGCTAGTATATATATATATATATATATATATATATATATATATATATATATATATATAGTAATTTATAAAATATATATGGGGATTAAGCTACACTGAATATTCCGCGTTTCATCTACTTTAGGACTCTTCAGGCTTATGCGCGAATTCTGTGGTTGTTTATCGTTTTTAAATACTCCTCTTCTATTGAGATTTTAGTTAGCCAATCAGCGTTCTAGTATCCACCGTGCCCTTCATATCAGATAATGAGCATGCATTTATGGGACAAAGGCCTATTTGGCCTCTGGTTGACCTGTTCCTTTGTGTGTGCTCTATTTAGCGGTAAATACCAGTATGTATATAGAGATAATTACATTCCAACCGAATAAAATACATATAGAGTAGAGCCTTTTTTAGGCGAAAGAAAATTAAAACTGTAAGTTCGACTTGACAATCAACACTTATTCTTCTACTGAATACTCTCCTTATTCCCCGGAGTTTAACAAATACTATTATATATATATATATATATATATATATATATATATATATATATATATATATATATATAAATATATATATATATATATATATATTCGCCTTTCAGATAAACTTTAAATGATCTTCAAGAAAACTGAAATATTATGCGCGTTTTTTTCTTTTTTTTAATGTTTTTTTACATATCTAACATTTGTTACGTGTTTGTCTTGGAATTATGACTATAATAAATTGCGATTTCACTAAATGCGAAAATGAGCAAATTCTAGCATAGCTGCAAAAATAATTTGCTGATTTCTTTCCGTCCTCTGATAAGAAGAATAGCAAGAATAGCATTCTTTGAAACTCAGCGGATTAAGGATTTGGAGTATTCAGTCGAACAATAAATTTAGATTGTAAAGTTCCACTCGCAGTGAGTGTACAAATCAAATATATATATATATATATATATATATATATATATATACTTTGTACACTCACATATACTCTCTCTGTCTATATATATATATATACATATATATTAATATACATTGATCATACACACACATATATATGTACAGATTATCAAATATATATCATGCATGTGTATATGTATATATATATATATTTATATATTTGTACTCACAAACATATATATATGTATATAAATATATGGTGTGACTACGGAAAGGTTACAATTATGTCAATATCAGACAATGTTTAGAGAATAGATGTAAAACCCCAATAATCAATACGGCATAGTTTAGTTTATCATCATTTTTTCTGGAAATCGTTCGAGTCGAGTAGTAAATTTCTCCTTAATAAATGTTATCGGCGTTTCCTTCGTATATGTATAGTGCATTTTGGTCCATCTTTCTATCTATACATTTTAATATTTTAAAAAGTGTTCTAAAACATTTGTTGGGAATATGATGATGGTAACATGGGCGTTGTGTGTGCGTGTCTATCGCGAGCAGTGATTTTCTAATATTTTATCCGGTGGTCGAGTGGACTTGCGTAGATATTGTCATCTAACGCTTTATCTCCGAGGAAAACCTTACCGCCACTCTTCAAGATACGAACAATGGGATTGTCTGCTGATCCGGTTTCTGTCGATTACGACTATAATTCATCCGGTCGTAGATTACCGATTCAAAGAAAGGCATTACGAAACGGTAAATCTTGGTTAGTAATGAAACGTATGGCAAAATCTCTGTAAAGCAATCGGTGAAGCGGACGGTCACAGTGAGAAAGATATCGTAAATGGTTGAGAGAGAGAGAGAGAGAGAGAGAGAGAGAGAGAGAGAGAGAGAGAGAGAGAGAATGGGGTTGTGTTTGTGTTGTGTGTGTGTCAGTGATGAGATCTGAGAGAGAAATATCTGAATGTTTGATTGCTTTGTGTTATTGAAAATTCAGAAACGTGAAGTAGATGTGCTACGGTAAATGACTAAAATAGATAGCTTATATATCTATTTTTTACTAAGATTTTTTTTTATTCAATTTTCACCCCAAACAAGGCACATTGCCACTTTGAAGCAGGGGACTACTAAGATAATAAAAACGAACCTTCCGTTTACTTTTAACAAGCTCGTAACTCTCAACTTCCTTATTTTTTCGAATTTAATCATCACAGTATATGAGTCCTGGTGTTACAAAGTGGAAACATCGTTTCTGACTTGATCAATCTTATTGATTCCTGGATGTTTTTTGTGCCTTGACGTAGTATTTTCTTTTTATTTAATTATATCAAATGACATCATGTCTTGCTTGGATTGATTTTCATAAAAAAAAACAAATCTTTTCACTAAATATTAACGCCAACAAACCATTTTAGGATATTAACTCTGCTGATTAAATAATTGAAAGTTGAGCCGATGAATATGTTTACACTGGGGTTGAGATAAAAATCGGATTAAACTAAGTTCGAATACTATGGAAACAGTTAACTAGATGATTGTTTTAGGCAACGTTTGTAGACGACAGAACAGAGAAACACTTCGGTGTTAATATCCTCTACACATAAACGTGCTGATATATGTGTCGTCTTCTGGTAATAAACACCTCACGTTAGTACGCAAAGAAAGAAACATTTTTCCGTTGTGCTAAGGATACGAGATATTTGTTGATTGTAAATATAATGTGTTGAAGTAGATTCGGATTCACGCGTTAAAAACTCACATTTGCAATTGGTAATGTTTTTTCGTTGGTAATTCGACGTGTTAGAATATAACACCTTGTTTGCGCAAATCATCTATGTTTTAGAAGGTAGTTGTGCAATCTCAGAAACTGGCAGTTTAGGGGAAACGAAAGCCAGTAGATAGAATAACAGCTTGTGTCTATCTGTGGCACTTATTTCTGGAGGTGGTGTGATTTTGGTGACGATCATCCTCAAATCTGAGAATAGTTTTATGTACAGTGGCTTGCTAGTTTGATCGATCTCTGGCAGAGTCTTCCAATTCTTAGGTCCAAGTCGACACATCTCAAGATTAGTATTGACCGCATTATTGTAACGTTTAGTTTGGACGACCGTTATTTATTTTTTCCTGAAGTTCTCCATACAAGAAACACTTTGGTATAAAGTAATCTTTGATACGGATTATATGACTTTCCAACCGTAGTTATGTTTATTGTTTTACCAACGGATCACAAAGACGGGCAAAATATCTCTAATGATTGGTGTGCCTTACATAACCGTACATCGATTTTTGTGTCCTAAGAATCGTCCGAGAGAATGCTCTTCCTAAATATTGGAAATGTTATGCATTCTTTCAGCTGGGTTGTGTCAATGACAATGGCCGGGGATTAGTGGGTTTTTTTTTCTGGTGTTTTTTGACTAAGCACCTCAGTTTTACTAAGGATGATTATTAATCTAAAAATTTTCGAGCATCAATCGCAGAGGAGATTTATGCGCCACTGATGATAATGTTTGCCAAATCGCTTGCTAAAGTTATCATGAACATGCACTTGTTCTGTTGATTTGATGATATATTTTAAACTGATTTGAGCTCTAAAGAATTTTCCCCATGTTAGACAACTGTGGGATAATTTTTTATCAGAGGTGCTGACTGATCTGTCTTTTCTAATGTCACTCCTACTTTTGTGTTGTTCATTGCGTGCGGATTCAGCAAGTCTTTAATTTTGTGAATTGTAGCACCCCAGGAACTTCTGTCTTGGGCAAGTTTTTCCCATGACGTAGAATAGAAAGCAACTATTTGACGAAGATTTTCATATTGCCCTTGGTCCGTTTCCGCTGTCCTCCTAGAAAGGAGCTGATTTGAGAGCTATAAATCAGCCATGCGGCGTATATTATCTGTCCATCGATCCTGCCAACGAACCGACTCAACAAAACTGCCCAAAAGAAATTACCCAATTAACCTGTAGCATTGTTTGCACTGAGGAAGTTTTGCTTTGACTAAAAGCTCTGTGTCTTGTATAATGACTTGCCACTTGATTTTCAACAATCTGTGGAGGCAGGTCATATTGAAATACTTCAGTTTCTGGGCAGATCTGGCATATACTGTCAATGTTGCTCAAGCATACATGAAGATGGTTAGAATCACAGCTCGGAATACTTGACATTTGTCTACACCTGAGTTATTCTACATTTCCACACAATGGATCGAAAGGGTCCAAACACTAGTCTTGGCTATCATGCAATCGACATATTCCTCTATGTATATTGCTTTAGACATAATGCTGCACGAGTAAACGATTTTTCCACTAGAATACAGCCGTTAGGAAAGAACACCTCTTGGATCAAGGTAACCAGCCTCTTTCTCTTAGCATTGTGTCGGCGCAGGTCAAAAAGGGAGTCATTTACACGGTAGCCAATGTAGACCATTTGCTCAAAGTGTTCATGGGACAGCGTGAAAGTGAAGAACGTGCTCAAGTGGCGCTTGTACGCAGCGTTGGTTCAATCTGTTGCGAATGTCAAATATATCGGACTATCGGAAGTTGTGAATACCATGAAAAAGCTTAAACATAGTGATATAACTGCAAATGAAGTCGTATACTGCTGTAATCTAGGCAATCAGTGTTACTTTTTTTCTATAAAGGAAGACTATCTAACAATCTCAAACGAAGTCTAGAAATTTTTCTTTTGTACACGTTTTTCGTAGTAAAAAAGATCGAAATCGTAATTGCCCAATCGGAGGCTTGATGTTTTATCTCAGTGATTCGATGGCCTTTGAAATTTGCATGCACAATTCTATCGCTTTTAAATCTAGAGCCTATTACCGTTTTTTATTAGCGGTCATGCTTTATTTAATTGTTTCGGTAACCTAAACAATGATGGGGTTACCCTGTCCTATGTTTTTTTTTGTCGCTCTCTTTTTCTGTAGGTATTTTTATTATTTATTTATATCAGTTTTTTTTATTAAAGATCCACGTATTTTTAATTCATTATAATAGGTATTAAGTATATTTACGTGCATAATTTATCAACGTAATTTTGGTTATCACTCGTCGCCATCATGGCTTTAATTTAAACAAGGATATATATATATATATATATATATATATATATATATATATATATATATATATATATATATATATATATACACGTCCCAAAATTATTATAAAAATTGTCGAATTTTGGATTCAATCAGTTCGCCGTTTACTCCGTCACGGACCGCATTTAATTCTTGGCCGCCATCTTGGTTACTGATCTGAACTACGCCGCCACCTTGGTTACTTATCTGAACTACGCCACCATCTTTGTTCAACACAATATCTCAGAACTTAACATATAGTATTTAATATTTATCAACACTATTAAATACGTGCATCGATGTTCATGCTGCAATTGCCTTTAAAAACATATCAGACAGAATAATTTATTATAAAACAATATATTAAACTGGTCATACATATACAAAATCTCTGTTTATGAAAAAAAGTGAAAATTCAAAATTTAAGAAAAATATAATAGAATTAATTAGTTAAATAATTAGTGGAAATGGGGCATTGTTCCACTTCTCTTATCTTCCTGATCAGCTTTTTTAAACCCTGTCTTATTTCCATACACGAATTTTAGCAGTGAAATGTCAGAAAATACATAGACAATAACGTCTGCATAAACTGAAATAATTTTGCAACGCTTGTCATTCACCAGTTTATTTTGTACTAGCTGTATCCGGCCACGCGTTGTTTGGCTCGGTTTGTTAAAATGGAATACATTTCTAAAGGAAAATAGCATTTTTATTGTTTATTTACTCTTAATATTTCCTGCAATTTTTTTCCTCCCCAAAAAGATTCCTTTTTACCCATAAATTGTTAGGAGAACGGTTTTTTTTTTCATGAAAAGTTGATCTTTTTTTTTTTTAAGAAAATTGGCATTAAACTTTTCTTTTTGAAAACGGAAATTTTATTATAAAAAAAGATAAATGGTTTATATGAACACTGTAAATAGGTAGGTGAATGTAGAGGAAAGGGTTTTTTTTTATTGTGCCCCCAACGAATACAATGCAAATAGTAACGGTTCTTTTACAATTTAATGCCGAAATTGGAGACGCCAATTGGAACCTTCTGTGAAAATCCTGGTAAAATTTAAACTGTAGAACGATTGCTGTTAAAAAAAATATAATTAATTAAAAAAACACCCCACTTCCCCGTTAAAAAAGACAACAACAATCATATAAATTAATTTGGTATTGACCTTTCAAAGTTGCTTTAATTCCAATTAACGTTTCGAAATATTTTTTATTCGAAAAACAAAAAAAAAAAAAAAAAAGAAAACTATTTTATAAAAAATGTTGCTTTTATTCTTTTATTTGTTTGTCAAGTGGCACTCGTCCACTTTAAACCATGATGGATATGCCATGTCATTTTTCAATGAAACGGGTCTCGGAATAGACACCACAAACCTCCCCATGTTAAGAACGGCTTTCGAAATAGACACCCCTAATCTTGTCAGTGTACCCGTAAACCTAATGAAGTTGCCATGTGTAATGTGAACGATGAGTTTGACGTAATGTAATAAAGTACCGAATTGAAAAAGGGAGGAAAAGTCGAATTCCGTTGCATTTTTACCAAAACTGTAAAGCATTTCATTCTATGCAAATTTTGCTTAACATAGTTTAATAATGTTCATAATATTTAATTATAAATAATAATTAGGTTTGGCATTAAATTCCTAAACTCCTGTGATACTAAGTAATTTAGGTGACTGAAATAGGAATTGAAGATTAAGGACCAAATTTCCCGTAAGTGAAAGAAAGTGTGTGTACACGTGAGGCTAAGAAAAACATTATGACCAAAGCATGAAATAATTTTTTTAAAAGTTATGGCCGAAGCATAAAGTAAAAAAAAAAATTAAAATGTATACACTGGAGAACGATTGCAGTTAAACCAAAGAATAAATAAATGAGAACACAACCCAAGAAATTATTTGTAAGATAAAGAAAGAAAAAAGTATATTTTCAAAATCCGATGTTGCGTGCATAACGAAATTCTTGTTCGAAAATTATAATTTGTCTACGCAAATTACGGCGAGCTTATCAATGCAGTTTAATGTAGAAGTTCACTAAATCCAATGTAAAAATCCAGATAGAGATAAATCTAAGTTTTCTGGGTATAATTCAAAGATAATTAGAAAAGTAAAGTGCTAAGGTAATATAGTAAATATTACAAAGGAAGAGAAAACCTTGTTTGTACTAAACATAGTATCGGCAATGAAATTCATTTTGCTAGGACTTATAGCGTAAAGATTGTAACAATCGCAATGAAATCGGGAAAATGGGAATATGAAAGAAACGGAATGAAAGCATACGAAACGCAGTAAAACGACACTGAGGTGTTTCGAGATGCATCTAGAAATGCATTGTGTACATTTTTAAATGTAGTATTTCTCGATCCGAGTTGGTAAATATTTTAAAGCACGCAAAAATTGATTTGTTAGTAATCGAGATTGATATGTTCGTAATCGCTTTACGTGAAAATTTTACATTTTACATTTTGTGCTGCGATAAAGGGACAATAATATTTAACTCTGTAATCGGAGAAAGCATTTAAACGAAACGAAACGAAACTAAATGTAAAGGAAACGATATATTCTATGTTAATGAAAAAAAGGAAAAGAAAAGGAATCACTCAGAAAATGGGAGAGCCTTTGTTTCCCTAGTGTAATAATGTTTTCAAATAAAGTGTAAATAAGCAATGTATAAGTAGGCGTGGTGCGTTTTCCGAAATAGGAAGCGTTTCAGTTTTTGTATGCAAATGCACACCCCATCATCGATGTGCGTTCGTTTTTGTTCCCCGTGAAAGATAAAGCGGCGGTGTAAAGGGGGAGGGCAGGCAAAGGAGGAATTAAATAGAGAGAGAATATTTTACAACTTCCATTGGTTCTTACAGGTTTTGGAAGATAATGCTCACCAGAAAAAAATATGGGAATGTACGATTATCTAGCAAGTGTAGAGGAAATAGGTCTATAACACACAGATAATGTGCTGCAGTTTGTGCATATTAAATTTGCATAAATTATCTTGAGTTTTAACACTGTTAAGGTGAAACTCATAGGGGAAATGAATTCATTTTATTTATATATAAATATGTTTGGAATTGGCCCATTTTTTTTGCTCACAGCTGTATATACATATATATGTATACATAAAATATATATATATATATATATACATATAGATATATATGATATACATATATAGTTATACATATATATATGAATATATATACACGTATTTATATAGATATACACATATTTATATATATATATATATGTGCATATATAAATCCTCATATATACATATATATATGTATATATATATATATATATATATATACTTACATACACACACACACACACATATATATATATATATATATATATATATATATATATATATATATATATATATATATATGTATGTATGTATGTATGAGGAATGAAAAAATACCAGCGGTGGTTGACGTTATGTTTTGAGAAAAATAGAAAAACCGAATGAAATTATTTAAAAAAATCAACGTTTCGTCCTTATTTCAGAGGACATCTTCAGGATAATTGAAATAAATATGTAAGAAAAGAAAAAGTCATAGATCGTGCGAAAAAGACGGGAAGACAAACATATGTGTGCGTATGGGAAGGTTAGGTTGTTCCATGTCTATATATACACTTTTAAAAATGCGTTAAAATAAATATGTAATTTTTTTTTTCTGTTAACTTATTCATTTTGTTGAAATATTTAAGGAAAAACGGTTAGCCAGAATCTGTTTTGATATTTTGTTCTTTGATTATTATTTTCCCTATGCTAGGGCTTAAATGGTAGAAGCCTTTTCTTTGCGTAATAGTATTAGTATTCAATATTAGTGCTGAGTCTAAAAGTCTTTTTTTAGCTCTATCTATCACGTATTTAATAATTTTCGCTTGATCTAAATTAAATGAGTGATCGTGTTCTGCACAATGGCAAAAGAGTGCATTTAGGGCGTTACCATTCCTTATATCTCTTCTGTGCTCGTTAAGTCTTAATTTCAATTTTCGCTGTGTTTCACCTATCTACACTTGTTGACAGTTGTTACATGGGATGGAATATATACCGGCATCGGATGTGAGGGTTTTGTGGAGAGTGCTTGGTAGTTTTTAATGTCATACATATATAGTTATACATATATATATATATATATATGAATATATATACACATATTTATATAGATATACACATATTAATATAGATATATACATATATATGCATATATAAATCCTCATATATACATATATATATATATATATATATATATATATATATTTACTTACATACACATGTTTTCATGTTTCACTTGATACAAACAACTTCCTCAACCATAAAACAGACATTAAAAACTACCAAGCACTCTCCCAAAACCCTCACATCCGATGCCGGTATATATTGCACCTTTTTAATGATTATCCTTTAAGGTTTATATATATATATATATATATATATATATATATATATATATATATATATATATATGCAGAAGGCTCCTGTAAGCCTTGGTGAAGGCAACCTTGCTAGAAAAACCAAATCTCTGATTCAAAGAACCATAAAGCGGGAGACCAATACCTGCATTAAGCTGGTCTGCAGTTTAACTTGTTGCTGCTATCTTGCTCTTGCTTTTTGCTGGATCTCAACATTTTGAACTGAGGTAGAGACTTATCTGTCGTACAAAGCTAAGACTCTGTAACATAATCTGTGTATAGATACTGCCTCAGGGATTTGTCTATAATAATGGTCCTGTGGCGATTGAAGTCATGTTTTGGCTCATGGACTTTAAGTGTCTGAGGGAGTGTCACTCGTCTGACAAACCATTGCAATCATATATATATATATATATATATATATATCGGTATATATACCGCTATCTACTCCAAAAACAATTTACATAGTCTTTATTCTTCGGAGTTTCAAAGAAGTCTAGTCTTGCTATACTTCTCATCAGAGGACATAAAGAAATCAGCAAATTGTATTAATAGCAATGCAAGAATTTGCTAGTTTAGGCATTAATTGAAACGGCACTTTATTGTAGTTATAAATTGCTAAATAAAAAAGTAGAAAAATGCTTGATATATATAAAATATACATATATATATATAATCAAACAGCGTATAATATATATATATATATACTTATATGTGTGTGTTTGTGTGCTGCTATTCATATTAATTTTAAGTACATATATACAGATCGATTCATACAGTGAAGTAAAAAATCCGTATATTAGTCTTTTTATACACGAATCGACTCCTCTATTGTCTAATATAATACCAATCTTACTTTATAAAATGCTAGGTGTATAAAACATCTGAAATCGGTATACTGATGCGGCGTTCCATGAAGAGACGCAATTAAAGATGCATACCTAATCACTATCACATAATTCACGACGGCAAATATGTCAGAATAATCCACAATTGTTTAAGGAACATTTGACGCTTCATACCGCTCACCCCAACCAGGAAGGTCACTTATTATCGAAAACACTGTACACATGACACTAGTTAATGTACACTCGTAAATTTAAAAAAAAAACATGTGGCAATATAACCCACATAGGAGTTGATGGGAACTTTGAGGGTTACACCGCTCACCCTCATGTAACAGCTTGCGGACCCAGAAGTAACAATTATAATTTGAAATCACATACACATTCACATGGTTTGACATAAAAAAGACCAAATATCTATAAAAACCTACCATTATATGAGGGTTAGAGTTTACATCGCTCGCTCTTAAAAACTGAGCTGGGGCCCAATAGGGGTAAGGTTAAATAAGAGACACTTATTAAAGCTCATACATTGTGTCGTAAAGATTCACATTACTGCCTCCTCATGTTCTTTTGGGGATGTTTATGATAAGTGTTTCTTCACTGCAAAACTTTATAAGAGGCTGTACATATGTTTTCGCCAATATGCGAAAGCCAATAGATGATATAAAACGTATGCAGGAAAGATATGATGGCATAATGATTGACTATCATTATAAAATTATACTGTTGTATGAATCATAGTCCGTTTAAAGAAGACTCTTCTGTACATATGTCTTCATGACTCTCTATATATCTCTAATGCAAAAGCCAATAGATGATATACAACGTATGCATGGAAAGCTATGATGGTATAATGAATCATAGTCCGTTTAAAGAAGACACTTTTGGAACCTTTTCGAAGGCGTGTAATTCTGTTAATATATATATATATATATATATATATATATATATATATATATATATATATATGCATACATATATATATATATTCAGCCATTCTATATAATGTTAAAGATTTATATATATATATATATATATATATTGTATAAATGTATTATATATATATGTATTCATATATACGTTACTGACATATATATATATTCATATATATATATATATATATATATATACATATATATATGTATATTAACACACAGACACAGACACACACACACACACATATATATATATATATATGTTGGTCAAACTATGCTGATGAAACGTAGAGCAGCGCAACCAGTGTTCGTAGCGTAATGTTTTAAAAATAGTAATAAAAAATCATAGTAATAACTCATATGCATACAAATACAGAATATTGGCTAATATATAAATGTTCAGTCTTTCCGTCTATGTAAAACGTTATCTTCAGTATTGCATTAGAGCAATACACAATGCTTCTGTCTATTCTAGATTTAGTTCAAACTTTGTGTTTTAATCAAGCACATCTCAGTGGCAACTGATTATATTGACAATATGAATCATCTGTGATCTAGACTTGAAGTGACAAATTAATGTATCGATCTTTCGCACATGCTGCGTCTCTGTTTGCTTTTTTGTAGGCGCCCTACCCCCCACGAGCTGACAAACAATGTTCGATGCTATTAAATTGAAAGACACAATCACTAATTTATTTAAATTCTCCATTGTCTGTTTCACTGGTGGGGTTTCAGTTTTCTTTCTCTCGATTGGTGCCACATAAATTTGTAAACGTTTCTTGTTAAGCTTCTTCCCCACTCTTGTGACACATTGAGAATTCGTGGCGATTATCTAGTAAGGTACGTAATAAAGGCAAAGGTGAAAAAATACCCCCCCCAAAAAAAAGAAACGAATATAAGAGAAACATTGGAGAGCTAGACAGATGGAGTAAAAGTAATACATTAATTGTATAAATGGAACTAGAGAGATAAATGAAACGAGAAGATGAAATATTTTATAGGAGACACTGGTAGGAATTTTAAGACGTCACTATAAAAAAGTGAGTAAATACGTTACGTTATTTTAACTAAAGAACTATAATTTTTTTACTGCCGTTTTATATATTTATATTTTTTATATTTGACAGTTTTATATCTTATTATATTATTTACTTTTTTAAAATTATTTTATAATTAATGATTTTTAAATACACATTGTAATTCGGATAACCCGTTCTAATATATACTGGCCTTGCATACGTCCCCTATGTAAAGAAACCCCCTTGGTAAGCTATAATATAATCATTAACAAAAATTACCGTCTATCATTCTCTTTTATTCTTCCCGGCAGTAGAGATGCATATAGACACATATATATTGAACACTCACCTACTACTCCGACAAGACATACGCGATATTCAGCAATATTAATTTTGTAATATCACCCATATTCCTCCTCCATCGAATCACTCTACTTTTATTTCCCTCGCCCAACAGTTTTAATGCATACCACTCTTCTTGCACGCAAAATTATTTCCCTCCTAACGGATAGACGTCGCATTTCAATATGTTACCTAACATCTTCTGTCCTGAAAAGAAGCATAAACTTCGAAATCAAATGTTATAAAAAGTTTACTAATTTTACAGCCGTAATTTATGCCACAGCCGTACTGAAACAATATATATATATATATATATATATATATATATATATATATATATATATATATATATATATCATCTTCTGCCTTTGGATTATTATGGACCATCTTCTTCCAATTACGGGATTTCCTTGGATTTTACTTGTACAAATGGAAATTCTTTTAACTTTCTTGACGTTTTACATTTGGATTTTTCCGTCACTGGATTTTTTTACCTTCCACCAGACTATCCATTCATGTGTAATCACCTTTTTCTTTACCATATTCCCTCTGCTTAACTTATTTTGTATTCAAGTAAGATCTTTGAATTACTTGTTGTTTCATCAAATACTTCTGAATGCAAAATCCGATCCCGCATTTTGCTAATTCCTACCCTCTGATGAGAAGGAGAGTATTTCTTCGAAACTCCGCGGATTAAGGACTATCCATTAATCTAGTGTTTCCTTTTCAGATTAAATATGTTTTTAACTCCTTTCAAAGTGTTTTTTAACATATTTTAATAACTGTTTGCTCATATATATATATATATATATATATATATATATATATATATATATATATATATATATATATTACCCAGGTGTCCCGATTTCGAATCTCGCTAGATTCAGTCACTCTGATAAGTCGTATATATATAAGAAATAAAAATTACAATAAATTTACCAAGGTAATCAAAATGGTAACCTTAAAATATATTATAAATATTAAAGAGTTAATATTTACAAGTAAAGTAATCTCAACCGGATTTAAAAGCTCAATAACACCGAAAAGGAAATGGAGCTTATAATATGGACAAATGATTAATAAACCATGTTTAAAAACATCTTGAAAAAGAGTTAAAAACATATTTATTTTTTAAAAGTGAGCACAAGATAAGTGGATTGTCCTTAATCCGCGGAGTTTCGAAGAAATACTCTCCTTCTCATCAGAAGGCAGGAATAAGCAAAATGCGGGATTGGATTTTGCATGTAAGAGTATTTAATTAAACCACAAGTAAGTCACAGATCTTACTTGGTTAAAAAAAAGGGTGAGGTAAGGAGAAATAGGAGGCAAAAGAAAAAATGATAAAAAGATTTCACATGAATGCATAGTCCGGTGAAGGGTAAAAAATCCAAGAATGGTAAAATCCAAACACGGTCGAATTAAAAAACTTCCAATCCAACAGGTAAGTTCCAAATGGTCCAAAATTATCCAAAAGGCAGAATTCCTTGGAAAAAATCACCAATGGAATTTACTTGATCTTCCGGCCTTGGCAGACGTGTTTTAAATAGTCTCTCCAGTTCTTTTTCTGTGCACATTTGAACTTTCCTTTTAATGATTTTGAACTCATTCCATGTTGAAGGAAACTACATCTAAAATTTCAATTGTTTAGACCCAAAATTAGCGGAGGAGTTTGGTAGCGGTTTAAAAGGTGCAATCATTGAACGTTGATCTCTTAGCAGCCAAATTCCTAACCGAAAAGGAATTACAAAATTTTCCCAAATCTCAGTACCCTGTATATAAAATTTCGAGTCTGTAGACTGATAATTTACAGAGTTATTGCGTAGGAAAATGTACACATATACACACATGCAGATTCACTTATGTATATATATATATATATATATATATATATATATATATATATATATATATATACATACATACATACATATAAAATACATATATGAAAATGATTGCAGATTCTCTATAGAATGTTTATTTATTTATCTCACTGTTTGTTTATATAGCACTAGCAGGGGTGCCCGGCGTTGATCGGGTGTTTGGATGTGTATGCTGTGCAAAAAAAGAAAACAAACAAAAAAAATGGTTAATTTTTTAAAACTTTGACCCCTATTATGACCCCTTAAAATTTATTGTTTCGGGCTCAAATAACATTATTAAGTTAGATCCATGTTCACGGAACCTATATCTAAAATTTCAAGTGTCTAGACCCAAAATTGTCGGAGGAGTTTGATAGAGTTCTTAAAGGTCAAATCGTTGAAATTTGATCCCTTAACAGCCAAATTTCTGGCTGACACCCGTCACATCGATTTTCCCAAATCTCAGTACCCGGTATTTCAAAGTTCGAGTCTATAGACTAAAAATTGACAGATTTATTGCGTAGGGAAATGTACACAGACAGACATACACACATACACACAGACAGACAGACAGACAGACAGACACGTTCACTTTTATAGATATATAGATTGTAAAAGTGGTGGACAAATGTGTGTTTAAATAGACATTTGGCGGATAATTAAATATATATCCCGTGTGTCGATCGCTGGAACTGCTGACTGTCAACACGATGGCTCTAGGTTCAATACTCGGTTTCAGCGAGGTACTAGTCCAGTGGTACTGATGAGTTGTGTTACAACGAAACAGGACTTTATGTCGATGACTAAATATATATATATATATATATATATATATATATATGTATATATATATGTGTGTATATATCGTGTACCTTCATGCATATATATATATATATATATATTGTGTAACTTCATGCATATATATATGATATCAACAATAATACTGGAAATATATATTTGTGTAATGTTAAATAACACTTCTCTGGAAACATTTAGTCTGCATTGAGAGGGACGACATAGAAATAAGACATCTCTCAATAAAGAACTCGTTAAATAAAACAAAGTATTCATTACTGTATTTTTTCTCGAGCTAAAAACACTCGGCTTACATCAATCCGGCCGCTATTAATCTAATGCCTTCGAATATAGATATTCGCTGATAACCGTGTTCGTAGAGAAAGAAAAAAAAAACAGAGTTAAAAAGAGTTGCTAACGCCAGGGGCAGACATTTTTTTTTTTAAATAGATTGTTTGATAAAATTAGCTGAAAGCGCCTCCTAATAGAATTAGTCTCGGTAAATTGTCAACCGTCTGTCGTTAGAGCAATTAAAATATGGATATCGTAAGTCAATTACCGAACGCTTTAATCAAATATATTTGCTTGAACGGCACTTTGAATTAATTAACCAAATCCCTAATGAAATCAAACTTTAGGCTGGAGAAAATAAAACACGTTAAAACAAATGAAAAGAAAAAAAACTAAGGAAAAGCGAAGAAAGAATAATATAAAGGAATGTTAAAAACAGTAATAATATATGAACTCAATAACAAAATGAAATCTAATAGGAGTAAAACGGAAGTATTCCGCATGGGAAAAACGGCAAAAATGCAAGAATTGCCAGAAAGAGTAGAATACAAAAGGATATGGGAATTAATAAGATTACCAACACACAAAACCAAATTAAGGTGTAGGTGCTCTGTATAATTTTTGTCTACTTTTAATTAAAGCCAATTATTATTACGTGAGAGGATTTTGCAATATTGCTAGTTAGGAATAGTTTCCCTTTCACTCATATTGTCGACAAAATGAGAGCGACATATATAATAGCATCCAATATTTTACAAATATAATAACATTTCCAATATATATATATATATATATATATATATATATATATATATATATATATATATATGATTACTACATTTAATCAACAACAACAAAAACAACAAGAGGACATCTACTTTTCCGATAAAACACAAAGAAGAGGGTGAACCGGATGTCAACTTTACTTTTTTTGTAGGTGGCCACGCATTTGCTGATTAGGATGAAATCGGTGGAAACTCAAAAGCTGATTGCCTAACTAGAAAAATCAATAGCATATGCGTATATATAAACGCGCGATAACCACAACTTTTCGCATATGCCTGAAAAATTCTCACGAGACTGAAACGCGATATATTCTGTGTAGCCTATTTGCCGTATATATTTTCACAACTTCGACAAATCTTTAACCTCCACTACACCGGACCTCCTTCAACACGGTTAATCATTTTTTTTAATAATAACCATTGAATGAAATTTCCACATGAACTGTTTTCCATATTTACATCTTATGTTTTTAAGTTTTGCGACTACAAATCATAAAAGTTTAAGTTTCAGCCTATCCAGCTACCAACAAATACATAGAAATATTTCGCTGACAATTTTTCCTCCGATGAGGGACCTCACAAAGGCAAGTCTCTGTTTTCCTAATAGTAGAGGATATATGTTATACCTGTGTTTCTAATGAAACAAGTCTGAATTATAGAATCAAAACATACACGAAGCATCGCAATGAATTGAACTGCAAATAAATGAGAAGGAAATAGGACTGATGTCCTTAAAAGAAAATTGAAAACCATAAGCGCCTAAGGAAGATGGCACGTGGATAATTATCTGTACGGGAATAAAGAGTTCATGCCCCTTGTTCAGTCATTTATTTCTCTTTGTATTTTACGCGTTTGCTGCATTTCGAAGCGTTCACTCATTTTATTTATATTTCATTTAATACTTACTTTTTCATTGTTCCGTTGTTGTTTTTTTTTCTGTCTCGCCGGTAAAGATTACATCTTAGTTCTCTCCGTTTTATTTATTTTTATTTCTTATTGTTTCGCTTACACAAATTGCCCTGTACTTATAGATTAACCCCCTTTTTTACGGATATAAAGTCGAATCGCCACAGTTTGTCTTTCTGTTTAGAAGATATTTTTTTATAGCGGTTGGAGATGGAGGCGGCGATCAATACTTGAATACGGCGTGTCGTATCGACGCGAATTTATCTGTTTTTATCGTGCTGTTTAGTTTTTCTCCTTTGTATTTTCTTTGTTCGTTTATACTCTGCTGTCCGCCATCTTTTGTATTTCGCATCTGAGACTTGACTTGACAGAAAATGGCGGTAAATGAGGCAATCGTGGTAATTGTCATTTCTGCATGGATTTCCGAATAGAAACGCAAAAATAAAATGTAGGTCGATAATCAGATTATCTATTTATCATGCATCTTTTAGGTTTGCGTTCGGATATTGCATTTTATCGGTTCCAAAGAAGTGCATTCATATATAGTAGCATATTGGAAACATTTGTACATGGCAACCTATGAAAGTATTGGTACGCCGTTTTTACATCAGTGAGAGCGACTTTTGTTACAATTAATGTTTCTATGTAGCTAAATGTAATGTTCCTTCTCTCTACTACATTTGCAAATAACCTTATACATATATATACATATATATGTATATATATACATATATATATATATATATATGTACATATATATATATATAATATACACTGTCTATTGAAACAATGCATAATGATTTAAGATAAAAAAAAATACCTCCGAGGTTGAAATAATAAAAAAATATATTTATCTTTACAAAAGTATTAAGCACATTTTATTTGTTTCTTTTTTAATCAAATATACCTGATATATGGTCAGGTGTATTTGATAATATAAAACGGGCCATATGTTATTGTTTGGGTCTGATATTTTGTTAATTATATTTTCTTATAATATCTATATTAAACGCATAACTAGTATGTATTATTGATTAGCCAGAAGGATATTATATTGACGTGTAAACTGAGTAATGTTGTATCAGAGGTATCACCCGGTTATATTTTACAGTTCACATACAAGAAGAATAATATATGCTTCATACCTTCTTTCTTAAATAGTTCTTGCATCTTCACTTGCTGAGTTCCATAACGCAACCATGAAATGACCAGCACTATCCAATTTAGACATATGTTCTTAATTTTGTGAAACCACAAGAACAACACTTCATATTTCATAATATAAATGTATTACAGTTGTTTCAAATGAGTTCACATGGTCTGCATTTCGTTTACATGATTATAATTCCCAGCCCGATTCCTGGCCGTTTATCCAGCTGCGTGACTTCAACTTTGTCGTCTGTTTATTCTGGTGCTAAAACTCCAACTGCCGACTCTAAGCATCCTCACCTCTGACCTCAGTTCCGTTACATCATCATTCAGAACCACACGTATCCCTTACGTGTGACCTTTCCACGTCTGCCTGCCCGAGGTTATTTTGTTTATAATTAACCTAACTGATTTATATAAACATATCAGCTTCAATCCATTGTTACGCTTAATTCTATAAACAATAAATAACTCCCAATAAAACTATTATTAGAAAATCATTAAATAGATGGATAAATAGGTAAATAGCATATAGATCGATAATAAGTAATTAGCTTTTAATAATGTTAATTATCTGCCATACAACCTAATAAATACATATGCATATATACATATACATATATATATATACATTAACATATACAAATATATACGTATATATACATATATATATATATATTCATATATATACATATATTCATATATATACATACACATATATATATATACATATATGCATATATATGCATATATGCGTATATATACATATATGCGTATATACATACACATATGCATATATATACATACACATATGCATATATATACATATACATAGCTATACATACATATATATTATGTATAGATATTTGTATTTCAATATATGTTCTGTATTGGCATTCACGCCTGACTGTAATGTGTCTTACAAAAAATCAACTACGTCGGAAATCCATCTAAGTGCTTACATAAAGTTGATTTTAACTAATGACTATATAAACATATATACAGTGCAACATACAAACTATTGCAAACAAATAAGCTAATGATATCTGTACATGAAGAGTGGGGAAAAATCTCAATGATACTACTGAAGGCGTTAAAACTTTGCCCATGTTCAATAATACTGATAAGTTGTAAACGTGTTTTTATCGGTATATATATTTTATATATAGATTTTACCCTCTACTTCATTGATTGATGTTGTTCTTCCATCTTCTTCCCTCTACACTTTCAATCTTTATCCGTTTTCTCACGCCCCATTATTTCACACCTAATGTAGATTTTCATGATGCCATATCACTTATACGTTAATCTGTGTCAATTTTAAACTTCATATTGAAAGCATTAAGCTTCGAAATAGGTGTAAGTGTTTTACTTTACTATACCTAATGACGAACCACCCAACACGGAAAAAGCGATTAAATTTACGTGCACTAGTATAAATTTCTATTTTGGGGCCTATTTATTGTTCATCTCTCTTCACATACACACGCACCCCCAATATATATATATATATATATATATATATATATATATATATATATATATATATATATATATGTATATATATACATATATATATATATATGTATATATATACATATATATATATATGCATATATATACATATATATATGCATATATATACGTACACATATATATATACATATATATGTATCTATATAAGCTATATATACAAATACATACATATATATACATATAAATACGCACATATATATAAATATATATATATATATATATATATATATATATATATATATATATATATATATACTGTGTGTGCAAAATCAAGACTTCAAGGCAATGTGTTGATGGCAACAAAAAGTGTTTTTTTTTATTTTACGTTGCAATTGTGTCAATGTCTAGTTAGACAATTTCAAGCATTATATCGTTTGAAAATTTTCAAAAACCACCATTTCTTCAGACCTTATGAATAAACACACTTTAGGTATTGTAGCATTTTTTGAATAGAAAGAAAAAAGGCGGGGTGGATCCCTAACGAGAAAAGCATGCGAGAAACATTTTCCTTTGCTGTGGTTACGGAAACGGCCATTTAAATATTTATGTATCGCCTAATTTTCTCATCCTTATTTAAGAACAGAGTGTTTACGGGGAGCCCTAAGCCATTTAAAAAAAGAAAAAAAAATTAAAAGTATATCCTATTTGTTGGGTTCCTAAATTCCTGTATTTCCCAATGATTAATATTTTGTAAAAATATTTTTTTTAAAGTTTGTGTATCTATATTTATATTTTGGCCGTAACAACTTTTAAAGACGTTACAGTTAGTTTTAGTTTCGTATTAGTGGCGAGTAATGTTTATATATTATCGTTCTATTGGTACACTAACGCCGCGTAAATTTTCTTCGATAAAATTTTATAACAAAACACAATGAAATTTTATTCTAATTTGCGTTACGCAATCGCAAGGAAAAGTGGCCACGCTATTCAAACAAAAGCCAGAAGTATTAGCTTAAAGGAAAATAACTCATAATTAATATGAGACTTCCGTTTATAGTCGAAACTCTTTAGATATTAATACTTTAAAATAAATGTAATCAAATATGAATTGAATTAAAATAAAATATATAAATAAATTTCGAATAATATTTCTAAATTTTACTATTAAACTTATTCTGTTACATCACAGAGTTAAGATCAGGTAAATTATAACAGTAAGTTATCTTTAATGTAATATGCCACTGAGCTCATTCATCTGGTTTAGACTTCGTTTGACAAATAATATATGTAGAAATGACGCATAACATTTAAATAGTAATCTACTTCGATTGAAGTAGTCTATAATGCATTTATATATTTCTTTGATCAGGATATATATATATATATATATGTATATGTATATATATGTATATATATGCATGTATATTTATATATATATATATATATATATACATATATATAAATTTATTCTCGCGCAAAAAATCAGGACACAAAATGTTTTAAATAATAATAATAGGATAACAATAGCAAAGACTTTCGCTGGCGAGGTCTACTATTGACCGTAACCAATTGTACAATCTAATTGAAATGTCCATGTCTATTTTTGTCGTTATGTACTGAATATTTGTTAGTGAAACCTATATGAAATATGTTCCTTATTGAATGTTAAAGATATTTTATTCTGAATGAATTAAAAGAAAATGTAACCTAAAAAATTATTTTAAAGTGGTTCTTTAAAAATTTCAGATTTTCTCATTATTCAGACCTGTATTACAACGAGGGGGGTTGCGTAAAATGGGATCAGGTGTGAGGGGAAATACAAACAGAAACAGGGAGAATATTCAGACCTGTAATAATACAAAAAGGGGAGTTTCAAAAATGCGTTGTCGTGTGAGGAGAAATACAAACTGAAACAGAGAGAATATTCAGACCTGTAATAATACAAAGAGGTGTCAAAATGAGATGTGGTATGAGGAGAAATACAAACTAAAATATAGAGTAGTAGAGTTTTAAAATATAATCTTAAAAATATAAGATACCAGTTAGAAAGGATTTCATCCAAGACATGAAAAATGTTATACAAAATGTTTTTACTATAGGCTTTAAAAATAAAGGTACAAGATTCAATTTGAAATGTATTTATCTACAAAGTGCACTTTTATAAATGGTACTAAGTAATGTATAAAAATATAATTTAAATTAAATCAAAAATTACCTTGGATTTATTTTATGTAATATACATTTTGTTGCCATTTTAAAACATTATCTTTCATCAAGCAATTAATGATATAAATATAAAATTTTCAATGATTTTTTTTAAATGTAACAAAATGTACATTACATAAAATAAATCCAAAGTAATTATTTGATTCAATTTAAATTAAATTCTTATACCTTACTTAGTAAAATTTATGAAAGTGCACTTTGAACATAAATACATTTCAAATTGAATCTTGTACCTTTATTTTTAAAGTCTGTAGTAAAAACATTTTGTTTAACAATTTTCATGCTTTGGCTTAAATGTTGTCTAACTTGTATATATATATATATATATATATATATATATATATATATATATACATATATATATATATTAATTTATATATATATATATATATTAATTTATATATATATATATATATATATATATATATATATATATATATACACACACTCACACTAATGCGGTACCTCGAAGATGTAGCGGGAATTAAAATAATAGCAGAGCTTTGGAGTTCAGGGTCTGAGTCTCGATTACTCGCGTCATAATGAGTAGTAGTAAACGACTATATACATGTATTCGTATAATTATACTTTTGTAATTTAAATGTCTCTCGTGATATACAGCCATACATTAAAATGTCTACCTATACAAAAAGCGTTTCAACATAATATTTTTACAATAAATTGACAAACTAGTATATACTGGCGGGTATTTTTACTAACCGACAAATTGGATTTCATTAAACTAAGACGTGTTTTTTGTATATATATCTTTTTTAATAACAGATCGTTTTGTCAAGAACAGAAGATCGCATTTAAACAAAAATAATCTGAATACGAAAGAATCCCTCGCGTACATGTGTTTCTTTCATGTTGATTTGTCGTGATTAGTTCGGAAAAGTTTAATTGAAAAGATGTACGAGATTATGACAGTCCGACTTTTGTTTACATAAGATTTAACGAGTACTTTTATCAACAACAGTAGATTTAATCTCTGGCATACAATAAATTAAGTGGAATAACAACAGAAAAATAGAGTCGAATAAGAAAGAATACAGTGATGGAATCGCGTAATGAATAACTTTGCGGCTGGAAGTTGAGTTTTTAAATTATTATCGACGGAAGGGCAAAAAGCAAAATAACAAGTGAAGCATGCATGGCCCCCCGTGAGTACACAGTGAAGGTACCATTAAATTAATACATTCAACATTTGCCCCCACCACCATTTTGTCCCCCCAGGGGACGTCAAATCCTGGTGAAAATGAACAAACGGTGCCGCTTTTTGCCTTAACAAATGTAAATTTGAATTCTGCAATATGCAAAAAAAAAAAAAAAAAAAAAAGGAATGATTAAGTCCATCATTATTCTGCCTTAATTAGCCCCAAAAGTCCCCAGGCTTTTACATATCAAAATTTGAGTTCATCACCATGCACAGCTGCTAAATAGACAGACACAGAAAATTTCGGACTTATATGGTAATACAGTCCTCAAAATGGAGTATTTTATTAGCCCTAAAACAGCCCCTGGGACACACTCCAGAGTTATTGCGAAGTATAGATAAACAAAATTATATAGAAATCAGTTGGTTACAACTTTTCAGATGGTTTTATAAAATTTAAAGGCATCAATTTTTTTTAATAAGCACAAAATGTCAATTTTAGCCATTTTAACCTGAAAAGCACCCATAAGAAGTCAACAAGAGTTTTTTGTTTTTTTTCCGGAAAATCCGTTCTTTTACTTTTTTTCTCATACCATGTTAAATGTTTGTGCAAATTTAAAAAAAATGTAAGACCTATTTATTGAGAAAAGTTCGGAAAGACGAACGGACGAACGGACACACGGACAAGGGTGAATTTACAGGTCCATCCCCCTTTTGTCGGGGAACCAATTATAAAAGTGTTCTCATTAGGTAAAAAAAATGAAAAGTTGAAAAATTATGTGTAAAACAATAAACATGAGACAGCCGAAGTTGTTATAAGAGTATTTCTTGCAAAAACACCGCTATTTTAGGGCATACTTTTTTAAATATTATAAACGATTTTTTCCTTTTTTTTAAATAGATTCTGACGTCTCATATTTTTTTTAGATTCTTCAGAATGCTGTTTTTATCTTATACGGATATATCACAACATTCCCGTCGCTCTAACCCCGAACTGCTTAAGAAGCATTTTTTTTTCACATTGGAAGAGCTATTCCTTGTACTCGAGATTATGTTCAGAATTGTATGGTTAATATATTTCCATTATCTAGGAGGATAACTTGCTCTGTTTTCAAGGGCTATAACTGTGTAGATGTCTTAATTTTTACTTGTAATTAAAGCATATCAATTCTCATCCTCAAAACACTGTAACGTATAACTTAACACTTTTGCATGTTTAACTTTTGTGTTGGTTTTGTCTTTCGTTTGATTGCCAAGTACAATTCTCAGTGTAAAGTGATGTATGTTATGCGATTTATCGTATAGAGAATTTCCATTAAACGACGTTCGAAGTGATTAGCATTTAAATGTTCATTCATAATGTGAATACATATGAAATCATATTTACAACTATTTTATTAAATTAACAGATAATTTACTTGCTAAATATAAAAAATGTTTTATTTTTCCCTGAACAAAAGATCAATAATCTTAGGAATTACTCGAGTAACCTTATATTTAAAAAAAAAATAGTGATGTCATGAAAAGCGAGCATAAAATCGTAAAGGCTAAAACTATCCAGCCTTTAACGAATTCCAATTTGTATGACTCACCCATCATGGCGATTAACTCCTACTGGAGATGATTTTTTTTTGTGCCTCTGACGAAAACGACAGAAACTGACGACGGTTTTCGTCCAAAATGATGCGTACGATGACGACCCCCTCTCGTCGTGTGTGTGCTGCATGTTTGTCTTATTTCTTACCAACAACATACAGAATCTACGGCAGTTTTTTTTTTTAATCTTTATATTTTACTCGACTCATATTATATTTAAGACCAGGATAAGTTAATTTCCGCCATCTTTTCTTCACTAATAGTCGAAAAGTTGACTGTATATTTACAACAAATAAATGTCGGCATTAATTGTAAGCTGTGAGAAAGCTTAACAATTTTACCTTTTTAAAAATATTTTACTGCGGAAGACTGTCTACAAAAAGCTATCCTATTTAGCAAAATGCAGCAGAAAGCAATATAGATGATAAAGAAAAATGTGTATACATTGTAACCTGGATGTTCAAGACCCGATTATAAGAATTTAATATATAAGAGATGTTATCTGGTTCTAAATTGGGTTACTGTTCGATGTAACGCGGATATAAGGAAACCAAAGGAACCGAAGTATAAGTCTCTTATATTGTATTTTTTTAGATATATGAAAAGAAAAAAGATGATTTCTCTTCTGTAAAACCTCTTTCACATAAACCAACATTTGCTGAACTATCTACTCTATACATGTCCCTGTCGGTGGGGCATTAGAATACGTCGACTTCCCCCCTGCAGAGGATAAAAGCCCCTCAATTGCCATTGCTCCCAGGTCCACTCCGACCCGGAGTGGTAGTACCTGTTAGGGTCCCAACTAGGGGTTAAATAGAAACCGACTTGAAAACAACAAAAAATATTCTATTGAAAAAAAAATCTTCAAAATCACTGGATTCGGCATTAAATAACATGAAAAGGGTTGATATGCCGTAAAACAAAAACAACCAACCAACCAAATCTACTCTATACATATAAGGGGTCCAACTGAGCTCCGTTATGTGATTCCTCCTTGTTTGCTCTTGACAAGAAAACCTTGTCTTCTGTGGCAATGAAATATACATTTTACAGCGTCCTTCGATTTGATGAGACTGAAGTGGTCTTTTCAATGGCATTGAATTTATTGATTTTTCTCAACTTGTGGAGCGCCTTGCGACCAGATATAACATAGCATCTAGGGCGAGCGTGTGAGAAATTCAGCAGCACACGGAGAGTTACTGAATATCAGAAATGTTAGCAGCAGTAGCAGTCGTCTTAATACATATGCAAATTTAGCTAGTGTGCACGCAGTGAAGTCACGAGAAGAAGAGAAAAGACAAAATTAAAAACAACACGTGGCAGAGCAAAGAAATCGATCAGACGATACTTGGGTAGTTAGATAAGATTCGCCGCGTGGTCGAAAAGCGGAAAAGCAAGCGACAAGGGAAAGACACGCGCGTTTAAGAGCGTCTTGACAGGCATGTTCGATGTGTCAGTGATATTTTTGAAACACAATAAAGTTGACTCTCGAAAATTACTAGAAACATGCTTTTTCTATTCACCTAGAACAAATGCCGAGTCGTATTATGCCCTTGCTTGTTTCTTTGTTCCTGCGACGGTAACAGACAATGTGTACATAAGAGTTGTTGAAATGTAACAACACGGTCAAAGTGTGTACGGCCACGTTACACAGGGTGCTCCCCTACTGTTTACAACATGGACGTCTTCAAATCCAATGTAAACAAATTACTGTTACCGACATCTCTAAAAAAATTGAAATGCAATATGGTTTTCGCTCTGCAAGATCTACAGGAGATGTGCTAACGGTTATATCACATGGGATTAGTGAATCTCTTGACAAAGTCTTCCTTTCCACGGCTCTTGATATATCGAAGGCCTTCGATAAGGTATGGCATAAGCGCCTACTTCACAAGATTTCCAGCTACGGTATTACTGGAAATGTTTTCTCAATCATTAAATCATTTTTCCCTGATAGGTTCATAAGAGTAGTGGTTGATGGGCAGAAATCAGAGCCCCACAGTATTAATGCTGGAGTCCCTCAGGGGTTCATCCTTTGCCCAACTCTCTTCCTGATCTACATCAATGATCTCCCAAAACACATACTTAAATCATTCGTTGACATCTATGCTGATGGCACGACAATCTATGGCAACACATCAAAGGCCGTAAATGATAAAGTTCTCTCTTATTCTCTTTCTCTGATCTTGAGCACGTGGTACAATGGGGGAAGAGGTGGCTGGTAACTTTTAATTTATCCGAAACCAAGCTTCTTCGGGCCTTAATAACTGGTGACCCCAATGTAAAAAAAATAACCAAATTCATTCCATGGATAAATTAAGATGAGATCAAACAGAGAACATTTCACATATTACTTTGCGTTTATTTCATATATTTTACCTTCATTCACGAGTGTATTCTGGTCATCAAAATTATTAGCCCGGCAATACAAAACGTAAATTTTAAATGCAAATATTAGCACGGTACCGTTATCGAATATTTAATAGATAGGTATATAGGTGTGATCACATCTTGTATTAACATAATATCCAAGCCGGACCTTAAGACATTTCGAAATTTGTCTCATTTATCTGTACGGTGGAACTAAAGCATATTTGTAAGCATGGACGTGCGACGCGAACCCAGACTATACATAATTTGCTGTATCCTCTTCGTAAAAAAAATATACTCATCTATGTAGTTTTGTTTATGTAGTTTCATAATAATATAGGAATACTGCGCAGAATTTTGTAACATCTCTCTATTTTGCATATGTCGAGCATTGAATTTTCGTACATTATGTAGCCATCTTTCGACGTGTATATTTTTATCTGATTCAAAATTAATAGAAAGTACGGCACAATCACGTTGACACATCGGTTCTCGCCGGATCATCGAAGTTAAGCAACGCTGAGCCTGGCCAGTACAAGATGGGTGGTCATTTGGGAAGGCTATGCGCTGTATGTATTTTCTGGGAAGGTTGCGTAGTGGGGGGGGGCAACATCCTCACCCTATAAAAAGAATTCCTCGCTACGAAAGCATCTACAAAAATGTTGTAGATGGCCTATGCCCCTTCAGGGGCTCAAAGGCTAGAGATTGGAAAATTTATAAAACAGGTAATGTACTTCAAACATTACGTTTGAGATAACAGCGGTATGCGATGATATTTATACAAACAAGGGAATGTACTATGTTTAAAAAAAACTATGAATTTAATAACGTGCTTAGAAACATTACGTTCCTCAATATTATAGACATAATAGACACGACAATATTACTGGCGGTTTGTTATTATACAATGATAATGCACGTATAATGTAAAATGCTCTCTCTTTAGCGTGTTCTGTCTCTTTATTGACATTCTGATAAAAAAGCGGCACCGAATAAAGCGAAGGTTAAAAGGTTACGTCATCAGTCCAAGAGTAATGGTTGTTTTACTAAGACAAACAGGGCCAAAGAAACTAGAAACTGTCTGCCTTCTGTTTGTTCAATAAATAAGTAGTTTCACCAAACAATACCTAGAACTAGAACCAGAATTTATCAGTTTAGCATGGACGCGATGCAGAGTAATGACGCTGTACAAATTGGGCAGACACATAAGTAAAAGAAACATCGGATAAACCGAATGGTGCAAGGAAATAAGAGAAATAGTTAGAAATAATGTTCGGAATACAAATGAAGTTGGAAATAATCAGATGAACAACTACGGATGCGACATGCGGGTCTGCATAATCAACATTATGTTGTCTACATGTGGTGTTTTTTTTTTCATGGAGATTGAATTATCAAATAACGAAACAGCAACAAACAGAGGAAAGGATCAAAAGTAAATATACCTAAAAAAAGATGAATAGGAAGATAATTATTAATGTAGCTGTGTACATTCAATAGTTATACAGAAACACTTCGAGGTAAAAATACATTTACACTAAGAAAGTTAGAAATTTCATTAAGAGTTTAAAAGTTACAATTAGTAATACGCTACATGATATTACGTCGAAATGGAAGAGTCTATTGTGACACTTTTGGAATGAGTTGATGCAATCGTAAACCATTTCATGTTTTATTTATAGCGTACATGTATCCCCTTAAAGAAATTGTTTAAGGTGATAACGTTCGTAGTTATATATACAATGGAAATGTTTCAGCTATAAAAAATATCGTAAAACCCCAAATTATTTTACGTTTTAACAGGTTATGCTACTGACAATCACGAAAAGATAACGCGAGCAATACTCGGTAGATTCTGACACCTTTTAACTTACACCACTTGTTATACGAGATAATATTTTAAAAATGATTATGCAATTGTGAATCAACAAAATATATTGTAAAAAAGATTAAAGCACATTGCCACAAAAGTTAAACAGTATAACATATCGCGTTGTCTACATGATGCGGCTATAAAAACATCGGTATACAAAGTGCTAAATAGTAAAAAAAAATAAGAAAAATAAAAAATAGGGTGTTCCGTTCGAATTTACGTTGAAAAACGTGAAGTAAAGATCGATATATCAATCAATTTAAAATAAGTGCGAAAAAGTCGGATTAACATGCAGCAATTCAAGCTAGCTATAGCAATTACTGTCTCCTTAGTATATATCACAAAAAAGGTATCGAATTCTTTGCGAAGTCTGTAAATTGCAAAATAGATAGGAGTAGGTATTAGATACAACTTTTAGTAGTTTTACACGAACAAACAACGGATAGCTTTAAAAGACGACTTCATTCTCAATCGAGCCTCGACGATTAGAATATATTATCCTGGTAAAGGGTAAGGAAAATCCATAATTACAACATTGCATACGTTCAAGCACATGGCCAAGATGTACCATTGTCACATTAATCTCACCATAACAAAGCCAGGATTCTAATTTTCTGTTTGAGTTCCTGTAACAAAATGGTTAAATAGGATATACATGTGACTTCGATTTTTGGGGTTAATGGATTTTTATATATTATAACAGTTATAGAGATGTTCAATTTTTACATGGCTTGCTGTATTTTTATAAGCAAAATATAGTAATTAACACCACTTATTTTAAGTAATTATTGACTGATTAACAGCTAATAGTGCATATAAATATTCACGATGGAATCGGAAGAACACTTCAGAAATTATGGTAAAGTATGTTTGTCATTATTTTGACAGTTGTAGTTATAATAATTATAACTAAGCATGTTAGATTCTATATTTGATCTCATTCCAAGTCGAGAATTGATGCGAGTTTTCTGATTTTGGGTTCTGAAAAAAGGAGAACGAAAATTTCCCTACATTTATAAAGTTGGTTACCCCAAAATAGAATCGCATACAACCATTAATAATATTTGAAATCCTATTTGCAATTAAACCAAAAACAAAAAAAGAATTAAAAAAAACTGTGACATGTCTTACTTATGAACAGTATTTACATATTTAATACGAAGCATAATTTGCTTTTCACGATTTCCACTCACCTCGATTACAGGAGAATAATCATCAATAATTCTGTCAGAACTATGTCTTGCCTCTGCTCTGATTTACCGCTGTATAGGTGCTTGACAGATAAGAAATTCTAAGATAATTATTATTTCGTAAGCATTATCTTTGTAAGTATAGGAGGAATTAAAATTAGGAGCGCTGTGACCAAGTGGGTCGCATAAGAAATTGATAATGAAAACTTTGCGAACTGTATTTGTACCGGGCGTAATTAATATAAAACCATCCATGTTACTGCTCTCGCGATTATGATTAGCTTGTTAAGTCTTAAATACGCCATTCTAGTGCAGTCGTAGAGAACGATCGAACGCCTTATGCTACAAAGAAGAAAGTTGTCGAAAGCCTAAAGCTACAACAACGAACATTCGTTCATTTATGTAGCTTACTTGAATTTGTTACTAGACTAGTCTGTGTGCCCGACGTTGCCCGGGTGTTTGGAAGTGTGTGTTGAGCAAAAGAAAAAGAAAATGTAGTAGGCAGGCAGGAAGGCAGGCTCGAACCCTTACGGCCAAGGAGAAAGCGAACGTAATGGGAAAAAGGTGCCGTGTCGTCCATCGCCAAACCGGAAGTGGCGTAGGTTAAAATAAAGGCAGTCAGTCGTAAAGAGGGGATGATTTTCCAAAATATCGGCAAAAACGACCCCTACCTCAAGAAAAGTCCTCAGTTTAGGGCGAAGGGATTTATGCTTTTAGCCAATGGTTGTCCGAAAGGAAGGGCTTAAAAACGACATCGCGTCAAAAACCGTTGCCTCTGTCGAAAGTTTTAGGCATACATACAAACATACATACATTCATGTATTTAAACAGACAGGTGAGATTTATTTTATAGGCAATTCTATGTTCCCGGCGTTGCCCGGGTGTTAGACATGTGTATTGAACAAAAAACATGTAGTAGTAGGCAGGCAAAAGAAGGAAATGAACGAAAAAAAAAACGTGTCGTCCATCGTCAAAGAGGAAGTTATGAAGGTTAAAATTAAGGCTAGACAATCGAAAAGAGGCGATGACTTTCGAAATTATCGGTGAAAAAACGATACCTCTACGTAGAAAATTGCCAAAATAATATTGCAAGAATGAATGTTTTCGGACAAGTTTTCGATATTTGTCGTCCGATTTGTAACGCTGCAACATTATACTGATCTCGTGAATATCAGTCGGCTGTGTGGAAAGTTCAAGGTAGACATACAAACATATGTACATACATACTTTTAAACATACAGATAAATATATAAGTATATAAGTATATTATAGATTTCACCAGCCAGGATACTTCACATAAATATATCCCAATTCGTTGAACCCATCAGTATAAAAAGCAATGTTATTTACATTGATATTTAAGGCATTTACTAACTCTTGATTGTTTAGCTCTCTTTATCACCCATTCTACTATGTCTATATATAACTTTAGAATTTTCAAAATGGCATATATTTATTTGCATGATCCTATGTGTCAGTTTGTGTCACTCCTTGCACGCCTAATTTAACACCATAAAGAAACACATAAAATGCAATTAAAAGTTAATCGTTAGCAAGAAATAGCAGCAATATTTTTCATTATGTAAACTTTTCAACATTACATCATTTTATGGCGAGATACTAATTATATCAACCAAAATAAAGAAAATAATAGTTTACAACACTAACAAAAAGCAGTGTGCACGCTCCATTCTGGGATAATTTTTGTTTCTAATATTTCTATAAACTGATATATTTGTGCATGTTAATATATCTATGTGTATATGATTCCATTGACATGAAATAACGCTATTCCTAGTGAGATCAATTAACTCGATGATTGACATTAACGCGATTTCTAGAATAGAGATAACCCATCGTAAAATGATACAAAAATACATCATGGTATTTCTCCTCATTAATTGACATGTAATAACGCAAAACGGATCTGATATAATAATAAAATTGACCCGCCGTGAGATTAGTACTCTTTCCGTTGTTATAAATTAGGGTGGTGCAAAAATAATGTCGTTTTTGCCATTAAATTTCATGGCAAAAAAAAACGATATTGTTTTTTGCACAAACAATATATATATACATATATATACATATATATATATATATATATATATATATATGTATAATTATAAAGAAGTGAACCATCGCGTAAATTTAATCAACTAAAAAAATGGAAAACGGGGTGAGGAAAAGAAAAAAATATATATAATGTGCCAAGTTATATGTACAATTCAATAAAATAAATAAGTCGATTAAAAACAGGATCGTTAAAATACACCCATTTAATCGGGTGTATTTTAACGATCTTGTTTTTAATCGACTTATTTATTTTATTGAATTGTACATATAACTTGCCCCATTATATATTGTTTTTTTCTTTTCCTCACCTCGTTTTCCATTTTTTTAGTTGATTGAATTTACGCGATGGTTCACTTCTTTATAATTATTCTAAAATTTTGCCAATCGAATAAAGTTATATATGTATAAATATGTATATATATTTATACATACGTATATATACATTAAAATACATGTATACATATACATACATACTTATGAATATATAGTTATTACGTATATATATATGCACACATATATATATAAGTACGCATGTATATTACGTATATATATGCACACATATGTATACATAATATAAATACATACATATATATACATGCACTCATACATATATATACATATTTATATCAATGTATATGTGTGTGTGTGAGCATATTAGGGAAACCATGAAGGAAATACATGTTCTATGTACATTCATGATTAAAAGAAGTAGTAAAAATAGTGTGTAGCAAGCTGACAAGTTTCGTCCTCATAAATCTAAAGCAAGATTAAGGGATCTTATTCATAATAAAAGTGAGAGCCATCCACGAGCGCATTTAAACGTGTAAAATAAAGTAACGTTATAGTGTATTAAGCGAAAGCGCAAACGAAATGGGCAACTATATATATGAAATAAAGCTACGTGTGATTTATAAACAATGATAAAATCTTCAAGAATATAATCTTGTCGTAACCTAAGATACATTCCTTTCGTAAAAAAATAGAATGCCTCCTTAAAGAAATGGGAAGGTTTTCCAAGACTTTCAAATAAGAGTTCGAACGGGTATAAGTCTAAATGATAAATGAATCATCGAAAAACATGTAGCATTGGGCGCCTGTTTAACCAAATATTCAACTATTAATGCACTGTTTTTTTACGAATTTTATTGTATATATATATAATAGAATAATAATAAATATATATATATATATATATATATATATATATATGGCAACTTCATTCAATCACATAAATTAATATATGAAAGTATAATTTATGCGTAAAGTAAATATTTACTTCAACAGTGCTCAATACATAGGTAGAGCTCGGTCAACTGCCCTTTTTTCTGTAAGTGCCTGCACATTACCTGATCAGGAAGGGGGCATTGGAAACTAGGAAGCTGATTTGCTAACTAAAAAATCAATAGAATATACGTATATTAAAACGCTAGACTACAACAACTATTCGGATACTCCTGACGAATCATAGTGTGGATGAAACGCGGAATACTTTGTGTAGCTTAAATATATTTTTCTAACTTACTATATATATATATATATATATATATATATATATATATATTATATATATATATATGTGTGTGTGTGTGTGTGTGTGTGTAATCTCTTCATCGTGGATTCTTGGGGTCTGCTATATAATATTTTGCAGATCTACTATTAATGAAAATATCTAAAACTAATAAGTTTTATAATGAAAAACATCTCAATCACCACTGAACGGCAGTCGCGCTGACAAGTTCTTTTTTGTCAACATATTCCGTTTCACAGAATTAATCGAGATACACTACATATCGCAAACAATTTCGCATACACTTATCAAAACTTTTAAGACGACTTGGTAGTCTACACATCAAAACAACATAAAAAGATCTTACTAATATTCTTTTTCTCTACAAGAGTTAATCAAACACCCATGAAAAAAATGTACAAATATGCGGACATTTCACCAAACACTTCCCTCAACTCTATTTCATCCAACGATTAATTAAATACAGAAAGAAGGTCGATATTGGGTCCTTAGTTCATGTTTGAATGTTATATACTGTCCCCTTTAAGCACTAATTGTATTTGTATATATCATTTTTCTATGGATATGTTGAGCCGTCGATGTTGTCCATGTTATTGATAAAATGCAACGTGCTTATGGTATATTACACAGTAATAAATAAATACATATTTACTTTAATTAAATATTCTGATTCTCATCAAAGGCTTATCAAGAGTGTTTGATATAGTTTATATATACTGCTCACTAGAAACATCTAAAACCTATGAGGTTCCTTTCTCCTCCTGGGAGTTCATTTTCGAAATGTCTCTGTCCACACATTAATTCACATCGTGCTTGAACCCACGTTCCCGGCGCTTGTTGGTATTGATATATACATATTGCCCCAGAACAAAAACGCTCACACAAAACGCTTAGTTTATATGAGTAGGTTTGAGTGCAACGACCATATAAACCTGTGATCCCAAAGTAGTTCGTTACTAATAACAAAATTTTATCACAAGCAACCGGCAAAGACGCAAATTATTTTAGGTTCCTTTTTGCGACATACATTAGGTATTTTCTATTGGCTATAATTCGTTTGAGCTAAAATGTTAGTATTCCAATTTCATCGTTCATTATTTTATCTAACATCGCAAAATAATTTGTTTTCTCTTTAATATTGGTTCGACGTTGTCTATGAGGCAAATATTAATGGGTTTTAAACCTGGTTTCAATAAAACTTTTTCTGTGTATGCTGGAATATAGGTAAGTCCAAAACATAGTATAATAATGGTCTGACATTTGCGTAAGAATTTCTCCAGTACCATCATCTTCGTCTGTTTCTTTTCATTTAACCAAAACTTTTATTTTTTTAAATCATTTTGCAATGTACACTTTTACGGTCACATACTCACATTTTAGAATGGAATGGTAATTATAAAAAACAATGTTAGAGCGACATTTCTTTTTTTATGGCATTTATGTTATCAAGAGGCACTCTTCATTTCCCTTAGATTCTTTTCCAGGCATACAAGTTTTAGCATTTTTCGACTATGTTCTGCAATGTTAATATCGGTCCCTCATCTAACTTTTTAAGCAATAATTAAAAAAAAAACATAACAGGTTCAGAAATTTGATTGTTACTCGTGTTCAGTCCTCGGTGCGTTCACATTTAATATGTTACATATATTTGTTCACTAACAGATGATTTCCAAACGCTACCGCGATGTTAAAATGGAAGTCAACCTTCCTTGTCGTTCATGATGACACAAAGATAATTCGGTCACATTAAAAGCATAAGACCACGTGAGGATCACACAGAATAAATTAACTTATGCTTAGACTACTAAACCGTTACTAATATTTTATTAAATGTATATGAATACCACATCATAATGAAGTGTTCAATATACAGCTTTTTCTTCGTGCAATAACACGTCCTCCGTATGTTTATCGATTTGACGGGACACATAGTATTCGCAAATAAACTTAATAATCCGATAAAATACAATATATGTTCCTGTTTATTTTTGCGTTTCCAGACTAATATATTTCTTTATCGAAAAATATCCATCGCCCATAGCCTTGAGCCCCTGGAAGGGCATAGGCCATCTACAACTTTTCTGTTGATGCTTTTGTAGCGAGGAGTTATTTTTTCGGGTGAGGGTGCTGGCATCACCCAACATTCCCAAAAAGTACATACAGTACCTAGCCTTCCCAAATGGTCACCCATCTGGCACTGACCAGGATCAACGCTGCTTAACTTCGGTGATCTGACGAGAACTGGGGTGTCAACATGATTGTGCCGTACATTTACTGTAAAACATTCTTTCTTGAATAAAAACCATTAATTTGAGGTGTAAGAAAGTTGTTAATGATATCGTTTATCTGTATATATATTTCATTAAGTCTTTTGTAAACGAGGCTTTAGTTATTAAAATATTTAAAGAGTTTGCTGACGAAGAAATTTGGAGTTTACAATCAATTTCTAGCGTTTTTCAATATTTACGAGGTGTCTTCAATAATTTTCTAGGCTTTTCTTTTTATAAATTGTCGAAGAGGCTTGTAAATTCAGCATGCTTTTGCTATACACCTTATAAGATGATTGAGCAATTTTTATGAGGTGAGGTTCAAATGACCAATTACAGCAGAAAGTGGAATACAACCTATGGAAGCCTGATTGTCAGAGCCAGTGAATTTATGAAATTCAATCTGCATCTTAATAAATTTTAGAAGAACCTATACAATAAAATAATCTTTTAAACTTAAAAAATGCCGCAGAAAATTATGGAACGTTCTTACTGCTTTTGGATCATCTTGCATAAATTAGCATCAGTTTTGGGGTAGTATAACCGATTAAAACAAGGCAGGAAGACTGTAAAGGATGATGAGAGGTATTGAAGGGGTAAGGAAATCAAAGCACCAGAGTTGATTGGCAAAATTCAGAGTGTAATTGATAATGACCGTCGAGCTACTATAGAGACAATAAGTGCACATATTTAAGACTGACACCTGTACAAAATTATTCGCAAGGATCTGAAGATCCAGATGATTTGCACGAAGTTTGGTCCAAAGGAGACGTAGTCTTGTCACTAACTAGTTGACCAAGATGGGTACCAAGAGAGTTCCCCATTCTCCCTATGGTACACACCTTGCCATCTGTGACTTTTGAATAGTCTCTGGGCCCAAGCAAAACATTATAAGCTATCGTTATAATACAATTAATAAGATGTAACGACTGTCATTGACACGATCACACAGGGGGGCTTTCATAGGGCCTTGTTGCAGTCGGTTTAGATTATTAGATAGGGACTAGAATTCCATATATGCACTATCAATAATGTCACCATGCGCAAAAAATGTCTGAAACCTAACTTAAGTCTCCTCATACATAGGTTACGAGTTTTGTTCTTCCTTTCATTTTATTTTTTTTGTTTTTTTTTACTGATATTGTTAATAAGGATAATGTGGAGTTCTCTTTTGCTTTTAGAATTTAATATCTACTAAATGTTAAGAGATATCTTCACGTTTTTCAACAACTGCTGATCATTGTTTATGTGTTTACTTTGTTTGATGCAAGATGGCTGAATTACATCAATCACGTGACTAAAAATGACGCTTTTACCCACAACTCAGTCGTCGACGTCTTTCACTGTTCTTTCTACTTAGGAACTTTAAAATAAACAATTGGTGCAATACCGTATTTTAACTTTGTCATTCCAAAATAAACACAAACTACGTGTTACACATTTAAAAAACTAAAAGACTCTTCCATTTATATTCCCAGGATCGTAACCAAAATGAAAAAAAGTCGATTAATCGTTAAATATATACAATATAGGATTTCTGCCTGTTATAATTTTTTCACTTAACGTACTTTCGTTTCTGACATTATTTTTTACTTAGGTTACATTTATCTATGCCTCGATGTATTCATATCGCACAGCATCCAATCTCTCTCGTCACATTTAATATACATCTATAAGCCCTTGATCTTTCAGGATGTATTGCTACGTCTAGAAACGACAACATTAAAATGAAAACGAATTATCTAACTCGAAAAACCAATAACAGTTTTCCAGTTCGTAGATTCCATGTTAATTCAATTGATTATACATATTCGCCAGTACTCTCCCCACGCCAGGTACTATTTTCCGTTCTTTTCTCTTACATATAAGCCTTCTGTACATTCGAATATCCATGCTTCTTTTCTATATATTTTTCTTCTTCATAATCATGGAGACTTTTAAATACATAAAAAACCGAAGAGGTGTCATAGCAGCAACAAACAGCGACACTTCTTTTTCTAACATATTCTGTGCCTTTGTGATTTGACTGAGATTATCAAGAGTATAAGACTTATTATGACAATGTTCTAACTACCCAGGGTGTACTGTAACCGATGTTACTATAACCCTTACAATACAATGTACTAATTCTTTTCATTTTTTTCTTTTCTTTCTTAGAAACGAAATGCATTCCGTATCTACAATTTTCGTTTATAAATTATCTATCCAATGTGCTTAAGTTGAAATAGTAATGCAAGTTTACTTTTGTGCATAATTACCGGTCATGGTGTTTTTAATCATGTCGCTAAAGCATTCGATCTGTACTATATTACAATAGCTCTCGATCATATCAATGCAGCGTTTACTGGAACACCTCCAAGCGACCATTGATATAAGTGGGTTTGTATGGAACAATTTTAAAGTATATTACATGAATTTACTAATCCAAGATGGATAAACCCCGTTTTAGTGGCCTGAATAAAATGGGATTAAAAATCTGTGCAGCCGTAAAATACGCTTAGTAGCATTTTCAGTTAAAATGTATTAAGTATAATCTTGTAGTATTTAACACACGCTTTAAACAAAAGGGGTTTTGATAAATACGTAAGTAAGCGAATATTTATGCAAATCTCAAATGTGTTCTTAAGATTATAAACGAAATACTCAGTTGATGTTATGCAGAGGTGTTTTAACAAGAATAAACAACGTTTTATATTTTTTGACATGAGGATTTGATATTCGTAATATTTGATTTCTCGGTTTACTATTATTTTATTATTATCTTACTTGCGATTTTCAAAGATTCAAGTTTCTGACCTTTTTAGTTGTAATTAATAGAACTCGGGAATGGGCACGGTATTTTCGAATGGAACTACTTATTAAATACCCGGGTTTACTACGCCATCGCTTTGTTAGCCATACCTTGATACAGGTCCTAATTAATATGTAATTGTATTTGACATCGCCAACACCGAGGATTAAGCATCCAACCTTCAGCAGAAGGTCATTTTTATAACTGGAATTTGTAACAATGCTCCCATTACTACAAACGATATAGTGCCTTTAAGTGTATGAATTTCTTTCGCGATAGTACACACTGACGAGGCTCTGACGGTGGTATGAAGTAAGCTGACTGTTGATACTTCACTAGAAGAATGCCCTTGTATCGCAATTAACCGAAAATAAAACTGCATGTTACTTAGGACCCTTTTTCATAGATGGCTGAGGAGACGAAAGCATGCTACTTCGGAAATAAAAAAGGATTTCGTTCGAAATTTTGTGCAGATTCCTGAGTAAGACTCCTGGGTTTAACAAAACACACTAAGTAACTGTCGGATGTTACATCGAAAGAAACGTTGCGAACATGATTCTGAGTATGAGAACTATAATCCAACAAATCGAAATATTAGTAAATAAACAAGACGAAAATAATTATTCAATGCACACATTTTTTGCATTGTGTTATGTCTTTGTCATTAAACTGCGGCTTTCCCAAAAAGTTAAGGGGGGAAAAACATCGTGTAAGATTTTAGCTCAATAGTGGTCATTACACAAGATATTGGCAATTTTTATTACCATGAATAGTTTCGATATTTTCATGATATGCTCCGGCATTTAATATATAAATTGATCGATCGACGAAGTACACGCTCTGGAATGCGAAAATCGTACTATATCTACATAAAATGTCGACAATAAAGACATCAAAATGTATGGAACATGTTCAGAAGAGCGGAAGTAGACCAATCATAAAACTAAAACAATATATTAGGCTTTATACACTGTACACGAACAATTGTTCGTAACAGTGCTACTATTCAGCGCTTGTGTCACTGTTAGAACGTTTCGGTCGATGTAACATCCGATCTTATTCAGGTGTATCTTGCTAGACTCTGGAATGTTTCTATTGAACTCGGGAATGTGGACGGAATTTCCAACGGAAACCCTTATTTACTTGTTTCATAAATAAGAGATATTATATATATATATATATATATATATATATATATATATATATATACATATATACACACAATGACAAACAATGCAATTATATATATATATATATATATATATATATATATATATATATATAGAGAGAGAGAGAGAGAGAGATAAAGAGAAAGAGTAATAATTATTAGAAATGTAGAGTGATATTTACAACTACTTATAAAATAGATTGAAGGCTTCTGAAATTCGTACTAGAACTCCCACAATATCTCGTTGCAGGGAGCTTAGAGTACTTGGAATAGTCTATTTTAAAAATGACATTCTCCTGAAAGTTGAATGTTTTCTTTTAAGTATGGAGGACCAAAAATACAACTACCAATTACTTATGACCTGTCAGGCTATATTTCCGTCATGGCTAACGTCACAATGTATGCTACTCCCGTACATGTATATATCATACGTTTCTGTTCGAAATTCCGTCCAAGTAACCGAGCTCTATTGAAACATTACCGAGTACGTCACGATTTATCTGAAGATTCTCAGAGATTGTATCGACCGATCCGTTGTGAAAATAGCACTTCAAATGAAACAGTTGTCCGAAGAGTTTAGATAATATGAATACGCAATGTCCGTCTTGAATATATTCTGACAAAAGAATATCGGAGAATCCAAAGCCAATGTATGAAATGAACATCATATCATATGTAAGATGGTAACTAATTTGCCGGACTCTCAAAACTTAATCTATATAGTTTTATTAACTAAAGGGTAACCAACTACCAAGAATAAATTCAACTCTAGAAAAAAGTTTAAATAGATTCAATCATTTACAATATTAAGTTGGAATATTTATTGGCGAGTAGTCTTTTTTAGAAATCAGTTAACTCTGGCTTGAAAAGTAATAAAGTTTTTATTGTGCGAAAACAATAACGTGTAAATGGGTTCCACAGAACGGATATCTCATGCAAATTGTTCTTCCATAAAAATGTCAGCTACTTCTTGGTGAACCTTAGAAAAAAATAATGTTTCATTTTTTCGTTGACGTATTAAACAAGTTCTTACTGTGAATGCCTTACAAAACGAACAGTAAATTTCATTCTAGTCAAAAAGCGTTTTGCAATAGCAGTTTAGTAGAGATAGAGTAGCCATGTTTCTTTTAGAGAAAATGACTTTGTAAAAACAGGAACGAGATATTTCACTTTTTTACCAATTTTTAAATCTAAGACAACGCATTATGCACTGAATAACCCTCCCCAAATGTCTCAGCAATAATCATTCTTGCAAGTATCATACTTCTATATAGACAGAGTATTCAATATTTTATGCGGTTACTTGAGATAATTGCAGTGCTGTTTATTAAATATGTCGCCTTGAGAAACTAGTTTATTTAATTCGTCATTGAAATATATATAATTGTCAATGCTGAATTATTTAGAACTCTCTGATAAAACAAAGTAAGTAAGCCAAGACTTAAACTAACTCATCCATAAGAAAATAACTTTACCCTGATTTAAATAAAAAAAATATTTTTTTTAAATTACCGCTTGCAGCGTTATTCCCCTTGTTATTTGAAATAAAATATGATTGTGATTTTAGGCAAAATACACTTCACCTCAGGCGAGATTCATATCCACTCATTTTCAATAATAGTGTATCCACTTACTAATTCGCAAAAAATCAATGAGAAGAATTACTAAAACTTTTAGGAAATATCTGTGGGGACGGTATCTTTATAAGTGCATGAATATTTAAAACAAGTATCGCTGTGTCTTAAAAGAAACAGGATTGTGTGCGTGTGTGTGTGCGTGTGTGTGTTTGCTATGGAGTGTAGATTGTATCATCATACAACATACATAGATGTGTTACATATGTTCTGTAATATTTTATTCTGTTTTTTTAACACAATCTTGCTTGTGGTAACGGTGTAGATCGGTATAGCAATAATTGCGCACCGTTGGCATGTGCCCGTTGTAGGGAAGCAATAGCGTGCACATTGGACCCGGTTCTGGGACCAGATTGATACAAGTATAAAAAATTAGGTGGGTTTAAGAATATTATCTGAAAACATTCAAACAATTTTACCTTTTTTTTTTTTTGTTCGACAGAAGTATTTTCGGTCTTGGACGCTGATCTTTTCCCGTAAGGTATTATTGTGGTATTTAGATTTATAAAAATGCTGGTGCGTATGTGAAAACGGAAACGTCTCTTGATTTTTTTAATGATTTTATATAGTATATAATTGCTTGATTTAAAGAATTAAATGAAAATGTCAATATCATGTTTAAACTGTGCTCTGTAGAAAAAACAACATTTATCTCGAACGTACCCTTGTTATACAAATGAACATACTATTAGCTGACTGCTTCTGGCGTGATAATGGTTTAGATTTAAGTTTAAAAGGAAAATGTAAGTATCACTGTGCAATTATTCTTTAAACAGAAACATTCGTTTCGGAGGAGCAACTATCATATCAAAGAACCTATTGTTGATTTTATATGCCAGCTCTTCCGGCTTATGTTGTAATAAAAATAAATATGCACTTGTGGTGCGAGGCTGTAGAAGGTATTAACGTTGGACAACATCGCTTGTTATTTCTTTCATCGAATTTTCTTTGATCGCCGATCATCTCTCCTTATCGAAGAAATTCCGATACAACACCTTACTACGAACACAGGCAGATACATAAAGTACATTTTTATGTCATTTCACAAAAATCGGCTCCACTGTTTCGGAGTCAAGAGGAAACGACCGCACACAAAGAAAGTTAAATGCGAGTTAAATGTTTGAACAGCATCGTATTATATTAATACGAATCAATCGAAATGGATGCCGCTCGTCTTGGGAAGGCATCATGTTTTGTCAAGCTTCTGGGATTGATCTTTACTCCTGATCTTAAATGGAACAAGTACATCAATTTTTTTGCCAAGGTCGCTGGAAAAATGGTGGGATCCTTTTACCGTTCCAGTAGATATCTCACTGCGGATGCAATTCTCTATCTATATAAAAGCCAAGTATGTATAAGGATGGAGTGCTGCTGCCATATCTGGACAGGAGCTGCTAAAAACAGCCTATCCTGCCTTGACAGAGTACAACATAGTATTCGTTGTCTAGTGAGGTATGCCCGTTTCTCTTCCCTTCAACCTCTCTCCTCCAGAGACGTTGCGAGCCTATCATTGGTTTATCGTTATTTCCATGGGAAGTGTTCGTCTGACCAATCTATGGTACCCCCTCGCCAATCTTTCACGAAAAACACCCGTCTAGCTGAAACCACTGTCAATAATTTTCCCCACTCTTTATCTGTGCTCAAATCAAAACGTAGATTCCATAAACACAACTTCTTTCTTATAAGGGCACGCCTGTGGAACTCTGTTCCGTTTTCCTGTTTCCCGCCTGACTACAACGTGGATGCCTTCAAGTCTAACATAAACAATTTCCTGATAAACCGCCCCCTTATGTAAGACACTTTATCAGATGTCCATTACTAACGATTACTACGATATTGTCCAATTGATTAATGTACAAGCAATAACCCTCATCCCCGAGTGGCCTCCTGGCCTTGATAAGTAGTGACTTCAATTTAAAAAAAAATTGAGAAAATAGGCAAATTATAAAATAACATTTTTAAAGATAATAACGCATCTGCCATTTTTTCTTGTGATCATTCTTTTCTGTTGCTAGTTCCTGAAATGTTCACACAGAAAAAAACAAACTCACTAAATTACATATATGTCTGATATTTAACATGTTCAGCGATTACTCTAAGTCATCATTAAGAGATTGCTAATTTATAAACAGGCGGATGGCATGTGGTGTTTGTACTGGCGCAATACACTTAGTGGCTAAGCATCTAAAGGAGTTTCGAGCATGTTAACCGGTTATTTATTGACTGATACGTAACATATATCGCCCACAAAAGAATAGCATGGTAGGCTTAAATGGCAAATGCTGTTCAAAAAGTAAGTAAATGAAAAAGCGATCAGTAATTATTTTTAGCATTAGCTTACTTTATGATTTCCATTCTCATGGGAGAGCACTAACATTATTTTTTCAGCGGTTGTAACATTCGTCGAGAATAAAGACCAACCCCAAATAAATTGTGTGAATCAAGGACCAAAAATGATATAGTTTGAATGGGATAAATACTTACGGCAATTTTTCTATTTTTACAAGATATTGTGATCACAATAAGAATAAATATATATATATATATATATATATATATATATATATATATATATATATACACACACATATATATGCATATATATGTATATATATACATATATATATATATATATATATATATATATATATATATATATAATAGAGGGAAATGACATGGAAATTATATTCAAGTTGGTTTAACTATTTCGCATAATTAGCTAAACATGTTAAGATGTATGTTGAGAAACATAGGTAGTAATATCTATCTATTCATATATTTCTCTTTCTCTCTTTATATATATATATATATATATATATATATATATATATATATATATATATATATATCCAGATCTTGTAATCTATTAATGTGTTATATATATATATATATATATATATATATATATATATATATATATATATATATATATATATATATCATCATCACTAAAGAGTACAAGTGGAAGAACATCTGGAATTACACTAAAAGAATTAAAATAAAAACATGGAAAATATGTATCGATATAATCACGTGCTCTCATTCGTAAATATACATGAATATAGATTAAAAGATGAATTACAAAAACATAATTATTGTAATTTAAATAAATGTTCTGCAGTATCTATATATGTTTTAATTCACACACGCACTCCACACCAACACACACACACACCACACACACACACACACACACATATATATATATATATATATATATATATATATATACACCTATTTTTTATCACATATTGACCGTTTAATACATTACTTTTAGTGTTTTTGTCTTATATGATTCCGTAAATAAAACTTATCCTGTCTATTGAAGTATCCAATTGGTGTAATTACTTGAGCTTCTATCACTTGGGGAAAATACACCATTCCCCGTGAAATCCAGTGTTTTCTAGCCGTACCTATTTTTTTCATATCAGATATCATATATTTTCAGATCAAATATCAGATCGTATTTAGGGCAATTAGGCTATGTTTTTTTCGAATATTTAGTCAGAGTTTACTTGTAGATTAACGTAGTCTTGTACTAGATTTTCCTTACAAACACCTATACAAAAAGACCTTAGACACTGTGGGTGAGTGTCTATGAAGAATTTATGATCAAACCTAATAAATATTTATATATGTGTTTACTGTCAACACGATGGTTTTAGGTTTGATCCACGGCTGGGGATAGGTGTTAATCTAGTTGCACAGATGGGTTGTGATATACAAAACTATACTGTGTGGGGATCACACACACACACACACACACACAAACACATACACACACACACACACACATATATATATGTATATGAAGTGAATAAATGTACAGACATTCAGAGTACAGCTCGCCGCAATTCACAGGTTTTGTTATTTAGTTAATAAAACACATCGGACAATGGTAGATATTCGTATTTGTTATTCCATTTTCTCCCAAACAAAGCGCAATGCAACTTGGTGTAGTCCTCTAATCACGGGGAGAGAAGGTGCAGAGATACTATGTAGGGAGTTGAGCAACACGATGTCTATTCACCTCATACTTGAACTTCGTTGTAAAAAATAAACCGGGAAGGGAAGTCCAGAGTCTAGCAGTTTTGGGAAAATATTAGAGTAGAAGGCCTTGTTACATCAAAGCATCTCTACTGTGTATGGGTTTGACGACTGCTTGTCGAGTTTGTCGGGGGTACTTACGTCGAGGGGTACAAGAACATGTAGCTCGTCAAAGGATTCAGCATTAAAATATTTGGAAAACAGCCATAGGAATGCAACATTATGTCGATGGGGCAGTGTTTTAAGCTTGGATGACAGTTAAAACCTCATCAGTTTGGCGACTCTCTTTTGAGACCTGCCCAGGATCGAGTGATACGCCAGCACAAATGCGACAGCAAATGTATACTAACGTTATGTTATATAAATATGACTTAGGTAATTTATTTACCCCTCAAAATAATTCAAAATATCGGCATTAAATGCTAACTCCCTGGCTTCAAATGTGATTACACCCCTTACGAAAAGTTGTCTCTCTCTTAACATACATGTCACCTCTCAGTATTTAGTGTGGCCAGTGTCATTATCCAAAACTGCCTTTACACATGGCATGGAGTTTACCAGAGATTTCAATGTAATCACTGAAATGCTCTTCCACTCATCAATTACGACGTCGAGAAGCTGGCGGATATTTGAGACTTTGCGCGCCTCCACCTTCTGTTTTAGGATACCCCAAAGGTTTCTATTGGGTTCAAATCTGGATACATGCTTAACCAGTCCATCACCTTTAGCCTCTTAAGTAAGCAGTTGTCTAGGATGTATGTGTTGGGTCATTGTCATGCTGACAAACTGCGACCCAGTTTCTGGAGGGAGAGGATAATGCTCTGCGGTACATATTTGAGTTGATATTTCACTCAATGAAATGCAACTCTCCAATACCTACAGCACTCACCAGCCCAAGACCATGACATTCCTTCCACCATGCTTGACTGTGGGCATGATACACTTATCTTGTACATCTCACCTGATCACTGTCACACAGGCTTAAGGCTATCAGAACGAAAGAAAATAAATTTCGTCTCATCAGACTATAGGACATGGTTTCAGTAATCTATAGAATTTGTTGACATGCTTTCAGCAAACTCTTTGCGGGCTTTCTTATGTATTACCTTAAGAAGAGGATTCCTCCTGGGGTGACAGCCATGCACACTAATCTGACGTAGTGTGCGGCGCAAGGTCTAAACACTAACACGCTGAACCTCAACCTCTTTAATCTCTGCAGAAATGCTAACAGCACTCGTACGCGGATCTTTTAAAGAAATCGTTTGGATATGACGCACAGCACGTGCTTCAGATTTTTGGACAACATACTAAGACCTGTTCTGAGTGGGCCCTGCTCATTTAAAATGCTGGATAATTTTAGCGACTGTGCTGCAGTCCGGTTTCAAAGTGTCAGCTATCTTCTTGTGGCCTTGGCCATCTTTATGTTGCGCAACAATGCGTTTTGTAAGATCCTCAAAGAGTTCTTTTCCATGTGGTGCCATGTTGGGACTTTCAGATAATATTAAGAGATAGTGCGAGAGATGCACTACGAATTTGAATACACATGCTCTCTGTGAACGCATGGCAGACTTATACCAATAAGTCACATAAAATGTTGGATTGAAGAAGCAGTACTCAATTTGGACATTTATGGGTTGGAGTACTCACTTTTTATTGGTCTAGTTTCTTAGGGGTGAAATCACATTTGTTGCCAGGGATTTAGTATTTAATAGATATATTCTGAACTATTGTGAGGGGAAAAATGAATTTACTGTCATTTATAATGAAGACAGACTGCATTTCATTGTGCCGAAAATATCATTTTTCAGTGGTGTTACATGAAGATATACACTTAAATATTTTAGTAAACGTGAAGGGTGTACCCACTTTTCTGATACTAAATGTATATATACATGTATATATATATGCTTGTGTCTGTCTTTGTGTGTGGTTGTCTATGTGGCTGTATGTATGTTGCTCTTTGTTTTTAAATAAACATGTAACTCGAGCACTGTAAAAGCTGTGAACGACTGTCTATTAAAATGGATATTTTATAAGGTTATATGGGAGCAGCGATTCCATGGGGACACAGACAGAATTACCGACTATCACCTCGATGGTTCCAGGTACAATCCTTTGCGAGGGAAAAGGTGCTGGGCTAACCGTACTGATAAGCTTTAGTTCAGATACACGGTACTATATGTTGATGACTATATTTTAAGCTCCGCCCTCTATTTGATTGAGCGCTGTTATCATTTTTTTTAACACGCAGCTTAATTGGCAATGATCTGAGGTTCGCTAGTTGTTTGCAAAGAAAATAGCAGCTTCAGCTTTGAAAACGCGGTGATCGAGTGTTGATGGAAATGGACATTTTATGAGGTTCTCTGTGAGCATTATGCCCATGGGCAAGTGATCCGAACTGCTGATTTCCAATGCAATGGTTTAAGGTTCAATCCTCGGCTACGGAAAGCTGTTGGTGTAGAAGCGCGGATAGACTCTGGCACGTTTAACGGCACAGCCCACACACAAGTACACGCATATATATATATATATATATATATATATATATATATATATATATATATATATATATATATATATCTTAATGTTGAGTCGATTTTTTTTAGAATCGGAATTGGAAATCTGAAGAATTATTACTTTTGAGGAACTCGGAATCGGAAAAAATGGGGCTATATATTAATGCCAAAACGATTCTTTTAATTGGCTTTGTTATTTGAATTCGTTTACAGAAAATTATTCCTCCGCAGGAAGTAATAATAAAATAGTAAGTATATATTAGGTTTAACAACCAATAAAACTAAAATGTATAGATTATATCATAAAAAACACAAAAAGTAAAACGTTCGTCCGTGCGAAATAGTCTTTATTTAGTTTAGATGCTGATCTAAAGAAACGTGTTGCTGTTGGTGGTAGAAATAACGTAATTTTATAGGACATTAGAGCTACTAGATAATATAAAATATTTTGATATTGTTTTGCACTCAATAAGTATCTGAAAACATCTCCACTCATTGCACCTATAAACATTCTTCTAATGTATATTTTCTCTGCTTCGTACTTTTATTTTATTTTTTTCTTGTTGCCACTTGCCTTATTATATTTTTATATGGTTGTACTCATTGTTATATCGAATTTTTAGATCTATTTTATCTATTTTAATTTTCCTATATTTAATATCTTTCTATCACTTACAATTTTGAGTATTACTCTATAAGCCTTATTTTTATATCTATTCATCACACACCTCTTTGTATTTTTAATTCCTTATTCAACAATCTGTTTATGCTCTATCTTAATCATTTAATTTTTTTCCATATTATTTTTCTTTTATAATCTATCGCCTCTCATTTATTATCTTACTATTATACCTAATAATTTATATTTTTTATAGACTGTTATAATTTCAGATACCTCATCCAAAAATATACCGACAGAGCATAAGCGCCTAACTTCATATTAGTAAATAAGCATCTTCTTTCAATTCACTTTCCCTATATTCTCACCGAGAGTTTAATCAAACACATTGCCCACATATAGTAAACCCACTATGGCAGGTATGCTATATATCTATCCGCATTTAATAATAACACAAGTATACTTCTCCTATATTACAGAGATCGATGGATTTTTCCAAAACAACCTCAATATATTATTTGACTCCCAATGTAATTATCGTTAGAAGTAGCACCCCTACTATGTTACATAGCTACTTCTTTCTTCTTTCGAGGCAAAGCATAAGGCTTCAGAATACCAAGAATTCTCACTTACCCTACTCGCAAATTGATGTATACCCTTATTAAATAAATAAAAAAATATATGTATAAGTTCGGTGCAAATATAATGGCGTATATATATATATATATATATATATATATATATATATATATATATATATATATATATATACATGTATATATATACATATATATACATATATACATATATATATATATATATATATATATATATATATATATATATATATATATATGTACGTTAGAAAAAGATTTCATCCAAGGCATGAAACTTGTTAAACCAAATGTTTTTACTATAGGCTTTAAAGATAAGGGTGCAGGATTTAATTTGAAATTTATTTATCTTAAAAGTTCACTTTTATAAATTTTACAAAGTAAGGTATAAACATCAAATATCCTACTTTGTAAAATGTATAAAAGTGCACTTTTAAGATAAATAAATTTCAAATTGAATCTTGTACCTTTTTTTTTTTAGCCTATAGTAAAAATAAAATTATTTAACAATTTTCATGCGTTGGATGAAATGCTTCTCTAACTTGTATCGTCTTTTCAATATTATAATTAATTTAATTTATGAATTTGGATTTTAAAAAATGAATGTGGTTTTGCATGTATTTATAAAAACTCTCATACTCTCTATCTCAGTTTGTATTTCTCCTCCCACCCCACGTCATTTTTGCAACCCCCCCTTTGTATTATTAAAAGACTGGATATTCTCTCTGTTTCAATTTTTATTTCTCCTCACACCACAACTTTTTTGCAACTCCCTCTTTTCCATATATGTCTGAATAATGAGAAAATCTGAATTTTTTTAACAAAAACTTTAAAATAACATTTTATATTAATTTTTTCAAAACTTATATTAGAATAGAAAATCTTTACAATTTAATAAGGAGAATATGTAATATAGGTTTCATAAAAAATATTCAGTAGATAACGAGATGAAAATTTCAAAAGGACTGTATATCTGGTTACGCTCAATAGTAGTCCTCGCCAGCGAAAATTCTTTTTTTATTTTTACTCTATTATTATTATTATTGAAAACATTTTGTGTCCTGCTCTTTCGCGCGAGCATACACACACAAACACATGTATATATATAGGTATATATATATATATATATAGGTATATATATATAGGCATCCACATACACTACTGTTTCGCAGCTCGTCACTGCGGCTAGACAGGAAACTGCCTCAAGCCAGGATCGAAACCTGACCACCCAAATGGCAGTATATATATATATATATATATATATATATATATATATATATATATATATATATATACGTATATATATACGTACATATATATATACGTATATATATATATATATATATATACGTATATATACGCATATATATACGTACATATATATATATATATATATATATATATATATATATATATATATATAAGTATATATATATAAGTCATGAAATTGGACTGAGATAATATTACACTTCCTTACTGTTTTCATGAGTATACCGGGTTAATTATACGACCCTAAGATTTATTTATAACCCTTTTATGCAGATTTGTTTTTGTGTTTATTTCGTCCTGATGTTGCTTTTAACTTATTCTTATTTCTTGCGTGTATATCACCGAGTAGTGTGAATTAATCTTCAGGGAGTTTGACTGAAAAGTGTTTTCCTTCAGTAAATATATTGTGTAATTGGTCGCCGTCGGCATTTCAACATGGTGTGCACTCGACCGTCCTTTCTCGTGTCACTGGCCCTTACACCTTCTCATGGGAGGATTTCGGTGCTTCCTAACTTTTCCTTTTAACCGTCGACATTTGATGCTTGCTGCCGGCTTGCACTAATTCATATACGCTCTTTTTTAGCGGGAAAACCAGAATTCTCAACAAGGATAACACTTTGAAGTTGCCCGTTTGTGCTTTCTGTTCTTTATTAATGTGTGCCGCTTTTTAGAGTTCTTTTTTTTATACACGAAAGTACTATGATTGCGTTTGATGAGTTTACGTATACTTATTCATAAAGAAATGTGACTGATTAAAGTGATGTATCTGTGCGGTGCACATTTATATCGAAAATATAATTCATGCAATAGTTCATAAATAAGAAAAATAAGGAAATTAATCATTACATCTTAATCCAAACGCTCATACGCGTATGTGAATATGCTTTATAATGTGTAGTTCTGCATTTAATACGGTGAAAACTTGAATAAATGGAATTAAATTCCAGTTGGATTTTTGTTATCAAAACAGCCGTTTATCATTAATTTCTCGTTGGCAGCAACAGTGGTCTTCACTGGAATTTGGGTGGCAAGTAGCCTCCCTAAGGTGTCTGTCCAATTTGCACTAACGCAGTAGAGGTCTGGTTAGTGCTTTCTCTCCTCGGCCTTTTAATTCTCCTTGACCATCCTCACTTTTTTGGTGTTGCTCCAGTTTATGGGGACATACACGTACACGCATATAAAAGGGTCGCAGGAGATTTGTCTAACAATTATACCGTTTCAGTTTTCATCATTCCATTTGATGCTACTGTGAGTTTTACAATTGCATTACATTATGTATGTTTGTGCTTTAAACCTATATGTGTTAGTCTATGCATTAGACATTTTCCTTAATATTTCAGCCGGTTTCGTGTCGTTATTGGTTGTATCTTACTAGCCATCACTCTGATTCCAATCACTCCCAAACATTTTCCAAAGTGTTTCGGTATTTTCCGAGCGCTCTTACAATAAACGGCCTTATGTTGATTTTCGACATCTTCCAGGTCCATTTGAGATCTTTAGCCAGTTGCATGTATTTGTTCGGTTAATCTGAACTAAATTGCTACCGGAACTGCAAAATCTAAAATCTGGCAGGACTTTTCCTACTTGTGAACTACTATATCAACCGCTTTTCCTGCTTGAGTTGGTTTATCTGTTTTTATATCCATGATCACTAAGCGTTTTCTCACTTTAGTTTTCAAATACTGTTGCCAGTTCTTGCTTTCCCAATGTCTCGGGTTGTTCAGCATAATTCTAATTGCATTTCCTTCCCCATTTGCCCGTGTTTATCTTTGTATTTATGTTTGCTGCATTTGATTATTATGTGGTTTATTGTTTCCTTCTTTGTCCACATGATCTACATTGCTTTATAATTGTGTCTTTTTATCCTTGTTGCATTGCATCTAATTGCATTATCTTGCGCGGGTCTTATAGGAAGTTCAGTTTCTCTGTTTGCGCATCCTATTCGTTACCATGTCCAAGTGTTTTCCATAGACTCATTTTTTGCTATTTTTGTGTATCCGTGTAACTATTATTATTATTATTATTATTATTATTATTATTATTATTATTATTATTATTATTATTATTATTATTATTATTATTATTATTTATTGCATTGTCGTCGATCTGTCGATTTATTTACAAAATAGATTGAACGTGATAACCAACTTATAAACATAAAATTACTTATGCGTATTATTAAAGTAATAACTGCTTTAATGATAGTTCGACGAATTTACATCTAATTCCGTTTCATCGTCATTTCGGAAATAGTAATTTACGTATTTTCTCTCCAGATGTTTATTCTTAAATTCTGTTTATCTATTAACCCTATTTTCCTGACGTTACTATGAATATTTACAGTTATTATTGTGCCCCTCTATAATATTACGTCATAAAAATGTTGACCAGTTTATGATTTTACACCAGCAGTTTGAAGATTACATTACGATATTAAAATTGGGTTTTTTCACATAATTACATAATCAACCATAGTTTATATATGTATATATGTATATATCTATAAAAATAAATTGTCATTCTGTATACATTTCCCTACCAAACTACTCTGTCCATTTTCAGTCAACAAACTAGAGATTTGAAATAAGGGGCATTGAGATTCGGGTAAACATTTTTACTCGGTTTTCGGCCAGAAATTTGGGGGGTAAATTTGGGGTCAAAGTTTAAAAAACTGATCCCTGCGATCTCTACGAGATTATTCAGCCATTTCGTTGTCTAAACATTAGAAAATTTACATAAAGTGTATTAAGGCCTGGGCAAGATTTTAATCAGTTTTGGGCCAGAGTTCAAAACATTTTATCTTTTTGGTCTCTAGCAAACTATAAGCCCATTTTGGGTCTAAACACTTGAGATTTTACATAAAGGTAATTTCGATATGCAGCAAGCATTTCAATAAGCTTTGGTGCGAGAATTAGTCTACCAAGATGTCAGTTTTGAAAGTGTTGACCTTTTGCAGACTTTATCAATCTCCTACGACAATTTCGGTTCTAAAAATGTAGCTTCCCTCGACATGGGTCATACATATGTCTCTCTCTCTCTCTCTCTCTCTCTCTCTATATATATATATATATATATATATATATATATAGAGAGAGAGAGAGAGAGAGAGGGGGGGAGAGGTAATAAATGAAAAAAAATTATATTCTAAAATCCATGATGTTGACCATCTTATAATTTATTCCTATAAATAATTCGATTTATACATTTCTTGACAGTATCTGTTTCGTATCGCAAAATAAATTACTTATTTATCATATCAATTAGTGGATCTATTATGTCCTTAACTCAACAGATGAAATAGCAACAATCAATCCGCCAAAAGGAATTGAATTGTGATTTAACATGGTGAAAATCTGAAAATTGGAAGAGAAGCTGCAATTACCTTTATATTTTTCAATTACGCCATACTGAAATTTTATCAAACGAAGTCATTAACCCCAACTATTTGTACTAAAAATTTTAATTAATTCATTAATCTTCTACCAAAATGTTCTATTTAATAATAAGTTAATTTATTCAGTCACAGTAATGTATACACACTTATGAAAATAATATCAACAGATTCTAAAATATTATGTGTTTGTACATACGAAACTAAACTGAGCTACAAAAAAAAAACAACTATTCATACTAATAATTTTAATTAATTTATGAACCTTCCACCAAAATGTTCTATTTAGTAATTAGTAAAATTATTAATTCTAAGTCATGCATACATATAAAATAAATTCAGCAAATTATAATATATATATATATATATATATATATATATATATACATATATATATATATATATATATATATAAATATGAAATAAAATATGACCATCCCTCTTGTAGAAGCCCGCATAAATCGGGCGAAACGTTGAGTATCCAGGTCCTTCCACCTCCATTTTATTTCATATCGTCGGATTTAATCCAGCTCAACAATCATATATATATATATATATATATATATATATATATATATATATATATATATATATTAATATATATATATATAAAGCTGAATGTGGGTGTGTATGTGTGGTTATGAATAGGCTCCTTTATGGTTAACTATTTACAACAGCTGATTAAATATAATGACAGATGTATCGAGACACAGGAATGGGTATGTTTGATTTGGCAGAATGGTCTCCATTAAAATTGTGGGGTCCGCGTTCGCGCCAGGTCCACAAAGTACGGATATACAAAATTTTAAAATTAAAAAAAATCGTTTACAGGTGTTTTTGATATAGATGTACATAATAATATTTTGATAAGTAGGTTTTACCTTAAATAGGGATGGTATAATAAAATTGTGCGGTCTGCGTTCGCGCCTGGCCTCCATAGAATGGGGATATGTCACAAAGTTTAATACGGTTATTTTTAAATATAGATCGTCAGAATATTGTGATAAGTGTTTCCGTGTGAACAGGAATGATATAATAAATTATGGGGGTCATCTATTTTATTTTCACGTCCATCATATTTTGCTTTGGTTTTGATACCCCAAGATTCGAAGCTATCTCTTTACAACCCTTCCTTTTCATAACCTATCATACTTTAATAAATCAGATTCCATTTTCTGTAGGCTGTTTTTAAACCCAGTCAACGACGGGTACTTTGCTAGTATATATATATATATATATATATATATATATATATATATATATATATATATAAAGTTATGAGCAATGCATAGCTGAACTGTCCGTAGTCCATATATATATATATATATATATATATATATATAGAGAGAGAGAGAGAGAGAGAGAGAGAGAGAGAATTGGTTGTAATGTACTGAGTTTTACTGGGTTGTATAATTCAGTAAATTTTCATATACAAATAAGCTTTAAGCCAAAGAGAGATGAATTAAAAAGTAAAAATGTAATTTCAGAAAATCTGGGAATTGTCCGTCAGTTGGGAAATGCCTTAGCTCAGAAATAGTGTGTAAATGTTAGATAAAAACCGACAACACTAGGAATATATATCTTGGCGCCACGGATACGTGTGTAAGGAAAGATAGGCAACCCATGTACTATCATTTAAAAAGGAACCAGATATGGAAGTTAATAGAAAAGTTGTTTACGATAGCAGAGGGGAGGGTACAATAATCAACATTAGAAATAAAAAAGAGGAATACAACTGCATTAGAGGAGTGGGTCAAGGTACTTAATAGAAACAATAAAGATTTTGAATTAAAATGGTCGGCAGTGGATAGGGGGAGGAAGTACAGCCCTGGAAATCAAAAAGTTGCAATCTATGTTTATTAGAAGCCTTTACATATTGAATTCTAAAGAGTACATTTTGAATAAAAGGCTAGGTGCCATGCAGTGATGTCTTCACGGAAATAGGTTTCTGCCATCACGCCTTAAATGTAACTGAGGTATAACTACTTATAACAATAAGGATCCTCGGATACAAGGATCAAATTGTAATGTAGCGTGAAATAGTTTGACATAATGTAGACTAAACGAAGGATCTAAATTTAGTAAACAAATATAGTTTCTAATCTTCTAAACTGGGTAAGACATATTGATAAAGTTTAAAGCTCAACAAAGACTGGAAACACTGTTCTATAACCGTGAGCATTTTTGAGTATTTAGTTGTAGCAGTATTGATGGTGAAATAAGTAATCCCCTTTCCAGATCAATAAAACAACTTAACATTAAACTAGCAATTATTATTAACAATTAAATTAGCAATTAGTGGATTGGAAAGTAATTGATGTTTTTATCTGATATCTAAAGCTCGTAGAATCCCTGCTGGTTTATTAACTCTTGTTCTAAATGTCTTTATCCAAAAATCATCAGAGTGAAGCACATTTGTAGCTATTGGGTGGTTTTGTTCTCAGAATAATTATTAGAGGATATATATTATTTTATTTAGGTATCAAAGAACACAATGCACGAATTGTATTTTTGGTTTTTTGAGCCATAATTAACCCAAGTAGATTATGGATGAATAGCAGATGTAGATTAAACCCATTAGTAAATAATCAGTTTTAAGATTAAAAATATACTCATGATTCTTAATTTGTAAAATAAGCTACCGTAGGCTTTTCTGTAGCTGTTTAATAAAATTACTTAATACATCATAGACGGTTTCTAGTATCTACTAGACCTGAAATATCAAACGGCCTTAGTTGTATCCCTTTAACTGTTGTAATTACTAAATACGACCTTTATTTCCACATAATTCTTTAACAAGTAGTTAACAACGTAATAGATTATCTCCGTTCGTAATTAGGTTTTCAGTACTACATGGACCCGTATTCGATTACAACGATGATGAATAATGAAAATTAGAATAGGATCCTTTACTCGGAATGGTGTATGAGAATTAATAAATATAAGGTATTATTTTTCTTTATTTTTGTATTTAATATAATATTCACCCTAAACTGGTCTTAAATCTAAATAATAAGATAATTGATATTTGTAAACATTGTTGCACCACATGAGCGAATACGAAACTAAAATTAACCGTAACGTTATAGCAAGGTTATTCTAGACATATTACCCATATAAAAATATAATTTTTAAAATTCCTTTTAAAAATTAATTATGTGAAATAAAGAAATATAGAAACCTTATTTAGGAATTAAATTAATAGTATTATTTAAAGATTTTAAAAGGCTACGGGTTTTTTTGTGGAAACTTCATATGACTGTTTTTAAATAAGGGAACGGAAATTAGGTGAGACATTAATATTTGAATGGGCTTTTGACGGAGGATGCCTCTAGGGTAATCGTTTTCACATGCTTCATTTCCGTTAAGGGAATTTTATTTATACAATATTCTATTGTCTAGAGTGTTTATTATTCCAAAAGTCTGAAGAAATGCTGGTTGTGCGAAAATTTTCAAACGTCATAATGCTTGAAATTGTCCGTCTGGTATCGAAACAAATGTAACTTAAAATGAAATACACTTTCTGTTGCTATCAATTCATTTTTTTGAAGTCTTGGTTTTGTTAATATGGTGTATATATATATATATATATATATATATATATATATGTATATATATATGTATATATACATATATACACACACATACAGATATATATATATATACACCCATATATATAAATATATATATATATATATATATATATATATATATATATATATATATATATATATATATATATACTTGTTACTAGTTATTCTTCCTTGGATATATAGAATGGCAGAAATGTTAATTTTACATATATATATATATATATATATATATATATATATATATATATATATATATATATATATATATATATATATAATGAACATTCCTGCCATTCTGTATATCCAAGATATAATAACTACCACACTTCTTTGCGAATGTTTGGTCTATGGATTTTACATTTGTTATATAATTAAGTTGCAAATGTGGTGCAAACACTTTTGTTTTTTAGTCGATATGCATAGTTAGTAAAGTGGCATTTTCTTTTTAAATTGGCATTTGGTAGGACCAACGTCTGCTAAAAGTGCTCCTGTCTGCAAATATTTTATACTTGCTACAGCGATTTTTTAGTATTCTGTGCGTATGCGCATATTTCTTAGGATAAGCGTTTTTCTGGAAAATTTATGTTTAGGTTTCGACTCTTTGCTGATGGCATTCAAGTCATATATATTATGTTGAAATCACCAGTCAATATATCTGCTACCATAAATAATCAATTAATATTGGCTCTATGGTTATATATATACGGAATATGCGTGAAGTAAAATATATTTAAACGTATTGTTTGTTTATTATTCGTCGGTTTGGCGTTACTATGTAAAGGGTATAATATAATTATTAATAGAGAATTAAATATATTCTATTATATAAATCTCACCCGCCTGTTTAAATGCATGTATCTATGTATGTATGTATGTATGTATGTATGTGTGTATGTATGTATGTGTGTATGTACTTTTTATATATGTATCTATGTAGGGATGTATGCCGTAAACGTTTGACAGATGCGAGGAATTTTTACATATGAGATATGTTGATTTCAATATCGAAAAATTGGCTAAAATATTTATTTCTTTACCTTCAACTGTCCACTTTTCTACAGGGTCGGGTCGCTTTTTTCGCCAATATATTCGAAAGTCATTTCCTCCTTTCGATTGACTAGCCCTTATTTAAACCTTTTCCACTTCCGGTTTTGCAATACACGCAACGGCAAAGACGCCAAGTTTTTTTTACGCGTTCTTTTCCTCCTTCGTGGTAAGCGTTCAATCTTGCCTGCCTACAACAATTTCTTTCTCATTTTTGCTTAACACGCACCTATAAAAATCCTGGCAAAGCCGGACACCCAGGCTTGTCTTCTCTCTCTCTCTCTCTCTCTCTCTCTCTCTCTCTCTCTATATATATATATATATATATATATATATATATATATATATATATATATATATATATATATATGTATATATATATATAAAAGTAACTCATTTTTCCTCTCCGAGTTTTGCCTTAATAGGATTGAAAATCTGGAGATTGTATGCAGTTGTACCGTACACAAAACTGAGCTGTGTTATAGGCATATTACCTATCCGCTACCTCGGTGATCGGAGCTTCCTATATTTTATCGGATGAGAGTTCACTGCTAAAACCGGTGACAATCAATGAAAGTAGTCAATTCTTGTTTATAAACATATCATAAATCATTTTCGTTACATTTCTCTTTGTTCGATGCCTTTCTCTCTATTTTCATCGTCTATTTCTTTTTTTGTTTCTCTGTTTTACGTATTTCCCTTATAGGCGTCAATAGGAACCCACTTTTTGCCATTCTTCGTCCTTTTCCATCTTCCTTTTTGGAGGTTGAAAACGCCCGTCTTACGTTCGTATATAACAAACTATTTCTTCGGTAGATTTCGGGGTGCTAAAACTGCGGTGATGGGAATTATTCCATTACACCAAATTCAACCACCACAAAGCGTGCCAGGGTACAGCTAGTATGAACTAAATACGAAACCTTAACGAATTGATATATTATATTTGAGTGTATTTTACGACTTGCCTACTCCGGACAGCCCGTTAGAATTGTAATAATACTAGCTAAAACATAGCAAACATTTAGCCAAATTCTCACTAGAAAAACAACGTAAAATATACGATGATATGTAGGAAGTCATAACGTCAAGTATAAACAACATTGCATTATAAAACCAACTGCTCTTGACACACGTTAAAGAGTCGTTCCAATGCCAGCTTCGTGCATGAATAATAAGCCTGATTTTGTCTCCTGCAATTGGATTTCAACCTCTGATGTTAGCACTGAGCCCTGGTAGTGGAAATCAAATTCTAAGAAAGAGTTCTAGATTTACTTTTGTGTTGTTGTTTAACATATTATAATGGAATATGGGGATATGCTGGAGAGGTCGGAAGTGTTGGTTAGAGCAGCGCAGAGAGGGAAATTACGAACAAAATGAGAGGAAGATATTTTACAAATCATGATAATGGGCGACCGTAACATTAACCACCGTATCGAGTAACCCCACTCCAATCTAATGTATGTTCATGAATCCACTCGCCTAATAATAAAGTACTCCAACCTCAGTACAATGCACCTGATTATAGGACGGTCTCATAAGGGGTTAATCAAACTTTAGGGACCCTGACTATCAGGCAGATACTCCATTCTAGTTAAAACGTTTACCTCAAAGCACCATCATTAGTTGCCTGCCACAATGATTGAATTAGAAACATAAATATTTAGTTATTAGTAGCACGGATTCCATATGAATGTTATTCGTAGAACGTATTGGCAATTATTCTAAAAGATACACATGAATATCGGAGAAATATTAACTAAAACGTTATGGTGATTGCATTGAAGATGTTTTTGTTGTTGTTATTATTACATTTTAACCCCAAATAAGGCACATTGCCACTTTGGAATAGGGGAATACCATCAGGGGGGAACAACAACTGGGGTACTATGTAGGGATTTGGGCAGCAAGATGTCGGTTCACGTTATAGTTGAATTTCTGCTCGTCAGTACAGTTGGGAATGCAGGGACCTGGAATGGAATTCCAAAGTCTAGGGGTTCCGCGGAAGAAACTACAAGAGTAGAAAGATATTTACATCTAGGGATCTGTGGGGGGATTTAGTTGCCTGTCGGGGTTTTCGAGCGTGTTTACATCGTGGGGGCACAAGTCCTTGTTCGTCAGATGAAGATAGTAGTGCGAATAATCCAAATAATGCAGATTGTCAATCCGCTTATCAAAAAAGATTCTCTGTATACACTGTTTTATTTGGTATAAGTCAATCTAATCGTCTTTCATAACATCTAAAAAGTGTGCTTTAGCAACAGAAATAACGTGATGATTATTCAATCAGCCAAAATCACATAATTCGCAATGTATCATCGTTATATTTGATCTAGGTTTGTTCCGTTTGTATACAATGCGAGAGTTGTCATAAAAAAAGATATCTACTTATGATATGTGGAGTTTTTTTTCACAAGCGTTAGTGATAATGACGATAGTTTTTCTCAAATGAGAAAGCGTCCATCCTCACATCAAAGAAACTGCAGGCGCGACAGGCTTTTAAATACACATGAAACATTGCGATAAGTTATCTGTTTTCAATCAATATTGAAAAAAAAGAAGAAACAGCATTCAGTAGTGATAACAAAAATCACTAACCGATAATGCTTAGAAGATCGATTAATTGTTTCGATATGAAGCCATTTAATACATGTTTTATGTTAGTAGTCCGATTTGAAAGGGAATAATTTCATTGGTTAAGATATTCATTATGAAATGAATGTTACACACTTAAAGGAGTTCGAAATATCACGTATGGCAGGAGGAATTTTACAGCTTATAATATTGTTTTTTTTATGCAATTTTAAAATGCACATTAATATTTACTGATTCAGCACATAGAAAATCCAAAAAAAAAATATTTATTCCGTTTAAATAAATACAATTATTCACATGATTTTCGATATTGTACTAGTTAATATTTTTTTTCATGAATCTTGTCAAAAAGTTAAATAAAAGTGTTCCTGTATAACACCCTTGATTCGAGTTTAGCCCAATATTTTCAATATTTGCAGAACATCCTTCGATTGTTAATAAGTTAGATAACAAATTGATTTATTAAGCAAACTATGAAACCACTGACAATATCTTATTACACGCCTATAAACCAGCAGTGTAGTCAGAAAAAATATATTACCGAGTACTTTTTTTTACTCATGCTCATGTCTAACAAGCCATATCGCTACTTGGACGTAAGGGGCATCTATTTGGGACCAGGACTAGAAATAATAAAGAAGATGTTGATTAAAGTAACATTTAAACTTCTGCATATCAATACAGAGGGGGGGCAAGTAAAAGGAAGATGTCTCAAAGTCTAGCTGTTTGAGGTAGGTATTGTGAACAATTCAAATTAGTCGAATTTTCTATAATACTTCCGTGACATAGCCTGAGATTTAATGCCTGTTTGCACCATTTGTATGTAAAAGAAAATAATAAAACTTTCATGTTGCCAGTACTTAACACCGCAACAAAAATAGTAAGTCGGTTGGTTGGTTGTTTTTGTTTTACGGCATATCAACCCTTTTCGGGTTACTTAATGCCGAATCCAAAGATTTTGAAAAAAAAACATTTTAATAGAATATATTTGTTGTTTTCAATTCGGTTTCTATTTAACCCATAGTTGAACCCCTAACAGGTACTACCACTCCGGGTTAGAGTGGACCTGGGAGCAATGGTAATTAAAGGGTGGCTCCACAATCTCCAAAACCCGCAAGATGGGGCCTCACCACTGGATATAGTTTAAGGTCATATCCAGGACCAAAAAATAGTAAGATTTTATTTATATAGCTTGACGTTCATAAGCAGTAAGCAGTCATAAATCTATCTATCTATCTATCTATCTATCTATCTATATATATATATATATTAATGTATGTATTATGCATTTATAATATGCAATAAAATACATTACATATAACGTAATTTTATTATAAGCAAGTTTTTTTTTTTTAAATGGGATAACTTAATCAGTTCCAAAATTCCTGACGTAAATAGTTAATTCTTCATCGTTTTATTTAATATAGAAATCGCTTCCCATAACCCGTCTGAGCATTGACTATCTTGATTAGTTTTCTTTAATAATTAATTGAACTACTTTTAACCTGCGTTTATTGTATATATATATATATATATATATATATATATATATATATATATGTATATATATATATATATATATTTGTGTGTGTGTGGGTGTATGTGTGTGTAAGTGTGTGTATGTTTGCATATATATGTTTGTATATGTATGTAAATGTACATATGTATGTATATATATAAAAATATATAGAGAGAGAGAGAAAGAGTGAAAGAGAGAGAGAGAGCAAGTGAGAGTCAGAAAACGTTGAAACGAGAAAGAATTATGTTTGCCGATTATGTTTAAGAATAATATTGATTATTGCCCGATGTAAGGCGACAGATTTGTTTCATGTATCTTGCTTGGTAAAAAGTAATAAATACATTAAAAAATTAGAAAGAACATTATGTGAAGTTTTTGATTTAGTTTGGGTGTAATTTAATATGAATTAACAATTTAATGAGTAGCATAATAAACATTTCATTTTACTTAAGTTTAAAACTCAATAATCATTTAGCCCTCTGCTTCTATCTATCATTTGATCTGTATATGAGACACGTAGTTATTCAAATATATAATTGAAGTCCTGCTTTAATCCTCACGCACCGCGTAATTAAGAAATCAAAACATAATTTCATACTTCACAATTAATCATTTAAATATGCTCCACAGTGTGGAACGATAAAGTTATCATCTTAAAATGCAACATTACAGCTTTATTTTTAAACATTTATTTAAAAAATAAAGTCACTTAAATTGAGTATATAGTAGAGCTGATATCTGTTCAACGTAGTCGCCTTCAGTCTCAATCATCGCCTCGATACGGGTCCGGAACTGGGAGCATGCTTTCCACAAGCGCCGGCGGGATCTCGGCGACTAATCGGCGGATGGCGTCGATATGAATGGCTTTAGTGTTGTACGGGGTCATGCTCGTGAGTTTCCTTACGTTAGAACAAACTAAGTAGGCAAGCAGGTTCCTGTCGGGGAACGAGGGTGTCATTGAGAGAAGGTTACCAAGTCCAAGCACTTGTTCTGAAGCCTAAATCTACCAGCGGCCGCCTGATTGCAGTAGAGGATCACAACGCTGTTAAGAAAAATATCCACTTTCACTTTTGTATTGACGTTCAAGTCGAATTCGAAAATTTGAATTGGCATGATGTGGGCCTCACTCAAACATTACCAGAAATAATAACGGTGGCCGGAAAATTCGATGAACCGTCCAAATTTGCATTTTGAAAGTGTTGTCAATAATCCTATTGTAACAGTTTTTTTATCAGTAGAATGTATGTGTTGTACTGCAATTACTGTGTTGTATTGCCATTAATGTGTGTGGTGTACGGCCATTACATGTGTGTATATCCGATCTTGCTCGATGAACACTGTATCATTTCAAGACATGGTAGAAGGCTCCTATCGCGTTCGAGATTTGTACACAACTGGTCAACTATTAGATGCTCTGCAACAACAAAAAAAGAAGTAAATCTTTTTTCATGAAAGGGAACTGGTACCTTGTCGTCTTTTTAAGTGAACTATTTTATCGTCCCACTCTGTAGTTTGTTATTCTATTTTTCTCTTGCTTTTAATGCATTCAAGGAGAAGAATTAATACATGTTGGTAGAACATTCACTTCTAGTATAATCCATTGTGTGTTACCTATGTAGATATTTTATTTTGGTCGCAAATATTAGGTGATTTTGTATTTTTAGTAAGAGTTTATTCGCATGCTTATTTGTGCTGATGAATCCCTGTAGAGTAAGACTTTAGAAACTCGGGTATAATGCTTAATAGCAGTCGACGTTTCATTCTCTTGAATAAAGAGTGGAAAAAAAATAAATTTGAAATGAAAAATAGATCTTAAAAGATATAAATGTTTGAATCAAATATTGTGGGGTTTTTGTTTCCCGGTGTGAATACTATATACGCTATTTCATTATTAACCAACTTTGCTCCTTCGTTATTCTTTCGAGTTTTATTTCGACTGATCGTCAGTCAATGCTCTTATTTGAAAAATGTTCGCAAAAAACTCGCCTAGAAAAATACCGTCTATAATTTCCATGAGCTTTTTTTACCAGTGTTTAAAAGAGAAGAAAAATAGCTGATTCCAATTGAATATTACATGAAGTTTTTTTTCAATACTTAAGCCTAACTAGTGAGCCCTTATGATTGAGAATGATCCAGACCCCTTAGTATCTTCCTAGTATATTACATCTTATTCTCACAATGCCCTCTAACACTAAAATATGGTAAGGCTCAAGTATAAGTAAGATGTGCGAATTCAAAATAATTCACACACATACACACACATATATATACGTATATATATATATATATAGATCAATATATATATATATAAATGTATATATACATATAGATAAATATATGTACATGTAAATGTATAATATATATATATATAAATATATCTATATTTATATATAAATGTATACATGATATATATACAAATATATATATATATATAAATATGCATATACATACATATATGAATATATAAATATATATATATATAACTATAAATATATATAAATGTTTATATATACATAAATATATGTATAAATACATATACATATGTTAACTTCCAATTAAGGAATAATATACATATATATATATACATATATATATATATATATATATATATATATATATACAGCCAACATAAATTAAATGATTTCTTCTTCATATTATTCATCATTCGTTAAAAAACTATTTAGTCAGTAAGTCAATTATTTTATTGTATTTATATATATATATATATATATATATATATATATTTATATATATACACACATATATATATATATGTATATATCCTCTATATTAATACGTGTATACATCCGTTCGACAGAAATATATATATATATATATATATATATATATATATATATATATATATATATATACGTTATATTCGAGCGTATTTATATGTATATGTATATGGGATAAACCCCCCCCCCAAAAAAAACGGGCCTCAACTCTAATAATCTAATTAGGCCCCGTTTCTTAGTGTTTTGCAACCTTGGTCATAACTAGTTTGCTATATTCAAAATATCACATCAAAACACTGGGGTATTTGCCCTTTTTTTACTCCGTTCTACGGCATATGTTCTAGATGGCCTCCATTTATCTTCTGTTTGTTTTGGTTCACCCTGTATATATATATATATATATATATATATATATATATTTATATATATATATATATATATATATACACTATGTAAAAATATACACATTATATATATACATTATGTATATATATACACATTATATATATATTTATATATTTATATATATGCATATATATGTATATATATATATATGAATGTACATATGTATATATATATATATATATACTTACAGAGAGATCAGACGTTGCTACTACTTGAATAATAATAAAAGAATGTTTCCCTCTTCCAATTTTTTTGTTGCCATATAAAGCAATTTATTGCTCTAGTTGTGATCTAATGCATTGCACTAACAAAAATCTTCACGTGTATGCTTGCTGTTGTCATTTCTACAATGCATCCTACTTTACATTGAACTCTAGGGAGACTATTGTTAATTTTATAGCATTTGATGTACCTATAATGGCTGGAATCAAAGTCCAAATTGAAAAAATCAAGTATCATGATTTAATTGCGACCAAACAGTAACATTCATGTTTTTTACCGCGCCCTTGTCACATCAAAGAATTTAGTGTTTGTTAGATATGCCTAGTATTACTGTTTTAACCAATTATTATGGGCCAGTTGTACTTTTATCCTAAACATTCTTTTCCAACATTGCTCTCTCATATCACTGTAACTATACGCTTGCCAACTCTGTTTGTATGTCCAGAAAACTTCGCAAATGAACTGGTCGTGTTTTGTTGTATAAATGTAAACCTTATTCAGAATCATTACTCTGAATTATTCGATTGTCGATAGTTATCTATAACACACCAATACAAAACTTATCTAGCAAAACTGCCCGATATATACGGTATATTTGTGTGAAATGTCATAAAAATCACCCAAGGCGTTTCGAAGTCCAGAGGAAACGAACAAACACACGCACTCATTCACAGACATACACATTTCCTTTAGCATAATGTATAAACAGGATGAACCCAAAAAACGGGGCCAACTCTAATTAGGCTCTGTGCCTTAGTGTTTTGTTCGAATGAAATTAAATTTGGTCATAACTACTTTATTAAGTTCAAAATATCACATCAAAACACTATGGTATTTGGCCGTTTTTTTTTTGTCTTGGTTGACTGCAAAAATCTCAGAAAAAACAATTCAATGCTCTCTGTTTTTTTTTTGGTCACCCTGTACAAATACACACACACACACACACATACACACACACACATATATATGTGTGTGTGTGTGTATATATGTGCATATATATGTAAATATATATGTGTGTATATATATATATATATATATATATATATATATTAAAGTAGCTCTAGGATATTTGCCTATCGAGCTTATTATATATCTGAATTACAACGAGCACTTTTATTTTCTTGTATTTTAATTAAATTAGTAATTGTACTATCACATTAAATACACTCAGCTCTTTAGTCTACTGTTCTAACCCCCTTTAAATTAATAACTCCTTATAACCGGTCGAGTTTCTATACGTTATTACAGATATGTTTCATGAGGAGGACTTACAATTATCAACCAATTGCATCCCCATACGTTTTAAATACACCTTTATAACCATCTTAATTGCAAGTATGCATATATTTATAAAGAACTTCAGATTGAAAGCTTACCATTTTGGTAAACACCAGAATAAAACCACTGAACCAGTATATCACCAACCTGAAGAAATGGGAAAAAACAAACCTCAGAGAGGACGAAGAACACAGAAAAGCAGCCAAATACTACAGACCAAAAACTATTTAAGACCCTTAAAAGACACTGAGAAATTGGAAAATGATTTGATTAACCTGATTAAAACTATTAGTTTAACAAAAAACAAAAAATATTTAACTCCAATCCTTAAAAAAATAAATAAATTTTCGAAATTTATTTCAAAAAGCCACCAAAATAAACTGATAGTACTGGCAGATAAAACTAGAAATTTTTACACGATGCCCTATATACAGTATAAAAATCTAATATATAAGGAACTTAATAAAATTATAAAACAATAAATAAATCAGCATTAAATGGAATAAATAACGAAGCAAAAAATATTTTAAATAAACTTAAAATAGATAAATACACAGAAATAACAGTACCAGGTACCACAAGATTTGCTTTAAAAGACCACAAACAAGGCTTTAATATAAACCGTACTATTAGACTCATCTGCCCCTCAAAATCAGACATAGTTTGTTAGTAAAAACATATTAGATAGAATTATCCCCAAAATTTAATCTTTAATAAAATACCCGCTATGGCAATCTTCTACCCAGGTAATCGACTGGTTTTCTAACATTCAAAACAAAAATAATTCTAAATTTCTTTCATTTTACAATGAATCATATTACCAATCAATATCGCCGATTTTACTGAATAAATCTCTCTTAATGACACGAAAAATAACTAATATAACGCAGGACGAAATTAAAGTAATACTCGTAGCTAGAAAATAGTTAATAACCTCTGATAACTAGTAATTGACCAGTAAAAATACCCCTGACACCTTCAAAGTTTTAAGCGGCTCGGTGGACTCAGCTCAGGTCACCAGTCTGGTCGGTATTTTCCTTTTAAATGAAATTGATTCTATACTCCATGAACAGTTCAAACTTGAAGAAGGACTATACAGAGATGCTCGACTTTTCGTAACAAACTCCACAAATAAAAATTACGAAAAAGCAATTAAATCCCTACATAAATTATTTAAAAGTTATGGACTTACTATAAAAATCCACCCTAATAAAAAAATGGTTAATTTCTGAGACATAACCTTAAATCTTTAAAACTCTACCTTCGAACCCTATCACAAACCTAACCAATCCGTGATATATTCCCATAACGAAGGAAACTTCCCTAAATCAATATTGAAATCAATAGTTCCCAATATCTCTTTATATATATATATATACGCTGTTACCTCAATTCCATAATGAATGCTCAGATTGAGTTGAAAAGCATTTGACCCCGTAACAGCAAGATTTCTGGCCGAAAACCGATCACAAACATGTTAACAAATCTCAGTACCCTGTATATCAAATTTCGAATATTTGTAATGCAGAAGTTTTTTTGTAATGCAGAAGTTTTTTACATTTAATTTTTTTAATTTTTAATTTTTTTTTTTTTTACATTTAATTTTCTTTTTGTAATGCAGAATTTTTTACATTTAAAAATTAATGTTATGGATTATATATTTATAACATTAAAAACATATTGATTGAAAGAAGGATTACTGTTTAATTTTTATTATATGCTTGTGTAGTTCTGTAACGACTGGTGCAGTTTTCTTTTTTTAATTTTGTCAGAAATCGCCTAATAGCTATACAGTAAAAATGTTGTTCCATTTTGAATCAATTTTCGAGCGTGCATTTGCGTGTTCATAGATTCGATTGAGATCCTGATCTCACATGTAATGATTAATATAATAATAACACATATGTAATATCTCTTACGCTTTTTGAATATCATGCTTTCATGTCAAAGAAAATTAAAAATAAATAGTAATTAAATGCACATGAGTTAGGTGAGGCGCAATTTAGTTTTTATTTCATACTTGTATGCAGTTTAATTTCCTGTTCCAGTTTTATACAATTTAATAAAACCAGGTTAACAAGGAAGAACAAACAAAAATATTGGGTGCGTTGTATTTCTAAAGACACCAAAAATAAACATCATGTTTTAAATAAGACAGATGTATCTTTTAATGGGTCGTCTTCTAAAAGTCGTGCGTATAATCATCAATGCATTCATTGGAATGGTAAATGTAGTTTATGAATGTTTCCTGATGAGGAGAATTTGTTTTAAAAAAAACTATATGAGAAAATTATTGCCCAAGACTCATTGTATATCACAATAAAAACATCCTTTGTGAAACAATCCTGCAATGTATTGATTTCGTTGTTCTTCCTTATGAAACAGATTTATCATTTTGTTATTTTAATTATAAATTATCAATGAATTATTCAATATTAAAATATCTCTAGTATATATATATATATATATATATATATATATATATATATATATATATATATATATATATATATATATATATATATATATATATACAGCGATTATCATATTTATTGGCACGGTAAAATAAAAGTTAAATTTTGTCTAATAAATTCTGAAAAAAGGATTAAATTAAAGAAAATAACAAAGTATATTATGTATTTTTAACTGGCCTTTCCGATGCAGCAGTCGGATTTTAGAAAAAATAAATAACAAAGGAACAACAGACATAATTGCAAAAAACCCTTGTTCAAAATTATTGGCACGATTTATTTAATAATCAATTGTATAGCCTTTGGCCTTGATTACCTTCCTCAGTCGCTTTTCATAGTTTACAACCAAGTTGTTGCACTCTTCAGTAGTAATTTTAGCCCACTCTTCCTGACAATAATCCTCCAATTGAATAAGATTCTTAGGCTTCCTTTGCATTACCCTCAATTTTAATGTTCTCCATAAATTTTCAATTGGATTAAGGTCTGGGCTTTGTGATGGCCACTCCAAAACATTAATATGATTGTCCTCAAGCCATTTCTTAGTCAGTTTAGCCGAATGCTTTGGGTCATTATCTTGCATGAACCACCAACGACGACCAAGTGAGAGCTCTTTAGCAGAGTCTTTCAGGTTTTCATCCAATATTTTAACATAATCTTCCTTTTTTTATGCTACCTGTTACCTTAACAAGTCGCCCTGGTCCAGAGGCAGCAAAGGATCCCCAAAACATCAAACTGCCTCCACCGTGCTTCACTGTGGGTATGGTGTTCTTAGGCAGGAAAACTTCGCCAGATTTTCTGTAAATATAAGACACTTTATTATGGCCAAATAACTCTATTTTCGTTTCGTCAGTCCATAGAACACGTTTCCAGAATGCAACATCTTTATCAATATGACGTTTTGCAAAGGCTAGCCTTGCTTTCAGGTGCATAGGCTTCAATAAGGGAGTCTTTCTCGGACGACATGCTTTTAAACCAGCTCTCTTCAAAACTCTACCAACTGTATGTCGAGATACATTCACTCCAGAGGTGCTCTGTTCATCAACAATCTCCCCAACAGAGATCCTTGGGTGTTGTTTTACTTGTCGAACAATTTTCCGTTCATCTCTTGGGGAAAGAATCCTTTTTCTCCCTCTACCCTCTAAACTCATAACGTGGCCTTGCGATTTGAACTTGTTTATTATGGCTCTAACAGTGGATTTGTGAAGGTTTAGCTTCTTTGAAATCTTATCATAGCCCTCCCCATTGGTATGGCATGCTACAACAAGCTTCCTGACGTCTTCGCTGTGTTCCTTAGTTTTAACCATGGCGATTGAAAATTATAATTTAGTCACTTATAATAGTTTAAATAAATCGCTATCTAAAAATTATCTGAAAAAAATTATTCACTGAATTAGCGTTAAACAAGCATAATATGGCTATAAAAAAGTTCAGAAAGCACGTAAACCGGAAATTGATTGATATTATACTGATACTAAAAGAAAAACAAAGACGTGCCAATAATTTTGAACAAGGGTTTTTTGCAATTATGTTTGTTGTTCCTTTGTTATTTATTTTTTCTAAAATCCGACTGCTGCATCGTCAAAGGCCAGTTAAAAATACATAATATACTTTGTTATTTTCTTTAATTTAATCCCTTTTTTAGAATTTATTAGACAAAATTTAACTTTTATTTTACCGTGCCAATAAATATGATCATCACTGTATATATATATATATATATATATATATATATATATATATATATATATATATATATATATATATATATATAGATGCATATATATATATATAGAGAGAGAGAGAGAGGTTCTTATATATCTACATTACAACGAGTACTGTTTTCTTTTATTTTATTTTTATTGAATTAATGAATTTACTAATACAGTAAAATATACTCTGCTCTTTAGACTATTGTTCTAATACCCTACTATATATATATATATATATATATATATATATATATATATATATATATATATATATATATATATATATATATATATATACGTGTGTGGGGGGTGCGTGTGTGTGAGAGTGTCTGGGTGCGTGTGTGTGTGGTTGTGTGTGATTATTTTATTTAGTACCATAAATTAATATACGAAGATATAATTTTATGCGTAAATTTTCAGTATTTACTTTAACTGTGCTCAATACACAGGTGGAAATAGGTAGTATGTTATGAAAATACATATGGCAGTTAAGCTGCATTGTATATTCCGTTTTTTTTTTCTCCTGGAAATTTCTCAGTCATTTGCCTGTACGCCTGAATCAGGCTGCAGGTTTATGTAGTTTTTTTTACATAGGCCGGACGAATTCTCACGAGAATTAAACGCGTAATATTCTGTGTATCTTAATTTTCATATATAATCTGCTAACTTACAATATATATATATATATATATATATATATATATTATTATTATTATTATTATTATTATTATTATCATTTTAAAAAAAAAACAGTAATAACCTGGCACGCGTGCTTCGGAGTCCTACTTCTCTTCAGCGTAGCTTGACTGTTGTTAGGATTCGAACCCCGGACCTTATGTGCTTCAGTCCAGCGCCCTTACCCGTTCTGATATATATAAATATATATACTTCTTCTGAATGGTCTCATTTATTTCGTCAATGCAATATTGACGCTTTACTTTCTTTCTAAGGATGAAGTGCACGCAACTGAAACAGAAATTAGTCATCGTTTACGCAGTTGTCCATACTTTCGCCATCCCGCACCGCTACAGCGTAGTCAACTGTGAAAACCGGCGTGCGTCTCCTTTGAAGATTAATCTCCGAACCCATTCAGCACAGCCTCCACCTTTTACGTCTCCTTCTACTGCGTTTGCGAGTGGAGACCAATCAAATTGTCGGTGTCAATACTTTGTCCGCACATTTCTTACGTCTCGTGCCTGTTCGGCTCGGCTTAGGAGTGAGTGGACTCTCGTTGTGGACACGTGTGTATATTGAGCGCGAACTTCAGACCGACACGACACATGTTGAGCTAAGATTACTTAAAAGGCGCTGGGATGGGGGAGTTTATTCCCAACACGGTGCCAGACGGACGCACCGTCCACAGACAATTTAACAAGTCTAATTGTGTTTTTCTACAAGAAATGCTTACTCAGAGAATCTTTCTTGTTTATCCTGTTTGTTTGATGTGTCACGGCTTTTATGTTTCGTGAGAAAGTTTTACAGTTTAATCAACACTTTAAACGCGGTTTTTCGAAAATAATACAATCGTATACATTATTTTACATCTTTAATGAAAGTGATTTGTTTTTCTGCCATCTATAGTTTTTTTTTTTAATCTAAGCATATAGGTTAAAGTGTGCATTTGTTTTATATATTTTATTCATGGAAAGGCAAGCACAAATCGGCTCATAAAAAAGAAAACAGGAACTATAGTGTATATCATTCATCATTTATTTCGGTTCTCTGCTTCAAAAAATGTTTGTCTAGCTATACCGCGAAACTGTGATACGAAAGAACATTGATTTGTTGATAAGCCTATATCCCTATCCATGTCTGGATTAAGCACTGTGAGGTGTAAGCCACTTTAAAATATAATGCCTAAAATTCTATATAAACAAATATATGTTTTATTGATTAATTTTATTGATTATTAAAATCAATAAACCTATCATAAATTAGAGCATCAGAGTCGATTCATATTTGATTTTTCTTTCAAGTATCCTAGTGTTCACGTAATGTAAACAAGTAACTTTGAATTAACATTTACAACCAATTGATAACTATTTGCTTTACATGAAATATATTTCTTTTATGGGAATATAATGCTTAATCAACACACCGGAGTCAAATTAGTCTAAAATTTGAACATTCTCAAGAATAATTTAAATTAAATAAGTGTAATTTGATTACTAATAGTTCAATTAAAGTAGAAGTAAGTCTTACATGCACAATTTGGAGATTATACTTGATCAAAATTTTCGGGACTGTGTGTATTTCATAAGCTTGACCTTACGTGATATGTTGCCAAACTACTTCACTATCATTCATATTAAACACATATTCTATAGTTAAACCATCAGATATAATTGATTTATCTACAGCTTTTTTTAGAAGTATGTTTTTTAAAGGTATCGCATGTGAATACAAAACTCGACAAAAGATGAGTTCCTTTTTAGATTTCACACTGTTTGCACCAACGGTTGAAAATGTAACGACATTAAAAAAATTAGATGCATGAAAAAAAAGGTGTGCACAAAACAAACTAATATTTTACATGGTCTTCATCATCATCATCATCATCATCATCATCGTCATCATCATCAGCAGCAGCAGAAGCAGTAGCAGCAGCATCGTCATCATCATCATCATCATTGTCATTATCGTCATCATCATCATCGTCATCATCGTCATCGTCATCATCATCGTCATCATCGTCATCGTCATCGTCATCATCGTCATCGTCATCATCGTCATCATCGTCATCATCATCATCGTCATCATCATCGTCATCATCGTCATCGTCGTCATCGTCATCCTCGTCATCGTCATCATCATCATCGTCATCATCATCATCGTCATCATCATCGGCATCATCGTAATCATCATCGTAATCATCATCGCCATCATCGTCATCATCATCATCATCGTCATCATCGTCATCATCATCGTCGTCATCGTCATCGTCATCATCGTCATCGTCGTCATAATCAGCAGCATCATCGTCGTTGTCATCATCAGCAGCATCATCGTCGCCATCATCATCAGTAGCATCATCAGCAGCAGCAGCAGCATCATCGTCGCCATCATAAGCATTAGAAAGCTATCTAAATTATTAACAACGCAGACTAGAATCCCTGTTGTACAAAGTTCATGTCCTGTTCCAAGGAAACGCTCCCACCTACGTATGTTAACAACCCTCATGTATTCCCTCTCGTAAGTAGATGAGAGCTTTGTAATAAATAATTATGATTGTAAGCATATCGGGAGAACAAATGCAAACAATGGTTTGCTCTCATTCCAGACAGTTAAATTATGTTCAACATCAAAAACTGCTATATCAAGAGCGTTGTCAGTATTTGGTTTATGTTAATATTATTACTAGTAAGTTTCTATTACATTAGCCCCATCGTTATCATTCTTATCGTCATAATTATAATGCGCATCAATGGCACCAGCAGAAGAACATCAGCATCATTACCAGCGTCATTATCGTTTGTACACAAATATTCTATCCTCCAATATATTAATTGTCATTGAAATATTTATACTCACCTATTTCTTAATCTAGTCTATTTATTTACTTCTTTATTTAAGGACCATCCTTCAGTGTATCGGAAGAAAACTTTACGTGACTATTCGCATTGACTTCATCGACAATACTTGCAGTCTACATTGCATTATAAAAAAAATTACTGTATTATAAAATTATCCGTAAATTACGATAAAAGTTAAAAATGCAACAGTCAAGTATCATGGTCAAATTGTGCTCTAAACTTCAGACTCGCCCCTGTCTTATAAAAGAACCAACTGTTGATCTAATGAAATTGTTTTTACATAACCTCTTGAATCAAAATTAAACTTAGAAAAGTCAAATAGCAAGGTTGACTTGTGCTCTTAAAAGAAACGTTCGTGTCGAACGCGCCCGTTCCTTTTAAATTAAACTACATTTCATTTTATAGACTCTGCTAGTTTGCTTGTGCGGTGAAAAACATATTCTTAAATGCATTTGTGATGTAAGGTTGCAGAAAAGTGGTCAATTTGGGCACAATTCCAGTGGCTTCTTTTCATGGGATTTTTTTTCTATGAATCATTTTCGGTACTTATCGGAAGCATTCCGACACAAAATCTCCGTCAGAATGCTCTCAGATATATCAATCAGTTTCTTTTTTTATTTCAGAAATGCCAGCCTAGCCATTTTAAAGTAACACACAGAAAAAAAAGGTCATCCACAGGCTATTTTTATATTATTATAAATAGAGAGATAAGTAGGAAGGTGGATATATATATATATATATATATATATATATATATATATATATATATTGTGTACAGAAAGTTGTTAGTTGAGACAGATCATTGGTACCGTCGGTTTCAAGCCCGATAATAAGGCCCGTTTAAGGTATCCTTATCAAGCTCTCTTCAGCCAATATTCGTCGAGTATTGGCTGAAGAGAGCTTGATAAGGATGCCTTAAACGGGCCTTATTATCGGGCTTGAAACCGACGGTACCAATGATCTGTCTCAACTAACAACTTTCTGTACACAAAATATAAATACGCTCTTACATTTTGGATTTACCTTTTAATTGAGCAATGTGTAGGAATTCTTTTTCCAAAAAAAACTAATCATATATATATATATATATATATATATATATATATATAGGTAGATAGATAGATAGATAGGTTGGTAGATAGATAGGTAGATAGATAGGCAGGTAGGTAGGTATATTGATTGATAGAATAATAGATGGATAGATAGGTATATATATATATACATCTTTATATATATATATATATATATATATATATATATATATATATATATATATATATATATATATATATATATATATATATATAGGTAAAAAGATAGAAATCTGAAATGGAACACGTACATCAAGTCTGTTGCCAAGGTCGCTGGAAAGATGGTGGGATCCTTCTACCGCTCCAGAAGATATCTCACTACTGATGCAATTCTCTATCTATATAAAAGCCAAGTACGTCCAAGGATGGAATACTGTTGCCATATCTGCGCAGGAGCTGCTAAAAACAGCCTATCCTACCTTGACAGAGTACAAAATAGACTTCGTGGCTTAGTGGGGGATGCCCTTTTCTCTACCCTGCAACCTCTCTCCCACAGAAGAGACGTTGCGAGCCTTTCCTTGTTTTATCGTTATTTCCATGGCAGGGACTCGTCTGAAATCCAATCTCTGCCCCCCCCTCGCCAATCTTTCACAAAAAACACCCGTCTAGCTGAATCCACTGTGAAAAATTCCCCCCCACTCTATATTTGTGCCTAAATCAAAACGTGGATTCCATGAACAAAGCTTCTTTCTTAGAACTGCACGCCTGTGGAACTCTGTTCCGTCTGCCTGCTTCCCTCCGGACTACAACTTGGATGTATTCAAGTCCAATGTTAACAAATTCCTAATGAACCGCCCCCTTAAGTAAACACTTCATCAAATCTCCACACTAACGTAATGCACTTGCAATAACCCTTATCCCTGAGTGGCTTCCGGGTCTTGGTAAGTGGTGATCACTGTGTAAAAATAAAAAAAATAGACAGATAGACAAATAGATAGATATATAAAAGTAGGTAGATAGATAGATAGATAGATAGACACAACAGAATAAATAAATACACATATAAAAAAAAAACATTTTTGTGGCAGTGTACTTTTACATCTTTACACACGATATACAAAGCACAAACAAAATAAACCCTGTTATAATATTATATCTATATATATATATATATATATACATATATATATATATATAGGTTATTTATTTATTGATAATCAGTAAGAGCAGCAGCAGAAGCAGCGGCACCACTATCATTATTTTTTTTAGTAGTACTATTAGTAATGACATTGCACTTGTCTTTATGAACACATGACTTGCTAAATTACTACATATAGTTTTTTCAATAGGTAAAGACTCAATGACCCGAAAGATCTCTCCCGTCGTCATCTATTATCAAATAAGATCGTTAAAGTCTCTAATAATTCTTCCTTAGAAAACTGCTTAGTGGAAATCGTTCATCGTATTTCACTTCGTTTTTTTTTTGTTCATTACCTTAAATAGAGGAATGAGCCAAAAAGTCAATGACTGGAAAGAAAATAAAAGAAAAGAAAAAACAACGTTTTTCTAACGTTTTTTTTTATATCTGTTTAGTACTAAAATACATAATTGTCTGGCAGTCTGGCAATTAACTACTCTAATGTTATGAAGTTGTCAGATACCAGGAATTATCCTGTCGTTTACAATAGGCATTGAAATTCGTAATTGTGCGGCGCATAAAATGGAGAAAAAAAAATAATTTCGTCAGGAAGCAAGAATCCTATCGCATCCCCTGTCGACTGAATGCCTCGATAGACGATGCTAATAAAACCTAAACTATTCTCATAAACGTTTTCTTTTCAAGTTCTTTGTTCGCCCCGTTTCTAACCAAACGAAATGTGATCAGTCTCTTCCTTGAGATTATATACTTAAATTCTAACCTTTCTCGACCTTAATTTTTATCGTCTACGGATTTCTGTTACGTTTCGTTATTTTCTCACTTATTAGTGAAAATTTGCATCTCCACGGAGACAGGCTGAGACAAAATAGACTGTTAAAATAAAGTTTCCTTAAATATAGCAATTATAGAGTAAGATAAAATTAAATTATTAACTTAATCTAGACAGATTCTTGATTGAAAGAGGAAAGTGTAGTTTAGAATTGATACAGCAAGATTACCCTATATTTGTATGCGAGTTAATAATGTAAAATGATAAACAAATTAAAGTAAGGCATCATTCTTCAATATCAACGTTGGCACATCAGTATAAATTAGCGAATCGTAAACTTATCTAACAATGATATACAAGTGTTTGTGTATCATCTTTCTTTTTATGTGTATACAAGATTTAAGATTATCGTGCTTTTAAGTATAAGCGGTTCTTTTCTGTAGTTGGCCGGGATTTAAACTGAATTTACGTATCATTTTTTGTACGTTGCAGAATTTTTGAGATATGGATCTGTGATTTGTATTATTTGGATTCATCGGATTTCTGTTCCCATCTGAGTGTGTCACAAAGTTTCAGTTGATGTAGCCTTCCGCTTTCTTCAGGTGTACCTTGACGAACTCCGGAATGTCTCTGTCGAACTCTGGAATTTGCACAGAACATTCCCGAGTTCGGCAAAGTACACTTAAAGCCGGTCGGAGGTTACATAGATCGATACATTGGTAACATCACACTCAAGATGAATCCTAATAATACGAATAATTACTTTTGGTTTAAACAGGGTTAATCTTGATGCAGGCATATTCTATTAGTAATACCAACCGAAAAGTAGGCGCTATAATTTATTATACCATACCTGTTCAAACTGAAACACCTATCACAATATTCTCTGGATCTATATTAAAAAAAACAAAAAAACTTGTTAAACTTTGTGACATATTTTCATTCTATAGAGGACAGTCGCAAACGAACGCTCCATAATTTTATTGTACCATATTTCTTCAAACTGAAACATAATTATCAAATTATACTTACGCAGATAGATATGAAAAGTCTTTATTAAAGTGTGTGCCTATTTCCATTCTATGGAGGCCAGGCGCGAAGGCAGTGCCCACAATTTTATTATACCATCCCTTAAAACATACTTATAAACGTATTATTATGTACGTCTATATTAAAAACACTTGTAAACGTTTTTTTTTTTTAAATTTTTAAATTTTTTGTTTCCATACTTTGTGGTTCAGGCGCGTACGCAGACCCCACAATTTTAATGAATCATCATTATACCAGATAAAACATATCCATTCCTGTGTCTCGATACAGCTTCTATCATTATATATGATCAGTTTTCTATAATAGTCATCCATATAGGAACCTATTCGTGGCCAGACACACACACAGACCTTCAGCTTATATATATATATATATATATATATATATATATATATATATATATATATATATATATATATATATATTATTAATGGCAATAAAATTACAAAGAAATAACAAGCATTGAATAATCAAACACTCTCATAAGATAATGAAGATAATTGGGCATACAAATAATTGTGCTCAGGGTTTGGATTTCGAATCTGTAGTATTACATTAAACCTATTAATTATTTTAATGAGACATTTTGTATTATAATGTTACGGTGATATATAAATAATAAAAACAATATTCATATTACTTTATTTCAATATTTATAATACATAATATTTTAACGTGTAGTTATTGCTTTATAATATTTGGTTTATTAATGATATACCTGAAGCGTCTATAAAAAGAAAACGTTTGTAGAATCTACTACTGACATGTTGACGAAAGTTTATTTCCTGGTGTATTCATATACATCTTATAACCACATATAATACATGCTTAAATATCATAAGCTTTGGAATTGAGTACGTTTAATTTTTAGACAATTTTGCTTTTATATGTCAGAATAAAATTACCCTTTAAATTAATCTATTTCGTCCTTGATCAAATACACAGATAGCATTCTGTTAAATATTAATTTTCGGTTCAATCAGTCTATCCCCTTTGTCTGTGTTCAAATCTCTTCTTGTTTATAATGTAGAGGCACTGTTTATCAAGACCAAGATCGCACTTAATGCCAAGAGTTCTTTTTCGACATATAATCTAAAATGATAAAACGAGAGATAATATCGAAAGTATTATCGCCAATTATAATTAAGGTGAGTATTTACACACGCGGGAATAGTTAACTCCTTAGCGTAAGTAATAACTCAGATAGAAGGGGAAATATATATCTTGCAGAAATGTTGTTCTTTAGCCTTTAACATTTAAATTGTTTTGCAGACTCTAGATTTTCTTATTATAGTCATTTAAAAGATGACCTTACCTATTTTCTTATGAGTTCAATAAATCCAAACGTGCTTAAAAAGCTGACAACACAAGAAAGGTATCTGTAAATCTTGGTTTAGCAAAGATGGTCTTGTGAAATTGTTTGGAATTCGAAAAAAAACTGAATTACCTGAACTAACTGGCAAAATTTTAAAAACCTGATCGATGCTGGTTCCGCAAATCATCACTTGGTGTTAAATCTAAATCCAAATTGTAAAGACTCAGATAATTCGTTTTTTTTCGTTTTTTTTTTTGTTTTTTTGTTTTTATACGGATCACCATTTTTAGTATAAAAGCAACTCGGAAGAAAAAGTTATTAATTAAATGAGAAATATTAGGACACAATTTAACATAATGACTGGAATAACAAAAATACCTTCGAGCAATATGTACGAGCCGTTCGCGAAATGATGCCACGGTAAGAAAAATGAAAATACTATAAAAATAAGACAGACTGCGTAAGAGATGCGGGTGACGTCATCGCAATAACTAAAAATCACGTGCGGTTCGATAATACGGAAATATATGTCGATATTACAAAAATAAACGAGTATAGTTATTACTTGTCCTTTGTTATTTGTGGGTTTATCGTCTAGAACGTGCTGGATCTACTCGTGTAAACCTGTGTAACGTTACAAATATAATCTGTGCGTTTTGACTGCTTGTGTTTTCTAAACACAACTCATGGATAAAATAGAGATTGATATGAAAACATACAAAAATCGCATGGTTCAGATCAATACCCGAGTGTCAGATAAAGATTTTGTTTACATATATCTCAAGTTGTAAATGGGCCGACCATCACAACAAATGTGTGTGCGAATAAGTTTCAAAATGAATTTTTATCATTACAGTTGTAAAAATGAAATACACGACGATAAAAGTTAATCACTTAGTAGGGGTTACAATCAAATGTTGATGAATACTATGAGATGATTTCAAATGTGGATATCCACTATTTGTAAAAGAGCAGCCGATCCAAAACAATTTTCCCAAGAGATATATATGAAAACGACGAACAGATTGCGGTTTTAGCAGTCGCAATCGATTAATATATTACACACGTCTATCATATGTTTCTCTTAAGCGACATTTTCTAACATTTAGCAAGTGCCTTGCTCCGTTCACTAGAGCAGGTTTCATAAAAGAATTCATCATTGAAGAAAGAAGGTTCGAACAATTCGTACTACAGCTGTGGTTGTACCTATTTACAATGCCTCCCCACGGGACAGAGTTAGACACCAGGGTCGTTTTTTAACGTGGAGAAAAAGTGCAAAAATAAAAATTGTCTCAGTCGTGAAGGATTTCTCCTCCACTGAAAGAGAATGAGACATGGAAGTGCAGCATCTGAAGAACATATACTATACTTTGATCTTAACCAATAGGGCGATGTCGTCGCAATACATCGCTCGACTAATAATATGACTGAATCCAGAACCCCTTTTGCTTGCACTTTTCCGACGAAATCATCTGTTTGGTCTAAGAGATAGTTATCAAGCAAGTTGATAACTATTACTGTATCAAAGAATGTACCAAGCATCTATTATTTAAAAAAAATGGTTCGACGTTCACAAATATAGATTTCTGTGAAAAAATATTCTCCGTTAATCTTTATTACCGAATTGATAAATGTACTTTATCGTGTTGCTTAAAACCTGGGAATTTACTATTAAATTAAGTGTGCCCCCCCAAAAAAAGGGTCCCGACTCTAATTAGGCCCCGTTTCTTAGTGTTTTATCCGAATGAAATGAAACTTTGGTCATAACTAGTTTATTATATTCAAAACATCACATCAAAACACTTGGTGTATATATGTATATATATATATATGTATAAGTATATATATATGAATGCATATATATGGATGCATAAATAAATGTATACATATATATATATATATATATATATATATATATATATATATATATATATATATATATGTATGTATGCATACATCATGATCCTTTCAGGATCCCAAAATTAACATAAACAAAATCATGAAGGGAAGACATTAATTCATGATTACAAACTTTTATAATGAAGACAACGTTGAAAATAAAGTTAAGGAGTGAGGTGAAGAAAATAAAAAAAATGGGGGAGTCAGCTGACCGGTTTCGCCCTTGCTTTATCCAAGCTGTATCGAGAGAACAAAAAACACGAATGGGAACCGAGCATATATACAAATAAAATTACGTTGCGCTACGTTATGTAGGAAAAATGAGGGGGGGGGAACGGTTGAAATACAGCAACGTTATATTACTCGATTAATCACGCTCAAACTTAGGTGATTTTTGTGCTTACAAAGGGAAAGCCTTCACAACTGAACGTGAACAATCTCCAAGATATTTAAATGAAATAATGATTGAGCACGGCTCAGTATTTAAAATGAACTCATGCTGAAGTTTGCTGCTCAAGCCGGTCTTTGTTATAAGGTTGTCAGTATTTGAAGACCTGTGTCCGAAATTAAAGTAAGGGATTTAAAAGCAAGATGAACCAACCTGGCTCATTGCCATGCAAGTACAGCAATTTCCCATTCAGAGTGTAAATGATGGAAAGAGCATTATTCTGTTATTAAAACTCTACTGAAAAATAAATCGTTATTTATTCTTAGACCACATATATGTGCAATGGTAGATTCACATGATTATGTCGACAAAATATCTACCATATTGAACGACACAGAGAAATTTATAAAATGGGAGTTGTCGCAACTCATAATCTTAAAACCTCTTCAGAAACCAAATTTCAAAAGAAATTAATCGAGTGGGTTAAGAGTGGTGTACTTCCATCGAGCATAGCTAACAAGATTAGACCCTCAGGATCGATCCGCTCTAGATCATATGGTTTACCGAAAACTCATAAAGTAGGTATTCGTTTAAGGCGCATTTTATCTCTGGTAGGGTCATCACTGCATAAAGTTGCAAAATGAATCTTAAATATTTTACAACCGGTATTAAAATATTATAGTAAAAACTGTTTGAAAGATTAATTTCATTTTCCATACTTTATTCAAAGGCTTATGCTTGTTAATAAATGTAAGTGTTCTTACGACATTAGTAACCTGTTTACTTGCGTCCGATTTCAGAGACTATAGATATATGTACATATTTTTATATCGTAGTCGGATATCGCCCCCCCCCCATTTCTGAAAGTATATTCGTTGAGCTGATGAAATTTGCCACTACATCTATTGAATTCGGTTTCAACGATGTAATGTATATGCAAATAGAAGGTGTATCGATAGGCTCAGTTTTCGGTCCAATAATGGCGAATATCTTCGTGGGTGTCCATGAAGAACAATTGCTCTCGTTACCCCTCAAATCATTGCTCTATTTTCGCTATGTGGACGACACATGTTACCTATTCGTTAACCCAATAGAGGCAAATAATTGTTCTCCTTACTTAATAAGATGCATCCCCTGTAACAGTATACATATGAAGGGGGGTTTATTCATCCATACCTTTCCCCGATGCATTGGTAACGAAAACATTATTCAGCTATCTTACATCAATATATCGTAAACCTAGGTACACGGGACTGTATATACGCTGGAATTAATTTTGCCCCCGAAAACCTAATATAAATTTAATTTGGACCCTAACACATCGTAGCGTTATGATCTGCTCAAAGTCAAAATTGGACGAGGAATTAATAATAATTACTGATACCCTCTCCAAAAATGGGTACCTTTGGATGTGATTACGTCATTTATACAAAAAAAATAGCAGGGCGCTCTGTAGTTAAAATCTAAACGGTTAATAAATGCCCAGTATATCTTCCTTTACCTTGGCTGGGGACAATAAGCGGGAAATTTACATAGCAAATCAACTCAAAAGATCAAATTGTTATTTTGCTTCAAATGTACGTGTTATTTTCTCTATGAGAACATTAATAGCACCTCTCGAACATATGTTCTACACACCTATCATAATAATAATGTAATTTTAAATTTTGAATACAATTGCAGTGCCAACTATGTGGGCCGAACAGCATAAAGATTAGATGGAAGAATCGAACAAAACCTACCTACCAAAATCAGAAATGAAACATATAAAGCAACAGATGTAATTGCCAATACATACGGGTTTTAAATTACTGACCACCTAATACGAAACCTGGCTTGTGCAGCGTACTTCAGCACGAATTCTTGTTCACTCTTGAGTCGTGCTCACTGATTATTTCATTTAGGCGTCTTCGAGACTGTTCACGTTCAGTTGAGAAGGGTTTCCCTCTGTAAGAAGAAGGAATACCTCTTACGTTTGAGCGTGATTAGTATATAGGATATTCGAGTAATATAACGTTGCTGTATTTCAATTTCTTCCCCAATTTTTTTTCCTATACATAACATAACGCAACGTAATTTTATTTAAGCATGAATTATCTTTTGGAAGGATCACAAATATGTGAAACTGAACGTGGGTACATTATAAATACATATGTTCGATTCCCATTAGTATTTTGGGTTCTCCAAAACAAATACAGCTTTGATAAAGCGAGGGCGAAAACGGTCAGAGGACTCCCAATTTTTCTCATCTTTTCTATACCTCGTTAACTTTATTTTAAACATTGACTTTATTATACAAGTTGTCAATCATTAATTTAAAACTTCCCTTAATTATTGCGTGATATATATATATATATATATATATATATATATATATATATATATATATATATATATATAGGGTGAACCTAAATATATTCTTTATTTTTGATGATATATTTCTGTAATTATAACACAATCTAACTAAGCATAGATACACTTGGAAAAGCAAAATTCTTTATTTACAGGAAAAATAATCGCTTTTAAATGTTACTTATGTTCAACTTAGCATATTTGTGCTCATTCCAAAACATTATTCATGAAAAATTGCAGTCTCTCAATAACAATTTCAGTACCTTATTTCGTTCGTGATGTTTTCCCTCAATTCTAACGTGGATTGTGGGTTGACGTTTCGAGGCCTTCCAGCTCGCGGAAAAGATTCCAGAGATTCTGCAGTTTGTCATGAATAATGTTTTGGAAAGAGCACAAATATGCGAATCTGAACGTGGGTAGCATTTTAAAAACATTACTTTTCATAAATAAAGACTGTTTGAATGTTGATATATTTAATTTTTTTTAATATCTTAGTAAGATTGTGTGAAAATTTCCGAAATATGTATAAAAAATGAAGAACTTATAAAAGTTCAAAACGTGTAAATTACTTTTGGACACACATAAACACATATTCTCTCTTTATCTGTATGTATGTCTGTATGTCTGTCTCTCTCCCCGTCTGTCTCTCTGTTTCTGTCTGTCTGTATCTCTCTCTTTATATATATATATATATATATATATATATATATATATATATATATATATATATATATATGTTAATATATATATATATATATAGATGCTTCAGAATGACGTAATGCAAAATAAACCGTACTGGTATGCAAATCCTAATTAAAGCCCAAAACGCAAGTTTCACTTCAAAGTATTAGGGTGGATTATATATTAAAATTGTTTTAACACCCCTTGATTAATATTTTAATTAATATTAAGTCTAAGTTTCATACTCTTAAGTAGCTAACGTGTTCCACTTTTGGGAAAAAAAATCTCACATATTTGAAAATAAACTCATAATACTCAAGCATGCGTCATAGCATGGCAATCCTGTTTTGGCAGTTTTTTTTATATTATTTATTTAATATTTTAAAAATTGATTTACATTACTCTAATTAGCTTACTTTACGTTACCATCATTGTTATTATTATTATTATTATTATAACTAGTTTATTAAAAATGTTATAATTACTCTTTTTTATTATTCGATTATTACTATTATAATTATCTATTATTATTATTATTATGATTATTTATTATTATGATTATTTATTATTATTATTATTAATATTAATATTATCATTATTTTTATTACTATATATTTTTAATGCTTTTACTGGTAGTATGGGTAGTTGAAATAATAGTATTATACAGATAATTATTCTTCCCTTCGTCGTTATTATTGTTGTTATTATCATCATAATCATTATCATTGATATTATTATTATCATTATTATTATTATACTAATATTATCTTATTTTATTATTATAATAACAATTAGCATTGTTAATATTAAGGCTTTAATCACTTCTATTATTATTATTACTATTTAAATTATTATTATTATTGTTATTATGATTATTATTATTATTATTATTATTATTACTATTACAACATCTTAATGTAATACGCCCTGTTAGTATATGCAATATTTCATCAGATAAATCTAGCTCCAAATTCTCGATTAATTATAATCATTAAAATGCTAATATTAATACTTTAAAAAGTTTGGAGTGTTACCTTATATTCTAGCCATATAAATTTCAGGTTAAATAGCATTTACCCGGGAAAAAGTAAGGCGTTATAACTTTTATTTTCCCTTTCTTTCTTTATAACTTCTATTTTTTTTCTTTTCCTCATAACTTTACTTGATTTTCTTTTGCTTCTCATCATTTTCTTATTTTCCTTCGTCTACCTTTATTTTGTACCCTGTCAAAGTCTGTCTAGACCTCCATAAGTTTTGTCGCTGTATCTTTCTTTGTTTATTTTTTTTCTCCCTCTCTTCTTTCTACATCTCTTTTACCTTTTACTTTTCTTCTTTTTCTTCATTCCTTCAAATTTTTCCTCCTACTACCACATTTTCTCTTTACATGGAAAATTTAAAATAGGGATTAAATTGGATGCCGTTTAGTTATAGAAAGTTTAAATAATTTTAACTTGTGCTGATTCATGAACATGATTCATAAGTATAATTTTAGTCACTAAAGCTGCATGTAAATATTTGCATGTCTATTTTGCTTGGCTCTGTTTAGCAATTTCTTTCTTTTATTTCATGTTTTCTGTCTCTGGATGATTGTGTTATTAGTCACAGATTGATCTTACACTTAGAGTTGATTATAAAAATTATATATTCAAAAAACAATTAAAAAAATGTATGTTTATTAAAATCATCTTCACCGGATTAATAAAATCAAATATTATCGGAAATGAAACCAAAACGGAAAGCAAGGAGGCATGTCTACTTCGGATTGTTATCTTGTGTGTTGAAGGAATTGCAATATGCATTGGATAATTTTACCAACCTGCTACAAAAAAACTCTCTTAAATCCTTTTAATTCTGAACCAACATCTAATTTCCCTAATTCCATGATTTAAAAACTGTAAAATCTTTTCAGTATAATGTTCTATGTTTATTAAATTTAGCAAATTAAGTGAAAACCATTTATAATATTTGCTAATATTTTTCCTGTGAGGAGATGAATAAACATCGAACATTATTGGTTAATAAAATCTACGTATTAATATGTATTTTTTGTTTTGCATATTATAAAATTCTGGGTTCAAAAATTACCTGTTTCAAATCATATAATTTTATTATTAAATATATATATACTGTTGTGGTTGCAAGGTTGAACAGTAATTAGTAAGGAAATACAATGAAGACGCAAACAACAAGCTAACGCAATAATAAGTGTATTAAAGGACGGTATATTTACAATATGTACAAATGACGGTGTCGAGTCAGAGAGTCTTGGTGGGAGGACATGTACGCTCTTCGGCGTCACTTCTGGTGGCATTTGAGTAAGTCACACCAAGGCCAACCTAGGCTTGCAATTTGTAGTGTTATGTTATTCGCATATGCAAATAAGTGGTTGCCACCACAGCACCCCCCTCCCAAGATTTGAAGTCACACAGATTTCAATATCTTTTTCTTTTTGTATACGGTGGGGGCTGCCCACTCGCTGTGTTCTATTTTTGATAGAATTCCCGTCTCTTCCAATCTATTTAATTCTTTATCAATCTTTTCCAACCCAGCGAACGAAACATTTCGCTTTTTTTCTAAAAATTTGGCTGGCGTTTTTGTTAAGTTCAAACGAGGCCTTGAATTTATAGCAGCGACCAAAGTTAGTCGTGAATGCCTCAGGAAATAATTCTTTTAAATCGTCTTTTATATTTACTGTTGTTGGAGAAGAACATTCTAATTTTTTACAGAATGTATTGATTGGATTATCCCATAGTCCGAATTTCTCAATTAAAAAAGATTTTCACTATTTTTTAGTACGAATATTTTTAATTTCTTCGAAATCCCTTTCAATTTTATCGGGAGTACAACTTCTCCTTCAAATTTTATACCACCACTAGTTAACCTCCGGGCTGTTTTACTAGTTTTCATCATGGCCGGTTTTCCCAACTTTTTCCACGTATTCAGGTTTATTATAGAAACATCGGAGCCGGAGTCGAGTTGTAACTTTATTGATGCTTTAAATATTTCCACTTTTACGTATTTTCGCCGATCTTTGTCTAATTTTGTATTTGATTTTGTTTGCTGTACTCTCTTTATGGTGTAATCTTTATATCTGCAGCATTCGCTTTTGTGTCCCACCTTCTTACAAATGTAGCATTTTTTCTTCTTATAAGGACAATCTGATTCCCAATGCTTTTCTGCACATCTCTTACAGTTATATCTAGGAAGAGGCTTGTTATATTGTGTACTATATTTATGGCTATTATCTTTGGAATATCCCGTCCCATTGCTTTTCTTTGTAAAGTTCTTGGTTGGTGCGTATGGTTTTCTAACTTTTCTTACATATGCCACTCCGGATTCTTCTATATTTTTTTAATCCTTTTTAGTGTAATGGCCCTTTCACAGTCCTCTGCTAGTTTCTGGAGGGTTAAATCTTGCTCAGATTTCAGCTTAGACAACTCTCGTCTGCGTATTTCTGCATTTTTCGTGGAAACTAACCCTTGAGCGAAGATTAGACATTTAAAATCTTCTACCGTTAGTTCTGCAAGCTTAAAATTATCGCAGTTTTTATTGACAACTGATGCGTATGTCAAATAATCTTAGTTGTCCATCTTTCTTAGATTGATGCACAGCCATCTTTTATGAAAAAGAGATATATTTGGATTAAATAATTCTTTTAGTAATTTTACAGCTTCCATGAACTCTAATTCCGCAGTTTTTTTAGGTAGTATGTAATCTACGAATTTGCTGTGTTCTGATGTACCCAATTTTCTGAGTAAGAGGCTCACTTTCTGACTATTTGGCCAATTTTTACAGTCCAGTTGAAACACATCCTCGTATCTTGTGTAGTATGCTTCAAAATTCTTCTCTTCCTCAGGCACATAATGAAATGTGGCCACGCTATTAAAGATAGTTGTATGGGAGAAATTAACATTATCGACATTTTCTCGATTACTCTTTAGTAGTTCCAGTGTTTTAGCAAAACGTTCCTCTTGTCTTTCTTCCTGTTTCAATTGCAGTTTTTTCTGCTTTAATTGC
>NC_136486.1:46688746-46753746 GCF_053919585.1 Euprymna scolopes | reverse complement strand
AATGCAATTTCGAGACTATGAGAACATTCGATGTACAAAGGTTTATTTTATTTTCACAATTAATTTTATTCAAATACGTCAAATTATTATTCCATGAGAACTGGGATGTATGTATTGTGAACGGTATATTATATATACATTCGATTTACTTTTCTTAGTTTCCTAATTCCCTCTACATTTATTATATACTTATTTTATTTAATTGTTTACCTCTCAGATTAACCGTTTTATGTTTGAGATGATTAGAAAAGGATTACAGCTTACTTACATCGCTTGATGTAGAATATTGGTTTTCTTTTACATTAAAGTTGTAGTTTTAGCATTTGAAGGCAAGCGGATTATTGCCTTAACATGAGAGATGTCTGTTGAAATTACTCTTTCGGAGTCGGCACTTATGAAGGCGCGAATGCCTTCAAGGATAAGGTTGATGAATGTTAGGTGGTGGTGTAGTAATCATTCATGATGTGAATTAGGTAGAATTTGATAATTTATGAGGACAGCTTAACAGGAACTTGTTTAGATAAGATTCGATGACTACCATATTGTATTCACCAGAGAGTATGTCACTGGAACAGGCAATTCTTAGAGAGAAGTTGTGTTCATGGAATATCCGTTTACAGATATAGAGAGAAAAATCATATATAGTGGTTGTAGTTTTGCCATCTGTTATGCTGAGGCAATGTTATATTATACAGACCTGTTAAAATGAAACCTTAGAGAAGAATATGTAATGAATCCTAGTATTATATAGAGTTTTAAACATAACATTGTGATGGGTTTCATTAAGTTTGTCGGTTAACAAGAAATCAATAATTCCCAATATAGATAAATAAATCCATTGGATTTAAATGATGAAAAATATCATGCAAATCGCAGAAATCTCAATAGCGCTACCACCGATTAAGCAACAGGTTTAGGAGATATTTTCTCGAGAAAGAGAATGAAATATTATTTAATCTGCGTAATATTTAGCTGCATTGTTTTTCACATAAAGTTCAACTACTGCTCCAATACATTTTAACCACGTGTTTTACAGTTTAACTGACATTCGCCAAGGCATAAACGTCTGATAATGGAGATAATACGTATGAGTATATGGCCGTGTCTTGCGCAAAATGAAATAATTGATCAAATCAAAATTTATGATTATTTATGACAACTTTCCAACGTTTTAGCAAGTTTCTTTATATGAAATAAATATTCCCAAATATTAATGCGTTTTAGATGTTCGCAACAGTGTGATTTGTTTATGGCTGACATTAATTACCCGATGTCGTAGATTTTTAAAGTTATGTTGATAATCCGAAACATGTTCATTTTCGTTCTTATTAAACTATGACTTCTTCAATAAAATATGTCCATTTTAATGTGCCACTTTGTTTCATGTTCTTCAGACGAATTCCCAGAAACAAAGGGCTACCTTCCTGGGGCTAAGAATTGATCTCTATACGTGACGTAGATATGTATATATTCGATTAAACTTTACACTATCTCTCAAACACTGAGTTAATAAAACCATCGAGGAACTTATTAAGCTTTCCCCAATAGATAATTGCGGATTTGCCATGCTGATAATGTTCTCCTTGGCTCACTAACACAATGTGATTTTTAATATTAGCCATAGTTTATTTAAAGCAAATGTCTCCTTAACAAAGATCATCTAACTAACTCCTGCACAAACATACTTTAGACACTTGGGGAGACCGTCTGCTAAGCATCCAAGTCCTGTGCCAAACATTAAAGCGAAATAGTTGATATGAAATAAAATATACATTATAATTTAGATGCTAATACTGCAGGTTAAGTTAATCTAAAGCCTTATATATATATATATATATATATATATATATATATATATATATATATATATATATGTGTATGTATATATATATATATATATATATATATATATATATATATATATATATATAAGTTAAGGTAAATTACAAACCCTCAAAGTTATCGCATGAATAAGTGAATTGATGTTTAAATATTGGATGTTTTTTTACATTTCAAATTATGTTAATTTTACCATAATTGCTAATACGTATGCATCTCTATAACTCTCTTGCTGGTCATTTTCACTATATCATAATGCCAAGTACTTAGTATTTGACTATAACAAATCTTCCATACAAAATTTCAGCTGAATACATCCAGTTGTTCTTGCAAAAACTTATGTATTAAATGTGCTATTTTAGTGATACATCGATGCATCATATAATTCGTACTCTATATTCATTAGTGTACTGCATGTGATATTATCTACGGCCAATCGAATATACTACAAGATCAATAGTTTTCGAGAAAAGTTCATGTTAGATATACACTAGCACATAAATCTCATGGATAGATATGCACTAGATCATGCATTTCTTTCTATTCATCAAGCGGATACACTTTTATTTAGTGATCTCCGGCTTATTTAAATGATGGTTCATATAAAATATCAGTGGATTCTGAAAAACAAGTCAGACAAGTAGACCCACCGACAAATGTACACAAGCGTATCCCTTCCCCTCTCTTTCTCCCTCTTTCTCTCTCTCTGTATGTATATATATATATATATATATATATATATAAATACATATATATAGAGAGAGAAAGAAAGAGATAAATATATATATATAGATATATATATATATGCATATGTATATATATATATATATATATATATATATATATGCAAGGCATTTAAAACAGATATAATAATATTTAATACTATAAATTATATCAAAAAATTATATATCATTTTCATAATATATACTACTGCTAGAACTAATAATAATAATAATAATAATAATAATAATAATAATAATAATAATAATAATAATAATAATATTTTCTTATTCCTATCCAAATCTAAATGTTCTTTAATATGAAAACAATTTAAAATAGAATCATGATTATATGGGATGTATTCCAACTATAATTTGCTAAGCATTAGAGCATCACTTATCCATGCTAGTGAAAATGTTGTGAAACAGACTGCGTATCGTCCAGTAGTCACACTGCGTGAGTGTGCACATACGTGTGTATAAATGTTTCGGGGTTATTTATATCTCGTCTGTGTATACGTGTGTTCGTATATGATTATCTTTCTGATCGTCTATGTAGAGTTAGTTTTATGTGCGTACCATTAAATATTATCCATGATTAAATAATAATAATATTATATAATTACTTTTATATCTCTAAAGAGTGATAATTCTTATTTGGGTCTTAAACAATCAAGAATATATCTGGTTGATCTATAGTATTGTTTGAACGGCAGCTGCAATGAAAATTGACCCCCCCTAAAACTACCGAGCCTCGCTTATAACTTTCGGCAACTTTTTATAGCAAAGTGTTTTTCCTTTTGTAAAGTTGCAACGCTGATTCTGATTATCGCTATTTCTGACTTCCTCTCCTCGAAGTTATCACCAACCTTATTGAAGACAGGTCCCTCTTTCGACTCTGACAAACTGAACTAATGTTCACGTATCCCCAAAAGACCTGTTTTACATGTAAGTATTTGTAAATAGTTATGATAATAGTTTCAAGTTACATCCCTTGATTTAAATCGATTCTAAACATTTTATTTTTTATTTTTATAAAACATATTGTTGCTAGCAAAACGTTTTGGCGTGCATAATTATTGTAAGTGTCCACCAACACAAATTCGGCGTTGCCACCGCATACAAATATTATACTACAGTTTAATTCCTTTTTCATTAACCATAACTGATCATATATAGCTGTTTTCTCTTCTCTGACCATTTCTACGTTGATTAGGATTTCGATTATTTTACTCAGTTCTTACGTTGTTCAATCCTATGTTTTCAAGAAACATCACAGCAGACTAATTTCTACGACAATGCGTTTCGGCCAACATTGTTGGAGCCAGACACTTAGAGAAACATTTTATGTACATGGATTTCTTGCAGAAGTTTTCTAGTGCTAGTAATATATAATATGATATGCAAACTTAACATTCAAGGGTTTTTATACACATTATTTAATTGGAATTCATTATTTTGATGAGTATTTGTTATAGACCCGTGCTAGGGGTCACAATTGAAAGAAACAACAAGTAGTGTAAAGGGTATAAAATCTAATACGCATTTATCATGAAGAATACAGGAGCCACTAAAGTGGTATGAGAGGAACGTGTTCGTAGCATGGTATGAATGTCTCCATTTAATCTGTGAAACCAGCGGTATTAATAGAACTGGTTGATTTCACTTAGTTTTCAAATAGGGGTGATGTGTACACCACAGCAGTATTATTTATTAATATATTTACTATTATCTCGGCAACTCTTCCTCTGGAATTCGTCAGGTGGTAACCGCGACGGGATAGGAACTTCGAATCTCCTAGCTGCATCCTCAGTAATTACTGTCTTTCATAGTTGTGGTCGTCTAACAAGGTTTTGGCCAAGTAAGCCTCTGGCCGGCTTTGGGTAGGATTGAAACTCCTATCTTCAGACAAGTCTCACTTCGAACCGTATAAATTCAACGCACTGTTTCCACCTGACGAAGGCCAGAGGAATAGTTGACCGAGATCTCGTAAAACATCAACTAAAAAATATGAGGATAATAGTCCGCAATAAAATAAATTAATATTCTAGCTTTTTTTTTTTACTGTTATACTTATTTAATTGTATTTTATACTTTATTAATTAATATATTATGGTTTAACGTTTTCCATCAGGTTTGGACGACTGTATTTCTCTCAGACCTCTATCCTTTTAAACTTTATGCCCTTAGTCGTTCTAGTCTTGGCTGTTGTTTTTGGGATGAAATATTAGGCGAGGATGCAGAAATAACTAGAATCATGGGCAATAGTAATTTATATATATATATATATATATATATATATATGTATATATATATATATATATATATATATATATATATATATATATATATATATATATGCGCCGCTGCACAACTCATGCTCTCTACTGATCCAAGTTCTGACAGCAGAACCATTGACAAAACCCTCGCTATGCATCGTAGGATTGCCACGACTAACAGGGACTTATCTTGGCGATGAAAACGAAATTTCTGGTCACGGTTATATCCTATGGTGTGGCTTTAATCAAAGTTCGAATCATGTCATCTTATATGATATAAGACGGCTTGAAACGCAACACGAAAGTATTCCGTATTTGCTGAAGAGTGTGGCGATTACTCGGTGCGATCAGGTGGCCGCTAGGAAACTCTGGCTTTGGAAGCAGGAGTCGGTGCCATCCTACGACTACAGAGATGAAACCTTGTCTTCAGAAGGAGTGCTACGACAAGGTGCTCTTCTCTAACTTGATCCTGAGAGTGGCTACATGGAATAAATGTCAGCTCTAATACATAATCAAGTTACCTGGCTTGATTTTTTCAATAAAAGATTTAAAATTAATCTGTACTGTTGATTTTTTTAGGACGACACTTTTATCGTTACAAAGTGCATTCATGTATTTCTATGTACATGCTGATATACTGTATTAATGAATGGATTATTGTAGATTTTTTTGTACATTCTACTTAAGCAATAGGAAACAGGCGTACGTTATTTTTTCGAAATTGCATTGACTAAAGTTATTTAAAGATATTTGTTCACTGTCATTGGATTATTAAAAAATATTAATAAAGTAATTTACTTGAGAAATAAATCATGATTAATCTATATCTATATATCTATGAAGGTGAAAATATCTGTGTGTCTGTCTGTGTACACTTCCCTATCAAATAACTCTGTCAGTTTTCAGTCTAAAGACTCGAGATTTGACATAAGGGGTATTGAGATTCTGGAAAATCTTTTTAGTCAGTTTCAGCCAGAAAGTTTGCTGTTAATGTGTCAAAGTTCAACGATTTGACCTTTGAGAACTCTATGAAACACATCCGCCAATTTTTGTGTGTCTAAACACTAGAAATGTTAGATATAGGGTATGAACGTTATAATTTCCAAAACAATAAATGTTAAGGGGTCATAATATGTGTCAAAATAAAAAAAAATGGTCTCTGCGTTGTCGACCAAATTTTGGTCTAAATATAGGAAAATTTACATGAAGTGTATTTAGACATAGTGCAAGTTTTTAATTCTTTTGCTTGTTTTTCTTGCTGAAAATATGGCTTTCAAGGGGTAAAAGTTCCAAAGATGTGACCTTTGCGGTCTCTAACGAACTCTAACCAAATTTTGGGTCTAGACATTTGGAATCTATGAATATAAAAGCGAAAATGTGTGTATGTATTGGTGTTTTTCTGTTTGTATGTCTCGCAAAAACTTTCCACGCGGATCACGGATTTTCGCCAGATCGGTATCATTTAAACCTTCGCCCGCAAATATAAAAACATTGGCCAAAAACGTTAATTTCTTCACCCTGAAATCAGCAGTTTTCTACAGGGGGGGGGCAGCAAAACACTCCTCTCATGACGAGTTCGGTTCTATGCATGCGTCATACGACGTCGTAACCTGATTTAGTTTAAACATATAAAAAACAGAACTAATTTCGAGGACGTCGTCTTAGCTCAGTTGCTTAGAACGCGTTCTCATTATCTGAAGGTTTTGGGTTCGAATCTTTTTCTCTTCGATTTTTTAAATTTTAATAACTAAGCACGGATGTTTAAGCCATTTTTCACGTGTTTTTTAGACTTTTTAACGTTCGTTTTTCTGTTTTTTTACTTCAATTATTCTTAGGTTTTCATTAACACCCCACCCCCGCTTGCCACAAACACCCGGGCAAGGCCGAGTACTCCCCGCTTTTTCGATTTTTAAAATTTTAATATTGAAACAGGGTTATTTAAGCAATTTTTCATGTGTTTTTATTTAGGGGGGGGGTATTTTTTTGATTTTTTTAAAAAGAAGTTTTAACGTTCGTGTTTCTGTTTTCTTTTTGTTTTTTTGTCCGATTTTTACATTTTCTTTTGTGTGTTTTTTTTATTCTTTTACGTTTTTACTTTTTTATATAATACTTTATTTTTATTTAATATTTAAAAATATTTACTTCGCTTATTCTTATGTTTTGATTACCCCCACCGCCCGAGCAGACACACCTCTAAACACTCGGGCAACGGCGCCCCCCCGCTAGTTTTACATAAAGAAATATTTGTAATCAGTTATGGGCGAAAATTTGACTGTCAAGATGTCAGAGTTAACTTTGCAGACCCTATTAAACTCCTCCGCCAATTTTGGGTATAAACACTTTAAATTGTAAATGTAGGTTACTAAAACAAGGGTAAAATATTTTAATTCAATTCGAGCCCAAGACACCAAATGTTTAGGGGTAAACAATTGGGTAATAAAAATTGACGTCTGCGGTCTCTACCAACTTTATAGAAAGACGTATATATAGAAATACATTACCGTACATATTCACACTTTTTTTAATGTATGAACAGTACATAAGGTCCGAGCAGCGTCGGACAAAACTGTTATTGTCTATCAAATTAGAAATCTCTGTGTGTGATTGTGTGTGTGTGTGTGTGGGTGTGTGTGTGTGTGTGTGTGTGTGTGTGTGTGGGTGGGTGCATTTCTTTATCAAATACAATTGTCAATTTTCAGTCTAGTGATTCGAGATTTGTCAGGAGTATCGGGATGAAAAACAATCTTCTTAATCACTTTTCGACCAGAAATTTGGCTGTCAAGCGGTCAAATTTTTACGATTTGTCCTTTGAAAACTTTACCAAACCTCTCCGCCAACGTTGGGTCTAAATACTTGAAATTTTAAATGTAGATTACTTGGACATGAATCAAACGGTTTAATGTGATTTGAGCTCAAAACATAAATGTAAAGGCTACACATTCGGGTCAAACTTGAAAATAATTTGACCTCTGTGGTCTCTATGAAATTACCCAGGCAATATTTAGTCTAAACATTTGAAATTTTGCATTAAGAGTCTTCAGATATAGAGCAAGGTTTTTATTCGGATTGGGTCGAAAATTTGAGCTGGCAAGTGTCAAAATTCAAAGATTTGACATTTGCGGTTTCTAGCAAACTACTCAGCAAATTTTATGTATAAACATTGAAAGTCTATACATAACGTGTATTCAAGCATGCTGCAAGCATTTTAATGGGTTTCGGGGCGCACATTTTGCTGCCAAAAGTCAAAGTTGAAAGAGTTGAGTTTAGCGGATTCTACCAAACCTCTGAACTGGCTGAAGTGTTAGTATATCTATAAAATGTAAAGTGTCTTTTTAGATGTGTACCCGTGTGGGTACATTTCCCTATCAAACTATACTGTTAATTTTCAGTTTTAAGACTCAAGATTATTACATAAGGGGTATTGAGATTTGGGAAAATCTTTTTAATCGGTTTCCGGACAGAACTTTTGCTGTCAAGGTGTCAAAGTTCAATTATTATCTTCATCTTTTTTTAGCTGTTTCACGACTAAGATAAGATGAGGATAATTGTCCGCAATAAACAATAATTAATAAATAATACTCATCTCAATAATGAATTCCAATTATATAAGAAATTTATGCCTGGCAGTGTTCTTAAGTATTTTTTGTACAAAAACTCACAGGATAAGTATCGAAAATCGAAAAACTTGGATACTAAAGCAGTTTTTATTAATATGGATATAAAAGGAAGTGGTTTCTCGGCCAACTTTTTATATTTTACACAAGAAAGCTAAAAAATAAAATCTTAGCCAAATATTTCTTCTTACCCCCCCCCCAAAAAAAAACACTCAGACATATTAACATCTCAAGATATAGGCTAGTGGTAGATGATTTGAATAAAGATGGATTGATACCCTGTCCTCGATGTACTTCACAATTTTATTTGAATTATTTTCATAACGAATTCAATTTACCATAGAAGAGGTACAATTTTAAATCTCCGAAAAACATTTCTTCGAATTCTATATTTTAAAACGTAACATTACTCAGAAGTGACGTGATGTTTCCAGAGCATTCATCGTCAAACCCCAAAAATCAGCTGATGTGATATTGTAAACAAACACAGACGGAATTTGATGAACGATATTATAATTATTGTGTTGTTACCTAACTTTTGTGCGAATTAGCCTACCGGGCAAATTATTTGTCGTAATATATAATATTCAATAAAGGATACTATGATAATACGTACGCAATCAGCATGAATTAAAATGGCATGTTAAAGCATATTATACGAGCACTCAATGCCGGGTATCCATCTAGCTTGACTATTAAGTCCCCCTCTTTGGGTAGAACACTTTGTAATTATATTTTCACCCGACGCATATTCAAGCGCTTAAGCGAAACCCATATTTGTTTGTAAACAAACTGATAGTTTTTCAGTGTACGACGTATAAAGCTTACTTTGTTAGACATTTGAGAAGAAATATTTCCGGGCACTGATTCGTGGTTCGATAGTTAGTGCTGCCGAATATCAACAGGACAGTTGTAGATTCGATCCACTTCTAGGAAAAGGTGTATGACTAGCCGCACTTTTGAGTTTTGTAGCAACGAGACATTATCATATGTGGATGACTATATATATATATATATATATATATATATATATATATATATATATATATATATATATATATACTATAACTGGTGTCCGGCGTTGCCCGGCGTTTCCCGGGTGTTTGGAGTTGTGTGTTGAGCAAAAAAAAAAAAAAAAGGGGGGTAGTAGGAAGGCAGGCTCGAACCTGTACCGTGAAGGAGATAAAGACTTGCGGAAACGGGACGTCTTTGCTGTTACGACCACCGCCAAACCGGATGTGAGGTAGTGTAAAATTAAGGCTATAAAATCGAAAAGAGTGGATGACTTTCGAAAATATCGGCGAAAAAAGCGTCGCTTCCCTGTAGAAATGTGCTCAGTTGAGGGGGAAAATTTATGTTTTTAGCCAGTTTTTCGGTATTTTTCGTCTGCAAGGTCTTGGTTTAACACGATACTGATGTTGTAAAATTGCGTCGCCTCAGTCGAAAATTTAAGGCCAACATGTAAAACATACATACATACATTTATATATTGGTAACTCAAATTTTCGACCGAAACCGATTAAAAAGCTTGCCCTATAATAGTATGCCCTATATCTAAAATTTCAAATATTTAGACCAGAAAATGTCTGAATAATTTCGTAGACAGAAGCGGTCATTTTGTTTTTAACTTTGACCTCTATTATAACCCCTTACCATTTATTGTTTTGAGCTCAAACCATGTTATTAAGTTAGATTCATGTCCAAGTAATCTATATCCAAAATTTAAATTGTTTATACACAAAATTGTCGGAGGAGTTTGGTAGAGTTCTCAAAGGTCAAATCGTTGAACTTTGACCCATTAATAGGCAAATGTCGGGCCGAAACCCCATCACAAAGATGTTCCCAAATCTCAGTATCCCGTATATCAAAATTCGAGTCTGTAGACTTAAAATTGAGTTATTGCGGAGGGAAATGTACACAGACACACACACTGACACGTTAATTTTAACGATATATTAATATTTCTGCCTGGGCGTTCGGAGGTGTATGCTCAGCAAAAAACGGTCAATGTTTTTTTTTTAATTTGACCCCTATTATGATCCCTTAATATGTATTATTTTGGGCTCGAATAAAGTTAAAAAGTCTGAGCCATTTCTAAGGAACCTATATCTAAAATTTCACATGTTTAGCCCCCAAAATTCGTTGAGGAGTTTGGTAGAGTTCTCAAAAGTCAAATCGTTGAACTTTTACTCTTTACAAGCCAAATGTTTGACTGAAAACTGATCACAAAGATTTTCCCAAATCTCATTACCCTGTATATAGGATTTCAAGTATGTAGACTTAAAATTGAGAGAGTTATTGCGTAGATAAATTCACACAGACACACACAAAGACATGTTCACTTTTATAGCCCGGCATTTGGAGGTGTATGTTGAGAAAAAAAAAAGAAAAAAAGAAAAAAAAAGAAAGTGGGAGTAGGAAGGCAGGCTAAAACACATTACGCAAAGGAAGAAAAGAACGGGGGAAAAAACCTGGCGTCTTTTCTGTTACAGCCACCGCCAAAGCGGAAGTTACTTATGTTTAAATTAAGGCTAGACAATCGAAAGGAAGAGATAACTTTCAATAATATCTCTGAAAAAAGCGACCCCCTATAGAAAAGTGCCCAGTTGGAGGTGAAGAAATTGTTGTTTTTAGCCAATTTTTCGATATTTGTCGTCTAAAAGTACGAAGTTCAAAAAGATACTGATTTTTGTAAAATCCGTCGCCTCTGTAGAAAGTTTAAGGCACACATGCAAACATACATACATACATACATAAATTTATATATTGGTAAGTAAGAATTTTTAACCCAAACCGAAGAAAAAGCTTGCCCTATCTCTGAATACCCTTAATGTCAAATTTCAAATGTTTATATCAGAAATGGTATGAGTAATGTGGTAGAGACCGCAGAGATCATTTTTTCTTCGACCCCTATATATATATATATATATATATATATATATATATATATATAGAGAGAGAGAGAGAGAGAGAGAGAGACTGCTAATTTTATTAACATAACATTATAAATGTTTGAATATAGATATTTTTGACAACATTGTAAGTAATATTGGTACATTATTTAATTTCGCAAATATCAACATTTAGAGATCACACACATACACACGTACCCACATATATATATATATATATATATATATATATATATATAAACATACCTATAAACATACATATAAACACTTCAAGTAAACGATTAAATATTTTTATTTTATAATTATAAATATAAAAAAAAAACTATATTCCTCGACCTTCATTTAAGAACCAGTTTCTTGAATAGTAGACAAGCTTTATTTCTGTCACCTGAAGAGGAGCGGTAAGTTTTCCAGTAAAATAAATCGTTCCGAAACATTAGCCTGATCAGTGGAGCGACTATGCAGTATGTGTCTATACGAATTTAAATGTTATATATATATATATATATATATATATATATATATATATATATACATACATACATACATACATGATATATCAACATATACATATATATATATGTATACACACACACGCATATATATATATATATATATATATATATATGTGTGTGTAACATTAGCCATGGTTAGATTATATATGACTGATTCTGCGTGTGTGCGTGAAATGTAAAAATCTTTAATTATTATATATTTGTCGCATAGATAATCTAAGATCTAGCGCATAGTCTAAATGGCCTGATCGACAAAGCAATGTTACTATTCCCTTTTTGTTGTTTGAAAACATTGCAGCTGTGTTATTGTCCACTGATCTTGCGTGAATATGAAGTTCGAGGGCCATACCGGCAACAAGTGGACATTGTGCTTGACCTAATGCCAAAAGGGCCGCTGGGTAAGAAAGTCATCAAAAGGATTTTGTCGGCTTTTGCTATTTTTTTTCTTTGCGATGGCCGAATTGTTCGCGCGAAGTTCTTTGTGATTCAGAGAGAACACAAAAAGAGAGCATAAAAAGCAAACCATTGTGTAGTCGGATGATTCTAATTACAAATCATAGTACATAACCTTACGGCGATTATAGACACGCACGCAGCTATAAATTGGTTGGTGTTGGTGAACGATATCTATCTACCTATCAATTTATCTCTTTATATATACTAGTATTTCAGCCCGGCGTTACCCGGGTATTTGGAGGTGTATGTTGAGCAAAAAAAAAGCGGTCAATTTTTTAAAACTTTGACCCCTATTATGACCCTTGTAGATTCATTTTTGGATCGCAAATCAAGTTATTAACTTAGATCAATGTCCAAGAGAACTTTATCTAAAATTTCAAGTCTTTATACACAAAATTGGCGGAGGAAGTTGGTAGCGTGTTCAAAGGTCAAATCGTTGAATGTTATCCTTTAACGGACAAGTCTCTTGTCGAAAACGGATTACAAAGATTTTCCAAAATCTCAGTACCCTGTATATCAAATTGGCAGAGTTGTTGCCTAGAGAAATGTACACGGACACAGACAGAGGCACGTTCACTTTTATATACATACGTATATATATATATATATATATATATATATATATATATATATATATATGTATATATATATATATATGATGTGTTAAGTTATGTACAATTACAATCAAAACTATTGTTTGACAGATCATCGCAAGCAATAATTACAGTTTTTTCCTTAATCCATGTATCTCCAATGAATGGTTCATTTCGTTGGAAAAAATGTTCTTAGCTAAATATATATAGGTAATTATAAATTATGCTTAGCCCATGAATTTAAAATTAAATTGAACTCGTATGGTAGAATAATACTCCAAATTCAAACGTATAATATACTATGAACAGTAGCAACATTTACCGTTATAATCCAAGATAGAAATGCGGTTATTGAATTCAACAACACATTGAATCACTCACTACTAAAAGCAGATATGCATATGCGTGCAAAAGTTGGGTTGTTAGAATATATTCATAATAGATATAATATCAATATCAATATCAATATATATATATTTATATATATATACACATACACACACACACACACACACACACATATATATATATATCATGGTGTATCTGTGAGCATATATTTTTGTACCGAAAATAAATTATATAGACGTCCGTAAATACACATATATTTACACATTCCATACGCACATTACATATAAGTTGATAAGTTTATGTAAGAGGTTAGTCCCTCCAGACAAAATAATACGTTTATTGTCTCATCTGAAAACGTTTAAAAGCCACAACGTCAAGAGTGTTACCATGAATACGAGCGACGTTTTGTTATTCAGAATTCTTTAATGCACGTTTTCCAGCGATGAACAGGTGGTGTACAGCCGTCCGAGGCGTGTTTAATCATACGAGATTTACTCCCAGAGTAAAGCCATATATTTGCAGATTCGCTTTGAATAAAATCAATGCTAATTCAGCATCAGTAAACAAAATTTGTTTAATATCCAATTTTTAAGGACGATTCAGCTCAACTCTTTAATATTAGACAGTGTCGAATACAAACATTATATTCTGGATTTCTCTTAAAATAAGAATTTTATACACACGTTTAAATATGCCTGTATCTTCATTATTTGTTAGATAATTTTAAAAAACAAAAAAACTTCTGTTGTGTCAAATATATATATACATATAAAATTTAGAATGCGGTTGTGTGGACACCTAAACTTATATCCTAGAAAGAATGCTTAATCTTTATATACGTCAAGTTTGGTATAAAGTATATTCAGACACGTGAAAAACTTAATCGGTTTTCATTCGAAGAAAAAAAGACGTTTCTAAGGGGTAGCATTTAAAAATTGTTATTTTTATTTTTATCTATTATACTTCTTTACGAGGGTTGAAAAATTCTAATTTCCGGGGAAAGCTGGTTAAATAGTTATCGTACTTGTCCCATCCTCTTCCGTTTTTTCTTTCGATCTCAGATTGCGTACTTTTGTTTACTTACAAAGAGGTTAACGTTTTGGAAAATGAATCTGTGTTATATTGTTTAGTGTTAATGTATAAGTACACTGCATTGGCATACTGCATATGTATTTTAAGAAGGGATCATCTAAATGTGTGTACGTCTATGGTGGATCTTCACTAATTGAACCCTAGCTTATCGTGTTGCAGTGAATGTGTGTGCTCTTAACATTAACTTAATGCATAATTAATTCTTATCGTTAACCCTTTTATCCCGTTTAATCTTGCTATGATCGTTAATAGTGTATGTTTGAGTGAGTGGGTGTGTGTGTATGTGCGTATGTGTCTATTGACATAAAACAGGAATACCTAAACGTAGCATACCTGATTTTGCTGCCTTTAAAGAGGTTTCTTCGATCTTCTTGAGGGAGTTGATTCTCTTGACAAAAAGACGCATGCGATTAAATAAAGATGAAAGGTTTCTTTTTCGTAGTTGTTTATTCGCTCCAGCCATTACGTTTAGCAGTGGAACAATCGACGATCTTCACTTGGGTGGCTAGTTCTTACACGTCCCATGACTGGGACGCTCCCCCCACTGTGAAAGAAACCTCTTTCGGACCATCTTCTTCTGGTGAGATTTAAAATTCAACTCTCCTTCTTTTCTAAGCTGACTAGAACCACGTGAAATATACGTCTTTTCGTGTCAACTATCAGACCCTCTTCCGTTGCAATTGATCAGTCACCGAGCTTGATGGTACTTTGACATTTTTTACAAAGGATCAAAATACAGCTAACATTTACCCGTTCTCAACATCAGTCAGATAGATGAATCGATAGAGAAATACATAAACATATAGATTGATAAATAGATGGATAGGTATATCGATAATACACATAGATATATTGATAGATCGACGGACAGATAAATAACAAATAATATCCTGTGTTTAACAACTGCATATATATATATATATATATATATATATATATATATATATATATATATATATATATATATATATACTATATATATATTATATATATATTATATATATATATATTATATATACTATATATATATTATATATATATTATATATATATTATATATATTATATATATTATATATATAAATTATATATATAATATATATATTATATATATTATATATATATATATATATATATATATATATATATATATATATATATATATATATATAGTAAATGCATCAATAATTGTGAATTAGAAATCAGTTTCGAAAGGAAGAAACAAAGAAAATCATCTCGAGTTTACGATCCTTTCGATGTTCATTTTATTAAAATTGACAATAATTTTTGACAATAATTGACAACCGTCTTGTGTCGGAACATATTCACCTCATCAGCAAATATAGATGCCGGGGAAGATGTAAAATAAAACTAGCATTTTTGCTGTAAATACTTTGAAGCGTAAGAAACGACGTTGTTTATTTTATGTTGATAAATAAAATAGAAAATTAGGAATCAAATAAGACAATTTTTTATATAATAAAAAAATGAAATACCTCATTGAGCTCCATTATAAATGTTGTTGTTATTTGAAATTTTAGTCTTTATATCGTTGGGAATGCTGCTGTATCTTGGCTTTGAATGGTTGAAATAAATAATTATTGTCTCCGCACTGAAATAATCCGACCAAATATTTTACATATCATTTGCAGCTATGGGAGCAAGACTGGCAAAATATAATAAAATTGGTGTTTGTTGTGTAAGAATGTAAATTAAGACGTTATTTTCCGCGAAAGTAGGCCTTTCTAGAAAATGTGAACATTTATTTGAGAGTTGAATGATATATTTACGGCACAATCGTGTTTGAAACACCGATTCTCATCAGACCACTTAAGTTAATCAACGCTGAGCCTGGCCAGGAGCAGATGGGTGACTATTTGGGAATTCCAGGTGATGTATGTGTTCCCCGCCTTCGTCGGCATTGTTTCCAGTCGTCCTGGATTTTTCCTTGTCCACTGGACTCAAGTAGTGCCGATTCAAGAGAGGTGTGGTTGTTGGTTGCGCAACCTTTGCTGCATAATTACACCCGCGGTTGACCTCCACAGGGGCCTCCTTTGTCTTTCGAGACTGAACGAGGGCTTAACAATGTTAAAATAAGTGCGACGTTTACTGTACGGAAATCAGTATTGTTATGTAACAAACGTGATTGAAAATAAACTTTTATTGGTTACAAAAGTAAACTATTTTATATGTAGTCTGTATAGATGTAAAAAAAAAAATCCGCAAAATATATTGTACAAAACTGATAAATACTCTCTACAAATGTTCCTTGCAGTATTATGAAGCTTGTATACTCTTCAGTTTATGAAATACAGAACAATGTTAGTTCTGTTAGTGAACCGTAAACAAAGCAAACATTTGTGAAAGCCAACATTGAAAAAAATACATTATTAAAAAACAAACAGAAAAAATAGACGCCAAGTTAAAATAATGATGTCATATTTCAGTCTTTCGACAACTGCACCAAAGTAATTTTGCAAATGGAACTGTAATATCCGTAATGGAATTAGGTTGGCTGAGACTCTTTTTTTTATTCAATCTGCCATCGTTGACATGTTTCATGGGGACGACATAGCATTATTAATATCCTGGGAATATTTCAAGCCTATTCTTTTTTCACATTTAGAGTACAAACAACTTCAACTTGCTCTACCAACTGTATGATTTATATATGTTTCCCTTTTTATTTTCATATGCGAGCGATCTTTTTCATTTTTGATTGAGATTTTTTTCCTTTCTTTTGTTGAACGTTTACATATTTGTACTATTTCTTGAACTTATCCGAGTGTTGGAGTAAAAACGTATTCTGATATTATCTCTGAGATATATAGGTTATTGGTTTCAGATATACTCACTCACCTGAACTTGTTTGATCAGTTAAAAAATACCGTTGCTTCTTTGACAATATCATCTCATTAAAGTTTAAAGAAATATAATCATAGAACGCGTCAATATTACATTGTCTATACCTGTATGTTATTCTACCAGCTGTGTTTTAGTTATATTATATCAATTGTTCACACATAACTTTTTAGCTTTTAAATACTTCTTATTTACCTGGTATGCAATATAACTCATGCCTTATCTATAATATAAATCTCGCCTGTTTAATTGTATGTATGTTTGCATGTCTGCCTTAAACTTTCAATATAGGCGACGTATTGTCACGAAATCGGTATCGTTTGGAAGCCCAACATTTCGGTCGACAAATATCGAAAAACTCGCTAGAAAAATCACTTCCCTTGCCCTCAACGTTGCATTTTTCTACAAAGAGGGGCCACTTTTTTCGCTGATATTTTCGAAAGTCATCCCCTTTTTTCTGTTAACTAGCCTTAATTTAAAGCTTCGCCACTTTCGGTTTGGCGATGGACGCAACTGCAAGAAGACAGGTTTGTTTTGATTCGTTCTTTTCTTCCTTCGCGGAACGGAGTCGAGCCTGCCTGCCTACTACCACTTTTTTCTCAACACACACCTCCGAACACCTGGGAAACGCCGGGCAGCGAGCCTTGTTTTTCTAAAAATATGAAAAACATTATTACTATATCCAAAGATGAAACATGATTTCAGTGATTTTTCTGGGTTGTCTCCGAATGGCATGCCTGTCTGAACCAAATATCGTAATTCTGATTTCCTCTTTTTTTAATGGAAGATAAAAACATTAGAAACCCGTTTTATTAAGTCATCCTTATATATATATATATATATATATATATATATATATATATATATATATATATATATATATAAAATGAACTCATTTTTCACGTCTGATTTTGAGCTTAATAGGATTAAATATCAATACATTTAATGCAAATGTAATATGCACAAACTGCAGCACAATATCTGGGGTGTGTTATATGCCTATAACTTTTCCACGTCCTCGATAATCGTAGATTCCTATATTTTTCTGCTGAGAGTTCACTTCCAAAATCGGTTAAAATCAAGGGAAGTGGTAAAATCTTTTCTCTTTAATAAATTCATATTTCCCTCGCCACAAACTAACACCGTTGCGGGATCATTGACAAGGGACAGTTACGAAGAAACGCCGGTTTGGGTTTTCTTTACTTCGTAGTTGATTAAAAAATGGAATGGAATTTTAACGCTTCCTTTCTTTATATGCTTTATACTTGGTGAAATGCGTCATGGACTTAACCTAATCGAAGGGATATTTCTGCGATTTTTTCGCTTTATTTCGTTTTGGAGTTGATTAAAATAACTGGAATTGAATTATAAGTTTCATTATCGTTCTACGCTTTCTACTGGGTGAAACCGACCATGGACTTTAGTTATGCCATTTTTTTCGCTTTTTGCGGTGTTTTTTTTTTGTTTTTGTTTTTTTTCGAACACGTCCATCATTTTTTCCTGATTGATGCTCTTTGTTGTTCCGATTTTTTTTAAAAAGATGTTTTACTTTTGTTCGCTGTTTCTTTTTTTTTGGGGGGGCTGAGTTCTTAAAGAAGTTTAACATCATTTTTTTTATTATTTAAACAGGGGTATTACTTCGCTTATTCTTTACTTTACCCCCCTGCACACACCTCCAAACAACCGGGCAACACCAGGTACCTCCGCTAGTTTAATAGATATTATGGTGCACAGCTTGATAAATGTTATTCTGCGTCCGCGTAGGAATTATATATATATATATATATATATATATATATATATATATATATATATATATATATTATTGGCCAGTTCCTCAACCACAAACGTCCCTATGTTATACGCGGCCCAATAAATAATTTCAAGTTGAACAGATTCGCGCACTATCTGATAAGTTCTGGCTGGTACCACAGTGTTTCATGATTGTTATATAGTAATATTATAGTTCTGCACGTGTACAGTGTAAACAAACAAAAAAAACATTTGCCTACGCGACTATAAACAATGACCAACTACCAAACTGTAGAGATGCTTGGATTCCAGATGGTGCACTGCGTCTGATAGTGTCTTTATCTCGATCGTAAACAGGCAAACTTGAAGAGTTTTCTTTTTTTGTTACTTGAAATTCACCACATAAACTTATTTAAATTCTTACGTTTATCCTAGCCAGATTCTCTTTATATATATTGTCTTATGATAATAACTCCTTTTAACTGGAGTTCTAAAATTATTGTTTATCAGAAATAATAGTAAAACGAAAAATCTATTATCTAACTGAATTACTAACCAACTCGGAATAAATAATTGTATTATAGTTTTATATATTTATCCATAGTTATACAATGTTATACCAAATCATATATTCACGAAACGCATTTAATCTTGAAAAACGCATTAAATATTTAATCAAAAAGCATTTAGTACGAAATTACTAATACACAAATCAAATGTATAGACAGAACCAGTAAATCTGCAAATTCGAAAACAAAGCAATTGTAGTCGAAACTAACTAAACATTAGACACCAATTCATATAAACATCCCTAACACGGATATGACTAGACAACATGTTAAGCAAAAAACTGAAGTTTCACATGATGGATCGAATTTTTTAAAATTCTTTAATTATTTACAAAAAGACAATACACGTGGATTTCTTAAGAAAAAGTAATAAACATATTAGTTGGGAAATAAGCACACCATACCTGAAGATTTTCTGTTTAGTATTATGTTAATATTTTTTTCCATAATTCAGAATTAGTATTATAAATATTATAACTAATAATAATAAGTTATAACATTTCTAATAAGTTATATATAATAAGTTATAACATTTCTAATATTACTTCTTTAATTCAGACGTGTAACGTTATTTATTTAATCGTGCGGCTTGACATATATGTCTTCAATTTTGCAAATTCTTTCAAACCAAGATATTATCGTACGTCAAAACTGCCTACCACGCGTTACTAAACAAGAATATACCCTCGATAATCAATCCGATAGAGGGCGGAGAATTGTGACATATTCTAGCGCTGCAATGTTAAAATGAGGAATTTGTTTCCGGTATGCCAAGCTACTCCAGCATTTCAAGCTTCATTCGCTTTCTGTAAGAATGATTTGGTTTATGATTGATTACAAGAGGCAATGTAAAACTGTTATTTTGCGGTTTGTGACATACTGACACTTTAAGATTCGTTTAATTCCGAAATATCATGCATATTATTATTTCTTCCATCTGGTATTAATTAAACACTAATGAAAATCCGTTCAATACTTGTACTTCAGTATAGACTATTACGCAATATATTATCAGAAAAAATGTTTTAAGTAGCCGTTATCAAACAATATTGTACAATTACTGCGTTTTGAACCATTCTCAAGCAGGATGGTGTCGGGACTCTGTATTCTTACTTATAAAAAACAGGTGCAGATATTAATCTGTTCTGTCATGTAAAGCAGAATATTCGAGAAGGCTTCCACCTGCCTAATGAAATCATTTGAAAATGAAATCTCTCCTTGAAATCATTTTTGACAGAGTATTTGCAGCATTTGCCCTCACACATAAACTATTTACCGCCTATCATGTAAATAGAATAAACAACATTCTCTATCCAGGTTTATGCATATGTTACAGCTTTTACCATGAGGTACTGACGATGAAGGTGCCATGTCTGCGTTTAGACGACAATTGACACATTTCTAATTCATGTGTTGATGTAAATATCTTTACATAAAAAAAAATTTAATTTGATTATGTTGTTAACTTTATCGTACATAAAAAACCCATAAAATTATCAGTCTATAATTGACCAGCCTTAATGTCGCTTAAACCCCATTATATTACGAAAAATGGCGTATTAATCTAACTATATGCATATGGAAGAGAAGTATTCATAATATCAACTGCGAGTAACAGACGCGAGAATTGATGTGGTATGCTTGGACTTTACAGGTATAGACATTACTAATTATATTTTAATTAATGATTACTTCACACTTAGCCAAATTAATCAAAAACATTTTATATCCTTTAAATACATAAGATGTTTTATTCAATGAGTTTTCCGAAAATAAAATACACTGCATTATATTTCTAGTAATAAGGTTTTGGAAACGATTAATTAAAGCAATGCAAAAATCCCCACGTTATAAACAGAATACTAAACTTAAACATATAAGTTGAAAATTCACCGGATGAGGTCTAAAATGTGTCTTAAAATCTTGGTTGACAGGTAAAGATAAGATTATATAAGCATTTTCTTTCAAAGGTATTATTATAAGACAAAGCATTTAAAACTAATTGTTTCTATAATGCAGAGTCAACGCCACAAATGACAATGCAATCCGTTTTTAATTGTAAAATTAAAAATAAAATCAACAGCAATTTCATGCCATTTGTTAATGCTTACATATATGGCTCTCTACAATAACGAAGAATGAGGAAAAGAAGCAGAGGGGAAGACGTCTTCTGAATTCTAATCAACTAGCGTCTCATACGCACGGGGTTGTCAACTATTATAAACACTATTAAGCACGACGTATAAAGTCTCAAGCCAACTCGCGATTACGAAATATCTAGGTGATATAATTATCCTCACAAAATGAAGAATATAAAAGTTCAACATTGTAGGTATGAGTAATTAAGTTTAATTCGGTACGGGGAATTTATAACGAATATAATTTTCTGTAAAGATTTATAATTGTTATATCATAAGCTGCAAGGAAACAAATCGCGGTAATGAGTTAAACACAGAATAAGCCCCAGAAAATAAACTATGTAGATGAAATCCATCCGGATCACTGCGGAATTTGTTTTCTCATAATACCTGACGTTTTTGTTGATTTTTTTTTTACTTATGAATAAGGATAGGGATGGGAGGGGGGAGATTAACAGCGGTTAGTCCTTAAAGATTGTAGCACCAGATATTTAATTCATAAGTCTATTGTTTTTCTGGATTAAATAAAAGAGAAAATTCGTGTAATACTGTGCCTACTAGTGTGACCTGTGGAAATTCTGAATCGGACTCTCTCATATGTAATATATTGATCTAGGCGCTATGTGGATCTTCTGAGGAGTGTAGACGTCCTTATATTAGTGCTTTGAATCAGCAGTGACAACCTGCGTAGCTTAATTATGTTATTATAATTTATGCAGATTTCGTATATATTGTTATAGAGTTAATTTTCTATCGACTCTTATATATTATAAAGTTGAGTTTAAAAAAATAAAAAATATACACATATAATGTGGGTGAATCGGCTGAAATCGAAACCGAAACCAAAACTCATAACGAAAATTATATGTATAAATATGTATAAATAACTTGAGTTCTTTCAACTATAATCGAAAATAAAACAAAAATGTATGACAAATTCTTCGTAAAATTCTTTATAAAATAGATAAAATGAGTGGTTTCAGCTATAATCGAAACTAAAACCAAAACTTATGAAGAGATTTTGGCAAAATTATTACAAGAAATGGAAGGTTATAACTATAAAGAGACACACACTCGGAAGAAAAAAGATGTAAGTCTGGCATACGCGGTATTGCATTAATATATAAATATAGAGAAAATCTATTGCAAACGCATCCGTGTTAACGGCAACATGTCAGGCTTCAGTAACCTGATTAGACAGAGGGTGGCATATGTGCAACGTTAAATAGCCGGTGTTAGGCAACATGTTTTAATCACTATTTTGAAGCAAGCATGATGGGAGTAGATACTGTAAAAGCGGGTCATAAAAGGGTATCCCTTATCATTTTTATACAAATTATCTTTATTTTTTATTATCTTTATTTTATCTGTTGTTTTATCTTCATATATATATATATATATATATATATATATATATATTGCCAATTTCAGGTGGCCTGTTATCACTAGCTAAGTTGCAGGTCATGAACCATGTATTTACGAAGAACAAATTCAACTCGTTTATCACAAAATCTATCATTACATTGAGATGTAATATATAAAACAAGCCTAGGTGCCCGGCATTGCCCGGGTGCTTGGAGGTATTTGTTGAGCAAAAAAAAAAGTATGTGGTAGTAGGCAGGCAGGCTATAACTGGTACCGCGAAGGATGAAAAAAAAACGTGAAAAAACATGACGTCTTCACTGTTGTGTCCATCGAAAAACCGGAAGTGACGAAGTGTAACATTAACTTAGTCAATTGAAAAGAGGGGATGAATTTTGAAAATATGGCTCCATTTTGTAGAAAAGTGCCAAGTTAAGGGTGATGGAATTAATCTCTGAGGCCAATTATCGGTATTTATCGTCCTAAGCTTGAGCTTCAAAACAATACCGACCTCTTGAAAATCCATCGCTTCTCTTAAAGGCTTTAGACATACATACATACATACATACACACATACATACATACATACATACATACACACATACATACATACATACATACATTTAACTAAACAGGTAAGATTTCTATGATGAATAAGAGACGATGCGTATTTTTAATGGAAATGAACATTGATTGTTGATGCATACAAATATGTACACCATTCTACCAAAATAACGAGTAAAATATAAGGTCAGCAAGTGTTCATTTAAAAGTAAAAGATTCTCAGTCAGTGAAATAAATAGACAATATAAAAAAAAATAAAAATGTTTGTGATTGAAAAGTTTTTAGTGGTTGATTTACAGCATTAATTTTCATTTTCTGGAAAGCCTAATCCTCTTTAATTATGTTTAGCATGACCTTCTGGTTTTCCTTCAAAAGTTGATCTGTTAACCGTTATAACGAAGGAACTCTCGGTGTATGGATATTTCAGGAGAAAATAAGGTGATTACGATTAAAGTTTAATAAGTGTTTGAGAGAGTATCCTATCATCGTCTTTTATATAAACTTTGACGCTATGATATTCGTGTTAATGTTCTGGGCATTGTAAACTCTTTATTTTCTAATAAACTATGTAAAGTAATTCTGCATGGATATCTCAACTTAATTTTCCTAGGAATGATGCGAAACAGAGTTGGATGTATAATAAACCCATGTGAAACACCGACATTCCTAGAAAAATTAAGTGAAGATATCCATGCTGAATTACTTGACATAGTATATCAGAAAATAAAGAGTTTACAATGCCCAGAACGTTAACACGAATATCATAACGTCAAAGTTTATATAAAAGAGGATGGTACCATACTCTCTCAAACACTTATTAAACACTTATTAAACTTTAATCGTAATCACCTTATTTATTCCTGTCAACAGTGCTGTTACATTTGAAAAGGCTGGAATTACTTCCTTGCTCAGAAAAATATATTTCACTGTATTAAACTAAATTGTAAGAAGTGTTAAGCTTATAGCAAGACCTGTTTCAAACAAAACTCATAAAAAAATCATTTTGCTTTGGCTCAGAAATACATGAAAACCAGCTTTGTAAATGTTCTTTTCATCGATGAGGCCAGAGCAACCCTTGATGCACCCGATGTGTGGGCCAAATTCGGAGTCCTTTTGGATTCCCTACCTCTCATAGATTCTGTCGTCAAAAGGGAGGTTTGGGTATTATGTCGTGGGCTGGAATAATCTTCGAGAAGCTAAATGGATCAATTCGAGAGCCAAAAGGTGCAAAACTAGAAGACCCTGTATTATATTTTATTTTTAAATGAGCATTTGTCACCATAGCTTGATGGTCTATCACTGGCGCGTCACTGTAAATTGATTTTCATGCAGAAAAATACGCCATCCCACTCAGCCAAGGCTACGAAATCCTACCTAAAGTCATTAGGCATAAGTTGAGAATATTTGATGACATGAGTACCTTTTTCTCCTGATACAGACTCAATTGAGCAGCTCTGGTGAATCGTTATGGTTACATTTTATGAAGGAGTATTCGATTTTCGTCGAAGCATTAAGTTTGGAGGATAAGTTTGGAAGTTTCCTAAAATATCACATCACCTCAGATCATTCGATTAACATCATCAATTAGCAAGAGGCGTTCCAAAGTGATTTTGAAGCATGGCAATTATGTTGAATATTTACTTAAACAAAATGTATTACATTCTTTCTTGCTTTTGGTAATCATTGTTACTGGATATGTTCTTTATTTCAGGAAAATAGAAATAAAAAGTAAGATTTTTGTTTAGTTACCGAATAAAATGAATATTTAAACACTTGAAACAAAGTTATTCACTTTGTTAATTACCAGAATATAGAAAAATAAGCATATATATATATATATATATATATATATATAAATATATATATAAATATATATATACAAATATATAAATATATATATACAAATATATAAATATATATATATACATATATATAAAAAATATATAAATATATATATACATATATATAACTATATATATATATATATATATATATATATATATATATATATATATATATATATATATATATGTAATGACTACGTCATTAGGTCGGAAAAGATTATTCGAAGATATAATTTTATGCAGTAATTACTTCAACGGTGCTTAATACATTGGAAGAGTTAGGTAGAAAGTTATGAAAGTATATATGCCAATAAGCTAAAAAGAATATTATCCTTTTAATTCGTGTGAGGATTCGTAAGGCTTATGCCTCTTCATAGCTTAATATATAGGTGTTTGTATGTGTCTGTCTTTTCATATATATATATATATATATATATATATATATATATATATATATATATATATATATGTATATGTGTGTGTGAGTGTGTCTGTGTTAAATTAAATATTGGCTAATACCGCTAACGCCCATTCATCTCTGCATTGTTTCCAGTCGCCTTGACCCTGTACTTGCCAGTTGCATTAAACCACGCCGGCGCAGCAGAAAAATGCTAACCATGGTCTTTCAACATGAAAGAAAGCTGCGTACATATATTTATATATATATATATATATATATATATATATATATATATATATATACGCAGCTTTCTTTCATATATATATATATATATATATATATGAAAGAAAGCTGCGTATATATATATATATATATATATATATATATATATATATATATATATATATATATATATATAAACAATGATAGCAAGTGAGATGGTTGAATTGAATATAACACCCAGAAAATAACGATGGCCTGGAAAAACGTTGAATTCTGTGGCCTTTAAGGCGTAACTTTTTTGCTATGTCACCAATGAAATTCCATCTGCGTGACTTAATTAAAGAATGAAAAAAAAGAACGGAATCAAGCTTCAAGACCACCGATTTGGAATGTTGGATATCGGCACGCGACTGCAGAACGATTCACATAAAAAGTGAACATAAAAGGAAGACGGTCACTGTGAGGAGCACGGCCTGTAAATGAGTGTCAAGGGACTAGCTTCGTCGCACGCACTTGTGTGTGATACCTGCAATGATTCATAGAAACTTGCCCGAATCTTCCTCAGGTTAAAAACAGCGTAATAGCGACATTATATCGGCCAGGCTATATTCTATACCTTTATTCTGATGTATTTTATTAACTTTACTCAAACAGACTGTAAAAGTAAAGCAAGTATAAGCGGCAGTTGTGTACATTATGTTAAAAACGGTATCATTCTAGATGCTGTTATAACAATAGTAAATTGAATTCAAGGTTACAGCAATAGTGTTATGTTTCCCTTTCGGAATGTTGAAAAACGAACAGGAATTGCGATAGAAAAACTTACTTGTACAGTACACGGGAAAATTTAATCGCAATAAGCGACAATTTTTTATATTTTCTTGAAATAATTTACAAACACTTTCATTAATTAATTTGGTAAATTTGTGTAAATGCGTATGTAGCTACTATTATCTTATGTGGTCCTCTTAAAAAGACGTAAATTAATATTGCTTGATTTTTGGCATTAATACTCATTCTATTTTTTTATAACAAATGTATATAATTCCAAATATATCCCTTACACCCTTATATATATATATATATATATATATATATATATATATATATATATATATATATATATATATATATATATATATATATACATATATAATATTTTAATTGCGGAAATTTATTTCTGGACAAAAGTACAGAAGGTTTTCAGTTGTATCTAGACTATTTGATACTATCTTATGTAGCTTTAGAACGAAAATTTAAAAACTTTTGGTGTTATCATAAAAATAATATAAATCTCTTACATTACATCTTAAGAGCAACATCATCACAATTGCAACACCTTAAGAGGGAATAGTTCATATTTTATCTCTAAATAAGAACTATTCCTACCACCACCAGCATCACCAGGTTGCATTCGGCATTTGGGAAAAATGTTGAGTATTATCCTTCGTAATTGGATCATAAATTCATTGAAATAACAGTATCTTTCCTTTTCCACGTTAAAAAAATAATAAAGTTTCCCCAGAATAATTCAGCTCTTTCTTATTTAATGATCTCTGTCCATTCTTATATTTTAGAATCATGGTAGCAGCATGCTTAATAAACTTTAATATACGATATAATTATGGCATCGCAATTATACCTATTTAACCTATGGGAAAATCGCCCGCTCGATCGATTTTTATCTTTGTTACAGTATATAATTACAGTTTTCAAACCTACTTACATTTTTAGGTAATTTACTTATATATACGTTTTATATACCTGTGCGAGTTACTGGGTTCTCTCGCATATATATTAAATTACAATCTCTCTCCAGTTCTCTTTCTCTCTCACTTCGAATACAAATAATTCCTCTATATCTCGCTTGCTCGTTAATCTAACAATTTACAATTTTCGTAAACATTTTTAGCTTCATTAACCCCCTCCCCACCAAAACTATTTTAAAGCAAAAAATCTATATTAAATGAAGAACTTAATTACATCCAACCATGTACAGTTAAAAATAAAACATCTCTCTTTATGTTTACAAAAAGTGTTGATAAGTAATTTTCAAATTTAACTATTGAAAAATATGAACAAATCATTTATATTCAGTATCAATACTGTAGGTATTTGTTATTTTTTGTACATTTTTATTTTCCCCGGCTTGTTTGTTTGTTTTGAAATACGTCTGCGGCTTTCATTTCGCTCGGCTAAATCAGATGATTTCTGGGCGCTCTCGATATCTAATTGACAGGATGCCCCGAGAATTTGTGTCAAAATCTGCAGATTACTTGTTTAGATATTTTCTATTTTTTGCTTCCATACACCTAATGACACCCACACGTGTTTTCAAGATAGTGCCTTTTTATAGTCATATTTAGCGATTTTACATCGATTAACTACGCTAAACGAAAATTGAAGTCGCTAAACCATTTTGATGATTTTTTCCGGTCTGATTCTCGCGATTGCGTACACGTTAATGGTTCTCTTTTGTATGGACGGAAAGTTTTATCATTATACACCTACACAACTTTTTAGAACTACTAAATTTGTAGGTTTCCGATTATACTGAGTATTTTATTCACATTTTGCGGAGAAAAGTAATTATAGAGATATGAAGACCTGTATTATGCCATGCAATTCACTAGCTCTCAGGTTTGTACGCAGGTGCTATACACAAATGTAGTTCTCACTTTCAAACTTAATTTTTTTTTTTTTTAGAATTAGAATTTGGGATTTTTTTACTACGATTACCAGGTTAAATTTTAGATAATTAATTTTCCATTCGACTCCCAATAAAACTAGAGTATTAGTTACTCCAAAGGCAATTCTTTACATGCGCATGTTATGGATGTGAAATCCTAAATCCCTTTTAACTTGGTATATTTGGGATGTCTATTCCAAACACCGTTCTTTACATGACAATACACAAAGAAGTTAAGTGCAAAAAATCATTTTTTGGTCTTATACGTTAGAAAATAACAACATTAAAATGAATTTTTTTACATACGCGGAAGGTTTGGAAAGAAGATGGAAAACTTGAACAATATACGGAAACAGCTAGGACTGCTACCACTGATTTCAATAACCTTAAACAGTGCATATACTATGAGAAACCCTAACCTCTATTACTTTTATTTTTGTTCTCCAGTATACTACTAATGGGCCACTTAACATAATTTCATTAATTCATACTGTTAAAGCATTCCCTTAATTGCTTTTATTAAATTAACTCAGAGCCGTTATCGTCCCACACGTTTTTTTTTGTTTTTGTTTATTTTAGCTAGACGTGTGCAGACTTTCCCTGGACAAGGATTGTTAACGGGATCTGATTATATATATATATATATATATATATATATATATATATATATATATATATATATATATATATAACACGGAAATTACATAATTGTCGATGCAATAATTTATTTCAACCTTATGGTATTTTCAAGCATCTAAACTAGACAATTACATTTTTGATACTGAAATAAATAAAGAAAAAGAATCGGGGCCCGACCTTCAAAACCCAGACGGGGTGGTTGTAGCAATCCACTTAATGCATTTTATAGAGAGGGTGGGAATTAAGTTAGTAGGGGAGGGATTTTTTTTAAACAATAAGAACGTTATGACACTTAAACGACTGTCCGGTAACCCGACGTAACAACAGACCCACATACCCACACCCACACACACGCACATACACACCCACATACACACCTAAATATGCACGTTCTTACCCGTAAATGATTTACACGCGTTTCCTAACCTTGGAAGAAGAGGGAATAAACTGATAATCGGCTTCGCGTAAGGGAAAGAGAAGAAGAAGAAAGAAAAAAAGAAAAAAAAGAAGGAAGAGAGTGACCATCCGCTGCCTGTCATATGGTTTAATTTCGTCTAGACTCTCAGAGAAAGAGAAGGGGAAAGATAGAAAATGAAGATTATATGCGCGTCATGGAGTTAATTTAGTCATGGAAAATAAGTCTATTAAAAGATATATATATATATATATAAAAGTTATATACAAAGTTTTAAAACTAGCTGTATGTTTTCATGTTAAAATTATTTTTAAATATGTATTATCTTATAATACGTTTAAATCTTCTGTATTTTATTTGTAATATATTATTATTAATTCAAAGAATTGATTCTTATGTAGTTAATATTTTATGTATTTTTATGTAATTAATTTTATTGGTGATTATAGCGGTCGTTGTTATTTTGCTCACTAATATTTCACTTCCTAATTGATTAAGATGCAGAAAAATACATTATTAGTCGCCCCCAATTCCATAGGGCGTATTTAGTTTCGGTTACTATATACTTTTATTCATTCCGTACACAAAAGTACTTTCATGCACGCATAAAGAAATAAATAAATAAAATAGTTATTATTTTAAAGTTTTGTGTTAATTTATATTAAATCTAATAATGTCTAGTTGTAGTATTTGATCTTTTTGACTTAAATCAGTTTAATAACTAATGTATTATCTGCAGAAAAAATGTTTCTTAATGCTATCTTATTTATTCATAAGTAATTTGGATAAACAGGTACTTCGGAATCCGTACACCCAACATATATTTCGGAAAACAAATATAATCAAGTCGTTATAACCGAGTTTATACCGGACATCACTATAATTGCCAGTGGGGTGGGGTGGGGGGTTATCGTAAATAATCCAGTGGTATTAAATTCGGTCTCTTTGCCGTTATAGAATTATCTGTTCGTCGGATCTGGAGTTATTGGTAATTTTAAATTTACATTTATGTCTGCATCTGGCCATCAGTGCATCTCGTTTACTGGCCCTGATGGTATTCCAATTATAGTACTCAAAAAACTTCAACCTGAATTAGCGCCCATACTTACAAAACTGTTTAAACGTTGTCTTAAGGAGAATAGTTCCCCATCTCCCTGGAAAATCTCATCAGTATGCCCTGTATTTAAGAATTCAGGTGATCGCTCATCCCCCTCTCAGTACAGGCCAATAAGTCTCCTGTGCGTCATGAGTAAGTTGCTAGAATCTGTGTTAAATACAGAAGTAATCAAACATCTCAACAAAAATAACCTTCTTAGTGACACTCAATATGTTTTCCGTTCTGCTAGATCTACAACAGATGTCCTTACAGTTATATCGCATAGGATTAGCAAATCTCTCGACGGTGGCAATCTTTCTAGGGCAATTGCTCTTGACATATCTAAAGCCTTTGATAGGGTATGGCATAAAGGTTTACTTCATAAGATCGCTAGCTATGGTATAGCTGGAAAAGTCTTCTCAATTATTAAATCATTTCTTTCTGATAGGTTCATAAGAGTAGTAGTTGAGGGGAAAAAAATCAGAAGCTCACAGTATTAATGCCGGTGTCCCTCAGGGATCCATCCTGGGCCCAAATCTTTTCCTGATCTACATTAATGATCTTCCAAATCATATCCTTAAATCATTTGTAGACATTTATGCTGACGACACTACCATTTATGGTAGCACATCTAAGACAGTAAACGACCAAGTTCTCTCCAATTCTCTCTCCTCTGATCTTGAGCACGTAGTACAATGGGGAAAGGAGTGGCTGGTTACTTTTAATGCATCTAAAACCAAGCTTCTCTCTTTACATCATCAACATTCTAATCCACATTTGTCATCAATTGAAATGAATGGTTCTCGTCTTCAGGAGGCCTCAAGTTTTGACAAGCTTCTGGGCTTGACCATTACTCCTGATGTTAAATGGAACACGTATATCAAATCTGTTGCAAAGGCCGCTGGAAAAATGGTGGGATCTTTCTATCGATCCAGTAGATATCTCACTGCTGATGCTATTCTCTACCTATATAAGAGCCAGCTACGTCCAAGGATGGAATACTGTTGCCACATCTGGGCAGGAGCTGCTAGAAAGGACTTGTCCTGCCTTGATAGAGTTCAAAATAGACTTCGTAGCCTCGTAGGAGATGTCCTTTTCTCCTCCTTGCAACCTCTATCTCACAGAAGAGATGTTGCGAGTTTGTCTCTGATGTATCGTTATTTTCATGGAAAGTGTTCAACTGAGCTTCAATCTATGGCCCCCCCTCGCCAAACTTTCACAAGAAACACTCGTCTAGCTGTAAACACTATCAATAATTTCCCCCACTCTTTATCTGTACCTAAACCTAAACGTAGATTCCATGAACAAAGCTTCTTTCTTAGAACTGCACGCCTGTGGAATTGTCTTCCGTTTTCCTGCTTTCCGGCTGACTACAATATGGATGTGTTCAAGTCTAAAGTAAATAAGTTCTTGATGAGCCGTTCCATATAAGTTATTAAATTTACCAAATTTTCATTACTGATGATTAGTATATTGACCAATTTCTACTGTACACTCTTTAACCCTTATCCTTGAGTGGCCTCTGGGCCTTGATAATGTGGTGATGCCTTTGTAAAAAAAAAAAAAAAAAAAAAAAAAAAAAGAGATTATTGTGTTCGTACTTCAGGATTCTTATTTTTTCCTCGAGGACTAAACTGCATCTCTGCCTAAAGCCGTTTCGAACATCCGAATTACATAAGATTGACCATGCAACCACTGGGGATCGGTTCTCATTTTTTAATAACCACCATTGTTTAGCTAACTCAATTTTTTTCTTAAGTTCTGGGTTATTGAAAGAATGTTTATGGTCATAAAAACGCTGTTTCCAGTTTCCGGCGGAGATACCGAAGTAAACTTTTTTGTCCCTGTTTGGTGTACGTATTCCGAAGTAGCTGTTTATCCAAATTATTTATAAATAAATGAGATAGCATTAAGAAACAATTTTTTCTACAGATAATACATTAGTTATTAAACTGATATAAGTCAAAAAGATCAAATACTACCACTAGACATTATTAGATTTAATATAAATTAACACAAAACTTTAAAATAATAACTTTTCTATTTATTTATTTATTTCTTTATGCGTGCATGAAAGTACTTTTGTGTACGGAATGAATAAAAGTATATAGTAACCGAAACTAAATACGTCCTATGGAATTGGGGGCGACAAATAATGCCATTTTCTGCATCTTAATCAATTAGGAAGTGAAATATTAGTGAGCAAAATAACAACGACCGCTATAATCACTAATAAAATTAATTACATAAAAATACATAAAATATTAACTACAAAAGAATCAATTCTTTGAATTCATAGCAATATATTACAAATAAAATATAGAAAATTTTAACGTATTATAAGATAATATATATTTCAAAATAATTTTAACATGAAAACATACAGCTAGTTTTAAAACTTTGTATATATATTTTTTATATATCTTTTAATAGACTTATTTTCCATAACTAAATTAACTCCATGACGCGCGTATAATCTTCATTTTCTATATTTTCCCTCATCTTTCTCTGAGAGTCTAGACGAAATTAAACCATATGACAGGCAGCGGATGGTCACTCTCTTCCTTCTTTTTTCTTTTTTTCTTTCTTCTTCTCTTTCCCTAACACGCAGCCGATTGCCAGTTAATTCCCTCTTCTTCCTAGGTTAGTAAACTCTTGTCAAGTCATTTACGGGAAAGCACGTGCATATTTAGGTGTGTATGTGTGTGTGTGTGTGTATGTGGGTGTGTTCGTGTGTGTGGGTGTGTGTATGTGCGTCTGTTGTTACGTCGGGTTACCGGACAGTCGTTTAAGTGTCATAATGTTCTTGTTGTTCAAAAAAAAAATCCCTCCCCTACTAACTTAATTCCCACCCTCTCTATAAAATGCATTACGTTGATTGCTACAACCACCCCGTCTGGTTTTTGAAGGTCGGGGCCCGATTCTTTTTCTTTATTTATTTCAGTATCAAAAATGTAATTGTCTAGTTTAGATGCTTGAAAATACCATAAGCTTGAAATAAATTATTGCATCGACAATTATGTAATTTCCGTGTTATATTTTTATGTTATTGCTCTGTTTAGCACATTGAGCTCTCATACCCGGATTTCCTCCTGGAATTATTCCATTATAACATATATATATATATATATATATATATATATATATATACATATATACACACATACATATATATATACATATATATACATATATATACACATATATTTATAAATATATATACATATATATACGTATATATATATACACATACATATATATATACATATACATATATATACGTATATATATATATATATATATATATATATATATATATATATATATATATATATATATATATATAAAGGGAAACTGCTTGTCTGTGTGTGTGTTTCTCTGTGTGCATTTCCCTCCACAATAATTCTGTCAATTTTCAGCCTACATAATCGACATTTAAGATACAGGATGCTGAGATTTGGAAAAATCTTGGTAATCCATTTTCGGCCAGAAATTTTGCTGTTAAGCGGTCAAAGTTCAACGATTTGACCTTTGAGAACTTTACCAATCTCCCCCGCCAATTTTGGGTATAAACAATTAAAATTTTAGATATAGGTTTCTTGGACATGGATCTAACTCAAGATTTTTATTTGAGCTTGAAATATTAAATGTTATGGGGGCATAATAGGGGTCAAAGTTTTAAAAATATTTTACCCCTGCCAAATTACTCAGACAATTTTTGGTCTAAACATTTGAAATTTTACATAAAGTGTATTCAGGGATAGGGCAAGCCTTTTAATCGGTTTGGGTCGAAAATTTGAGCTATCACTATATATATATATATATATATATATATATATATATATATAATATATATATATATATATATATTTATATATATGTATACATATCTTCCTAAAAATACGAATGAAGTTACGAATTTTCACGAAATCAGAATAGTTTTGAAGCTTGACCTTTCAGACGACAAGTACCTAAAAGTTGGCTAAAAAGATAAATTGTTCCACCCCCAACTGAGCACTTTTATACGGTGAGGGACCGTTTTTTTGCCGATATTTTCGAAAGTCTTCCCCGCTTTTCGATTATATAGCCTTAATTTAAACCTACGTCACTTCCAGTATGGCGGGTTGTCGTAACAGCAAAGACGTCACGTTTCTTTCCCATTCTTTTTCTCCTTCGCGGTACGTGTTGTAGCCTGCCTTCCTACTACCTGTTTTTTGCTCAAACCACCCTTCCAAAGAACTAAGCAACGCCGGACACCCATACTAGTATATATATATATATATATATATATATATATATATATATATATATATATATATTAGGTAATTACAAATAAGGTTCCATTCTATCCCCCCAAGAAATATTAAAAAATTTTATGTTATAAATCTAATAAGGGACTGGTATAAAGGAAGTTCATACCGCTTATATTATACTTAGTAAATCACACGGGAAAGGACGGGTATAAAAAATTCAAATACCACTATGTCGAACTCTTTTGATATGTCATACTATATCGTGTGAAAAAAAATTACCCAAGGTAAATGTAAGGCTCTATATGAGATATATGGCGGGTGGTATATATAATTGATTGAAGTTGAATGTACTAGTACATGAAGTGTTGGAAGATAAGTGTGTACATTTTTGAAGGAGCTAAGTAAAAATATAAGTAAAAAAATATGGGGTATAGCCATATGCGTAATTTATGAATTAGAAAGTTATGCAAAAATACTAATACAAAAAATGACACGAAGTATGTATATCAGGAAAAAATCCATACTCATTTTTATTATAATATAAATATCAAATAAATTGACAGTTTAAAAAAAAAACCTCCACTGAGGAGATGTGAAAGAGCGAAACAGTACTTTATGTGAATGACGATACTGCTCCCTATCTTGGGGTGAGCATATTGGGAAGTGACATACAAATTGCCATTAAGGTATTAAGCCACGCTCTTTGTGTAAACAACACGAGCGGAGAAATTTGGATGATGTAAAAACATCGTTAATTCATCGTTAATACATAACCCACCATATAGCACGATGATGCGAAGCCCTGATGGTCATTTGGGCGGTTGGTTTACGTTCCTGGCTTAAGTCAGTTCCTGTCATGCCGCTCTGATGAGCTGCGGAACAGTACTGTATGTGGATGACTATATATATATATATATATATATATATATATATATATATATATGTGTGTGTGTGTGTGTGTGTGTGTGCATATATATATATATATATATATATATATATATATATATATATATATATATATATATATATTTTAAGAAAAATAGAAAAACCGAATGAAATTAAAAAAAAAAATCAACGTTTCGTCCTTATTTCAGAGGACATCTTCAGGATAATTGAAATAAAAATGTAAGAAAAGAAAAAGTCATAGATCGTACGAAAAAACAGTTTTTGAATCCTACCCATGTCGGGAAGGACAAATATGTGTGCGTATGGGAAGGTTGGGTTGTTCGATGTCTATATATACACTTTTAAAAATGCATTAAAATAAATATGTACATTTTTTTTTCTTCTGCAAAACTACTCATTTTCCTGAAACATTCAAGGAAAAACGGCTAGCCAGGATCCACCCTGATACCTTGCTCTTTGATTATTATTTTCCCTATGCTAGGGGTTAAATGGTAGAAACCTTTTCTTTGCGTAATAGTATTAGTATTTAATATTAGTGCTGATTCTAAAAGTCTTCTTTTAGCTCTATCTATCACGCATTTAATAATTTTCGCTAAATTAAATGAGTGATCGTGTTCTGCACAATGGCAAAAGAGTGCATTTAGGGCGTTACCATTCCTTATATCTCTTCTGTGCTCGTTAAGTCTTAATTTCAATTTTCGTTGTGTTTCACCTATGTACGCTTGTTGACACTTGTTACATGCGATGGAATATATACCGGCATCGGATGTGAGGGTTTTGGGAGAGTGCTTGGTAGTTTTTAATGTCTGTTTTATGGTTGAGGAAGTGGTTTGTATCAGGTGAAAACCAAGTCTATTTAGAGTGTCGTAGATTTTTGTATTTTTGGTGGGGGTGGGAATGAAAAGATGTATGTTTAGTAGTGAGGTATTTGTTTTATTTTTCTGTGTGTTTATGTTATAGTGTATTTTCGTAGCTTTTTTCTTTGCGTAAGAAATGAAATAGGATGGATACTGTAGTTTTCGTAAAACATTCGTAATATATTGAAATTCATCATTAAGATATTGGGGACTGCATATTCTAAAGGCACGCAAGAATAAACCAATAATCATGCCCGTCTTTATTTTATCATTTTGGTGCGAGTAGTAATGAATATAGTAGTTTTTGTGTGTGGTCTTTCTATGTACTTTGAAACTCAGATCGGTTTCTGATCTGATGAGGAGTATGTCTAGAAAACCTAGGGAGTGGTCTTGTTCGGATTCATGTGTAAATTTTATAGATGGTTCCACTGAATTTAATTTATTTCTAATTTGTTCTATTTGTGTGTTGTATATGTCCCTTAACCAAAAAGGAACTTTCATGATCAAAGCTTCTTTTTTAGAACTGCACCCACGTGAAACTCTCTAGCGTTTACCTGTTTTCCATCCGACTACAATTTGGCTGTCTTCAAGTTTAACGCAAACAAATTATGGATGGACAATCCCCTTAACTAATCCAATTTTCGAAATTTCCACTACTAACGATTACTATAGTAGTATCCCATTGACTACCGTACACACATTAACCCTTATCGTCGAGTGGCCTCCGGGCCTTGATAAGCGGTGACCCACATGTAAAAAACGGGGAGTCATTCGAAATGTGCTTACTATTATAATAATTCTATTAGCGTGGCCCTTTTTAAATAGGACGTATACTGTTTTTTATAAAGAAGACATCATATCAAACTCATAGTATACGTAACAATATTGGTTAACATATTACAATTAGATCACATTAAGCTACATTGTTAATATATAGGGATGTACAACGACTACAGTACAACTATATCTATAAAACTATTATTCTTAATTCAATGAAAAATCATTGGTAGCATGGAGTGTATGGAATGACAAAAAGAACGAACAACAATACACATATTAAATAGAAAATGCTGCATATTCACACAAATAAAAATGAAAAGAAACAATGGTTATCTGTGTGATATTTCCTTTAAATCTTATTCATCAGATTTTTAATGATTGTATAAGCCATGGATTATTGTGCAATTCGCTGAGAATTATTCAACTCAGACTGCAGAGTCAGTAATCTTTTTTTCTTATTACTGAATCAGTGGTGTCAATCAATTTGAGCACTAAAACTGAATATAAAACTGAAAGAGATTAATAACCTATATGTTTAAACTTGAACCTCTGCTATTACTTCTATTTATTTTTAAATTGTTTCACATATTAAAATCGATTCAGTTCTCCAACTAATGATTTAGGCAAATAAGAGGAGTTTATTTAGTAAATGTAAGTTTTTTATGATAACTTCCTCTCCTGTATCGCATAAACTTGTAGTGGGATAGTGTACGAATGGTTGTAAAAGTGAACAACAATAATATTTACTCGTTTGAGTGAACGGATAATATCACATGAAGGTTAGTCATGGTACTTTCCTCTAAGATATTAATTTATTTTCTTTTGTTTTAGTGGGAAGTGTATCATACTATATGGACTGTAGTGTTGCGCCTGCAAAAATAATTAACAAGAACACGAAAGTAAAGGTATAAGAAGAAAAGTTATATACATATTTACATGTCTTCAGATATACTTCAGTTGGAGATATTCCGGCAGGTGGCGTGTTGCATGTCTTACTGGATGGAGCATAAGCGTCTTGCCTATTTGACGGTCGTTGCCGAACTCCGCCGGTATTGGTGATTGATACTTTTATATATATCACTCACTCGTCTATGTCAATTAGTGGGCGTCTCCGCAACATATAGTAACTACATAAAGAGTATTCGTGTCACTATTTAGTTTTATTTGATTACTTATTGTAGTATATAATGTGTTGCTAAGAAAGTATCGTGCCAGACATTAGTTCTTTCATTGATATAAAACTACCATAAATTACTGCCTACGTTCACGAGTACAGTAATATGTACGTCTACATTATGATATCATCTATAACTTCTCGCCCTCTTTTTACGCCACTGTGTTCGCCATGGTACCTTCCCCACAGGCTATCATAATATTTAAGTTGAGGGTGCGCATTTGCTAATATTGTCGGATATTTAGAAGATGACTCGAGGAAAAGAAACGTTCAATGAGTTGCACGCACGCAAGTTGATCCTTTGTAAGAATTACGAGGCTTTCGACTATTGTCTATTGCAATGCATAATCTTACCAAAAATATCAGGCAAAGAAGAAGCAAAATCGCTAATAGAAAATAGTACACATTCTAGGTTGAAAGAATGTGTATATAAAGCGACACAACAGAAAACTATCTGTCAGTCACAAAACGAGATAAGTGACACATTCTCTATAAAAACTTAAACACTTGAGTTCACCGATTTCAAGCATCCTTCATAACTTTAAAATCAAAAACTTGTGAGAGTGTATGCTTGATGAAATGAAAGAGACTTATGGTGATAATGCCCCATCATATTACCTTGTAAAGGACGGAAGTCTGTAGAAACAGCTCCCAGATATGGTCGCCCTCCCCCTTCTGCCATTGATGGGGCATCTGTCTGTTAAGATGATGCTACATTTTTGGATGATTGGCGCGTAACTACTCGCCAAATAGCACAAGATGCCAGGTTGATAACAGGGCCTGAGGAAACTATCATTCATGACAATTTACATGTGCTTAAGATGTCTGCCAGATAGATTCCCAGGTTGATCACACAATTCCAGAAGCGAGCACGCGTCGATTGCTCGAGGATGAATTTGGATATGTGCCAAGAAGATGAGTCAATTTTTTCAAACGACTGATTACACAGGATGATACCTGAGTCCATCACTATGATCCAGAGACTAAAACCGAGTCAATGCAGTGGAAGCACTTGGACTCACCACCGCTAAAGAAGGCAAGGATGCAACCCTCCGCTGGCAAGGTCATGCTCACAGTCTTCTGGGACCTGGACGGAGTAGTGATGACAGATTTCCTGGCAAAGGGTACCACAATTACAGGATGCTAGTATGCTTCACTTTTGAGGAAATTAAGGGAAGCTATTAAAATCAAAAGGCGGGGCAAGATCAGCAAAGTTGCCTTCCTCTTACACGACAACGCTCCGGTCCAGAACTCGCATGGCGCCAGATCAGAAGCACGAGCGGTGGTTATGATATCCTCCCCCATTCTCCCTACTCTCCTGACCTTGCACCCTCTAACTTTCACCTCTTCCCAGCCATGAAGTTGTTTTTGAAAGGAAAGCGTTTCCCAGATGATCCAGCCTTGATTTCTGAAGTCACGTCGTGGTTGGAGGCCCAACTTGGGGTGTTCTACAAAAACGGTCTCCAGAGCTGCATCAAACGATGGTAGAAATGCATAACTCTGGGTGGTCCCTATGTAGAGAAAGACTAATAACTGTACCTAGTTTCGTTGCTCTACTGCTATGGGAAATGGTGCAGGCGCATTACTTATTTCACACGCCTCGTATTAGTCCGAAACAAACGACCTGTTTAATACGCGGCAAGGTTCGCAAGTCTACTACTTGTTTGAGAATACATGTGATTGTTGATAGGATTACAATTCAAGGTTAACTAGAAGTCAACACAGTCAAAATTGCTCAATGTGTATGTAATATTGCTCAAGATGTGCAATTCTGCGGCAGGAGTGCAGAGTCATCTGAATTGGTATGGACGACAAGTGTTGGATAACTCAATGGGACGGCTATCATCACGGAAAACATGCAGCAATCATCCTCTCTCTATATATAAAATGAACTCATATTTCCCGTTAGAGTTTGATCTAAATAGGGTTAAGAATCACATTCAAATGTCGTGACCTCACACCGAAACATTTTATCCTCTTTTACACCTTTTGTTTCTTTCCTTTTTTTTTTTTTACATTTTTTCGCGGTTTAGCTTTGATTTGGTTTTTCCAATTTTTTATAACATCGTGTTTTTTTAATAATATTTAAACAGGGTCCCCCTCTTACATACACACCTCCTTACACCCGGGCAATACCGGGTATCCCCCCGCTAGTATATACATATTGCCAATTTGCTTTAAAAGGGAGATCGTACAATCAGATTGAATACAAACAGAAGTAAATAAAAATTGTTAAAGCAAAATTAACTAATATTTGCGCATATTTTTATATAATATTTGTCGCTTATATTTATATGTACTAATTAATTAGCATTAGTATTATTAGGATTTGAAAATTTCATTTTGGACCACAAAGAAACTTTCAGAATGATTGATATATATCTTATTAATCGACAGTCAATGCATTGTATGGGTTGACCTTTTTTTCAAATTCTGTGATAACGATCAGTTCACTTGAGAAGCGTCACAGAGTGCCCTCATGATTCACCTTTATAACTAGTGAAGTAATTCGATATGACTTGTTTTGGCACTTTGTCCACTTTTATCTGATTGAAATATTCACTCTCATTGTTGAATCATCATTATAAAAAGTAATATACTTTACAATAAGTAAGATTATCCGCAAGTCTGCTGTAAACGGAAACCACGAGGAAGACCCCGGGGAGAGATATAAATTCTTGCTAGTTTGAAGAGAATGTTTTTCCGTTGATCTAGTTAGATATATGTGTCATTTAATAATTGATATCTCATTAGTTTTTTCTCATTACGATTTATGAGGAAAGTCTTTCTTAAATGTTAATGCAGCTCTAATATCTAAATTCGCATAATTATCTAGCTTATAATAAGGGATATTTATGTAAATATTACTAGAAAGATATGAAATACTTAATAATGTTCGAAGTGTGAACGTTATTACGATTCATTTATGTACGGATGGTTTCGCCTTTTTTTTTTACCAAACAAATATGACATTATGTTTTTAGTAAAATTAATAAAGGCTTTATGCATAAAATTTATCGAAAACATTCCGTAGTCCGAAATACACCCATAAACGTTATTTTCATGCTATATATATATAAATCCCGCTACGTGCATAAGCGAGCCTTTCTCATTAGGCTCTAAACTTTGGAAAAAACATGTTTTTCTCTATGCGCGATGACGTTGTCAGTTTGCGCGAAATTATAATCATTAGGCACCGCCAAAACTGGGGGGGGGGGCAGGTAAGTACTTTTTAACGAACCGTCTTTTTAAAAATCTACCAAAAATCAGGTAATTATCCAATCAATATGAAATTTTCAGCGATTATTAAGAGAAGAATGGACTTTATAACAGTGTAATTATTTTTCATAAACGATATATATATATATATATATATATATGTATATATATATGTATATATATATATATATATATATATATATATATATATATATATATATATATTTGCTTATAATCCCCGCTTGTTTTAAGGGGGTTCCAAATATATTTAAAATAATCATCTGAAATTGAACAAAACATATTGTGTTGTTGTAAGGGACAGGATTATAGATTTAAAAAAAAATTGTTTGCATACCTTATTTTTACGTCTGAATATCAGAACTTTGATTGTTATCCCACTTTTGAGTTTTGAAGTGTGAAATTCGGTGAATATGTTAAGTAAAATAATTAATTTAAGTTAAGCAAAAGAAAAAACAATTATACGAAAAAAGCCATTTTAAAATCTTTGATAAATAAATTATCAATTTTTTTTAGCGAGCCGAATAATGTATGACCATTATTAAACAGGGCATGCTTTGAAGAATCGATACAAAAAATCGATAAATATTGTGCCCTTTGTGTTAAAAATAGCATCATTTTTTCGATCCCGTTTGAAAACGTTTGCCGCCTTTAAACTACGGTAGACCTGAAATATTTTTTTATGCTGCTTTAAATTGCCCCCCCCATTTTGGGGACCCTGGCTCCCACACACATACACATTAAAAACCAAACTCATACAAATGGTCACCCATCTGGTACTGGCTAGCCTCAGCGTTGATAATACATTGAAATTTTCGTCACTGAAAAATAAGTTTTTTCTGGCTTGTTTGGTCTTTTTTTTTATTACATTTTCACCCCAAACAAGGAAAATTGCCACTTTAGTGTAGGGGGCTACTATCAGGGGCAACAACTACTGGGGTACTATGTAGGGATTTGGGCAGCAAGATGTCGGTTCACGTTACACTTGAACTTCTGAACGTCAGTACTGTTGGGGAAGCAGGGACCTGGAATGAAATTCCAGAGTCTAGCGGTTCTGGGGAAGAAACAATTGGAGTAAAAAGATCTTTTACATCTAGGGATCTCTACAGTGTGGGGGTGGGATTTAGCAGCCTGTCGGGTTTGTCTAGGGTGGTCAGGTCGTGGGGGCACAAGTGATTGCATTTCGTCATAGCATTCACCACTAAAATACTTGTAGAAAAGGCAGAGGGATGCAACGTTTCGTCAACAAGGCAGAGGCTGAAGCTTAGATGCAAGTTCAGGGCCTATCAGGTTTGCGACTCTCTTTTGAACCTTGTCAAGGAGCGAGAGACTAGTAGCAGATGCACCAGCCAAGATGTGGCAGCAATACTCCATACATGGGCGAATTGTGGCCTTATAGAGGTACAGGATACTTTCGGGTGTTAGTAGTTTTCTAGCACGGTAGAGATCCCACCTTTCTTGCAGCGGCCCTGGCAATGCCTTCAATGTAATTGTTCCAACTCATGTTTCCTGTGAACGTTAGGCCAAGGAGTTTGAAAGATGGACTCTCAGATAAAGAGTCGTTGGCTATTGCTATAGGTGGTAGAGAGGGTTTCTTGTAATTATTGAATGAAACTAGTTTAGTCTTGGCAGCATTGACCGCGACCTACCACTTTTGCCCCCATTCCACCACAGATTGGAGGTCGTCCTCTAGTGTGTCTGCCATTTCTTTAGAAATGTGTTCATTCGTCTTCCTTTCGTGCCTGCCATAGAGTGTAGTGTCATCAGCATATATACCCATCTCAGAGGCAATTTTGTCGGGGAGGTCATTTATGAATATCAGGAACAATAGAGGTCCAAGGATAGACCCAAGGGGCACTCCCGCATTCATATCATATTGTTTAGATGTACGACCGTCGAGGACAACCTGGATTTTTCTCTTATCTAAGAAGGATTTAATTATGTTTAGTATTCTACCAGTGATACCGTATGATCTATACTTCCTGAGGAGACCCTCCTGCCATACCCTGTCAAAAGCCTTAGATATATCTAGAGCTACCGCTCTGCCCTCCCCCGCTTTGTCCAGTGAATGGTATATACGTTCAGAGATCAGAGTTAGGATGTCTACTGTGGAACGGGCTTGTCTAAATCCATATTGTTTGTCAGTCAGAAGTTTGCATCTGTAAGATGATGGACGAGAGCATGGTTAATTATGGTCTCAAATATTTTGGCAAAAAGTGGGAGGAGGCTAATGGGGCGATAATTTGATGGGTCAGTCCTTTCGCCAGAATTCTTGAAAACTGGTACAACAGAAGCAGTTTTTCAACAGCCCGGAAAGCAAGCTTCATTAAGGCATTTGTTGTAGAGTTTGGAGAGCACTGGAGCTACTTCGGCTGAGCACTTTTTTAATAGCACAGCTGGGATAAGATCGGGTCCACATGCTTTTGAAGTGTCAAGGTTTTTTATGATAGCATGCAGGGGTTGTTTTCAGATCGTCTAGCGTGGCGTCTGTCCGCATTGGAAAGTCGGGTAGGCGGTGGTTGGAAGGGTCCAGTGTGGAGTTTGAGGCAAACCGTCTGGCAAGCACGTTAGCCTTGTCGGTTGCTGAGGTGACAACCTCGTGATTGTTAGTTAGTTGGTGAATTGTTGATTGCCCATTATTTACTACACTGTTGTAGATTTTCCAGAAGTCTCGAGTTCCTAGTTTTTGTCCTTCGATGCGCTTTTTAGTGGTTTCCGTAAATTCTCTCGTAGCTGTCTCTATTTCTTTCTTAACGTTATTTCTAGCTTTTATATACTTCAGTTTGTTTGAACTGGACTTATGTCGGTTAAACCTACGGTATGCATGCTGCTTTTGAGCAATGGCCGTTGCACAAGTCGACGTAAACCATTGGGGAGAGTGGGGCTTACTATAAAATTTCCGCATGGGAACATGCGCTTCGATTACAGTTTGGAACCAGTCAGTGGTCTCGTTTGCACATTGTTCAGCAGGGAGAGAAAAATATTTCTCCATGGGGTATCTCTAATTAGTTCCCTGATGGCTTCCCAGTCAGCCTTTTTATAATATCTCGTTGTTTTGACCATTGACTCGTCAGTTTTGTCTCTAGAGTTTAGGGCGATTTCAACCAATATCACTGCATGATCAGCGTTCCCGAGTGGGCTGTGGGCCTTTGTTATGCAGTCATCGGGAACTGTGGTCAAAAACAGATCTAGAAGTGATGAGGGTTGTTCCTTCTGGTCAGGGAAACGGGTTGGAAACGTAACAATTTGTGATAGGGAGTGAGATACAGTGAAGCTATGAGGTGTACTGCCCGCTGCATCTGTGTAAGTAGAGAATCCAAGCCAGTTTTTGTGGTGGACATTAAAGTCACCAACTACATGTATTTGTGCGCTAGTGTCGCGGGACAGTGCCGTGTCGATGCTGTCAGATACTTTGTTTATTATGGTGCAGTCCTGAGTCGACGGAGAGCGGTAGAGAAAATAACAGTAGCTAATATTGTGTTGCATATTTAGTCTAAAGCACATAAAGGCTTGATCATCTGTTTCTAGGTTTGTTTCTCTAGTCAAGGGAAGGGTATTTCGAATGTAAACTCCAAGTCCGTGCATATGTCTGTCAGAGTCCTTACGACAGAGTGGGAGATATCCAGGCATGTTAAAGTTGTTAGAGGGAATGGAGGAGTGTAGGTTAGTCTCACTTAGTGCTAAGATATACGGGGTATTTGTTTAGAGAAATGCTTCAAAATCAGCTAAATTAGTTCTAAGCCCACGGATATTTGTGAATGCGAGCCTCAAGGGACGAGGCAAGTTGAATTTGTGTGTCCCTAATCCTGGTTTAAGCTTATTTTTAGATTGTACTCTCGTCATATTTTTTAAAGAGTTTCGGTTTAGGTAAGGGGGAGCTAAACAAGAGGTTATGTAGAGCTTCAAACATGCATCACAAGTAGACCATCACCTGACCTTCCTCCAATTAGGATTGTGGCTTCTATAGTTTGCTTTTCATCAAGTACACTGTCTAGATCGACGCGAAGTAACTGGTTGCGTATGTGAATAAGTGGAATTATTTGAAATCCAGGTACTTATATTATAATATTTTTGCATATTCTCATAGAAAATCACCCTAAATCTTAGTTAGACAACAAATAAATAAATTAATTATTTCAAAAAACTTTTTTTTGTTAATACTTAAAATTTTTGTGCAAGATAAAAAATGTCATTTGTTAACTTTTGGGGAAAATTTAACATTTAATTTTTTTTTTAAAATAGTACAACAAGTTTTACATTATTCTGTTTTCTGTATGATAAAATTCAGGGTTGTATCTTTCTGGAAAATACAGTTACTCAGAAATAATGGATTTTAATAAATGTAATTTCATTTAAAAATTAACAGCAACTTGATATTTCGACCATTTTTGGCGGTGTCTAATGATCATGTAACCATTTTATACTTATAATCCAACATTGAACCAAGACACTTTCAAGCACTATGTTTCACATAAAATCGTTGTATTAAAAGGTCAAGGAATTTAAAATAAGCAGGAAGATTTTTTAAGAGCGCTTTCGAAATGAATGTACCTGTTAAGCATACAATAATCATGATATTTGATTATTAATTTTAACCTTTAATGAAAACAATTATATATAAAATAATTTTAAAAAAATATAAAAAAATTCTCTACAGTTCAATGTAGATTACAAAATATTGCGGACTAAGGAACTGCGAAAATCGTGAATTGTCCGCAATTAGAGCAGGCAATCTATCTATATGGTTCTTTGAAAGAAATTGAGAAGTGTAAATATCAATGGCAATATGTTTAAATAAATAGACACATGCGGATGTTGTTTACGAGCACCAAATTTAAAAGTCAGAGTGTAGGGCTGTAGTCTATTAACTTGAAAGGTTCGAACTAGTATTCGGGATGTTTGCTAATCTAGCCGCAACGAAGATTTGTGATACATCAAACCACTCTGCCTGTAGACGTCTACTATATTAATCCCTCATTTTTGAGTAGAGCACCCTCGAAAGCAGTTTTAACTGTTGGCTGCTTGTTTAACGTACCATAAAGCAAGTATATATATATATATATATATATATATATATATATATATATATATATATATATATATATATATATATATATATATACATCTATACACACATATCTACACCCACATATACACGCACAGATATATGCACATATATATATATATATACACATATATACACACAAACACATATATTCATATATATACACATATACACATACCCACACACATATATATATAAACATATTAGTATATATACACACATATATATATATATATATATATATATATATATATATATACAAATCCATCTGTCATAATCTAGTATATGTTTCCAATCTCTTACTATTGAATGCAAATTATTTTTTGCAATTCAGATACGTCAATCATTAGGCATCAATGTTTTGCACTTTTCCACTTTTTTCCAATTTATCAGCCATCAGTCATGTCAATTTCACTCCATATTCTCTCATCTTTTTTTATGTCAATCCGCATCAGGGTGCGTCCATCTCGACTATAGATTCAGTTATTTTGTTTGTTTTTTCTTCGTATCGTAATTCTTCTAAATGATTTTCAAGCCTAAAAAAGGGCATAGCTGGAATCTTATCATCCTATCAATGTGAATGCATTAGCTTGTAATTATATATATATATATATATATATATATATATATATATATATATATATATATATATACACGAACACCGTTTTAATAGGAACAATCATCAGGCAAAATCAAGTTGGTACACTCACTTTCATCGACGTTAAGCAATGTCATGGTAGGCCATATCTCGATGGGTGGAAATTTCGCAATATATTGTGCTGTATATGTCGACGCCACAAGGTGCCCTTTTCTTGTTACCAGTTTTAAAATAGCCCGAGCAAAATAGTACGTAGATAGCTACAAGCGTATAGATATTATTTTAAACTATTTCGCACCAAGGATTAAGATATAAAATATATGTCCGGCACGTTTTTACAAAGCGAACGCATCCTTATGTATAACAAAAACAATACATTTTGTTGTTTACATATTTCCCCTCTTTTTCAGTTCACACAAAGCATATTGTCACTTTGAAAGTAAGACATTTCTATTTGATACTGCAAGTGTTGTGAAAATTGTGACGGGGTTTCTATTCCGATTACTTTTAAACTTCTACACTTTGGATTATCAATGATAAATAAATCTGGAAAAGACCTTCTGTGAACAAAGCTTCTTTCTTAGACGTGCACCCCTGTGGAACTCTGTTTTGTCTGCTTGTTCCCCACTTGACTACAACCTGGATGTCTTCAAGTCCAACATAAACAAATTCTTGATGAACTAAGACACTTCATCAAACCTCAACCCTAACATACTGTATACGCAATAACCCTTATCTCCGAGTGGCTTTCCGACTTTGACAAGTGGTGACGACCTTGTAAAAAAAAAAAGGAAATTTAGAAAAAGATATTTACAATAACTTATGAATAAAGTTCATTATAGCATATTTATGATAATTTTTCGTCTTCTATCGTTTGTCTGTCTGTCAGATTCTTAATTCAATTTTGTCTGTCTGTCAACGTCTCTCATTTAAACAGAACCTTTGTCGTTGAAAGGTGATCAATAAAGTGTGCGTGGTGATTTTACATATTTTTGTGTTTCTTTAACCTGTTTGCAAAGCAAGCTGGTCAATATAAAATTCTTCAAACACTAGCAGGGGTATCCGGTGTTCGCCGGCGTTGCCCAGCGATGACCGGCGATGCCCTGGTTTTTAGAGGCGTGTGTGGTTGGGGGTGGTAAAATGAAAACAAAGCGAAGTCATAATCCTGTTTGAATATTATAAAAACAAACAATGTTAAAACTAAAAAAAAGAAATCGTGTAACAACAAACAATAAAAAAAATGAACATGATGCAATTCGAACGGTCCGGCGGTGCCCGTGTATTTGAAAAAGTTTGAAGAGGGGAGGGAATCATTGCGTTGAAAGCGCCATAAAAAAAGTGATGCATTAACTAAAAAGTTAATTAGGTCAAATATCAATTCCGCAGTGAAGGTTGTTTTAGTTTAGTTTCAGTAGTAACATCACACTCGAATTCTAAAGAAAGTTTTTGTTTTCTCGAATTCTAAATGAATTTATTGGTTTTAATTTTAATTTAAGTGTAATGCAAGTGAAATCATGATATGGTTGCGTTATAATCTTTGTGTAAAATTAAATGTTCAGTTGAAAGTACTAATAAATAAAGGTCATAGTTAGATTTCACGGTTAGAGTCGTTAACACCAGAATTAAAATCCGGTTTGTCTCACAGATTGCGTCCTACATTAACGAAAAAAAAAATGCCAAAAGAAAAGAATAATAGTAATCGTGTTTTCGCGTTTCTATTTTTTTCTATTTTATTATGGAAAAAAAACAGATAGCATAAATCAGGGGAAATAGATAAAACAAAAAGGTGACGCCATAAGTAAGCTTGTACGATTCCAAACCGGTGTGTTTCCTCGTAGTGCTCCTTGTGAGCACATCCGCTGCGCTATAAATCGGGAGAGGGGAAAGTAGGAATCTAATAGAGAGAAAAGATGTTGCAACTTCCATTGAATCTAAGCAACTTTGGCAGTGGACGCTCACCGGGAAAAATAGGAAGGTACCATTGTCGAGGAACTGTAGAGGTAATAAGCTTATATCAAACCTCAGATAATGTGTTACAATCTTTACGCATTACATTTGCATGTAATATCATGATTTTAAATCCTATTAAAGTCAATGTTGGAGGGGGAAAATGAGTTCAGTTTATTTATATAGAAAGATAGATAGAAGATAGGAGAGAAGTGAAGAAGAAGAGAAGAAGGGATGAGCCCTCACGTAAATATCTGATTTATATTCCCGGATATTTAATTTTACTGCAAATTATCGTAAAAATTATCTGTATCACTTTTCGAATATTTTCATTTTACTGAGAGTTGTGTAGTGATGGCAGAAAAGTTATGGAGAGGAGTTTACTAATCAATGAGAAGCAAATCCGAAAACTAAATATAGATATAGTTATTTATATGTTAATCACAAACAACACGGTTAGTCATTTTTTTTTGTAACATTGAACTCTGAATGAACTGCACACAGGAAGCGTTTTACATATTCACATCATTTTTTTTTAAAGTTTTGTGACTACAAATAATAATCGAGCACTTTTGAAGTTAATACTTAAAGTTTACGCATAAATCTATACTTTCGTATAGTAATTTTATGTGAGTAAATTAAGTAGTTATATATATATGTCTATATATATGTATATATATGTATATATATACATGAGTGTTTGTGTATGTAGCATATATATATATATATATATATATATATATATATATATATATATATATATATATATATATATACGTTTTATTTTTATTACCGTATTTTTTTTTAATTTACATTTTTGCTTCGGCTATACGACCGTATTTTTGGCCGTCATGTAGCTTCCTCAGACTTTTACAGAAATGTTCGTTTATGGCGGAATGAAAAGGTGGATGGTGTCAGGGAGGGGAGCTAGAGAACAGCGGAAAAAGATCAAGGGAATAAAGGGGAGAGGTCGGAGGGGTGCTTGGTATGTCGGTAATGCGTTAGTTTTCGAGTTTAAGGACATTAGGTGGTAGTGGGGGTATGGGAATTTCATCTCTGGTGTGGCTGAGAGCATAGACGTACATGGAGAGGGGAGGGAGATATGTGAAGGTAGGAGGAGGGGGCACTTTAAATTTCGAGTCCTCAGGTGTAGGTTGTTGGCGCCTCGTTGGTGAGCTGATTTCTTTAAAAGTATTTGACCTGTTGGGTGTTCGCTTAGGTTGGGAGGCGGGACCCCCTCCCACCTCTCCCCCTTCTACCCTTCCTCTTTTTCCGCTTTTCTCCCGAACCCCGCCCCTGACAACATTCACCCTTTCATTACACCATAAGCGAACATTTCTGTAAAAGTCTGAGGAAGCTACATGACGGCCAAAAATACGGTCGTATAGCCGAAACAAAAATGTTACTTAACAGAAAAATACGGTAATAAATAATAAAACACATATTTGCTCTACAACAGTATTGAGCACTTTCTGCAGGTTTTTATTAATTACCTTCACTACGAAATATATATATGCATATACATATATGTATATTTATGTCTCTATTTTTTCTTATATGTATATATATACACATATATACATATATATACATATATATTTATATATATGCATATATGTATATATATATATAGAGAGAGAGAGAGAGAGAGATAGAGAGAGAGATAGGGAAGAGGGAGAGATAAATATATCTATATGTATGTATATATATATACATATATATGTGCTACACTCATGCACACATATTTATATACAGCTATATATCTGCCTGCCCTTCCTCTCTCTCTCCTTCTCCCCCTCTCTCTCTCTCTCTCTCTCTCTCTCTATATATATATATATATATATATATATATATATAATTTTTATGTAATTGAGTTTGTTCCATTTCCACTCGGCTGTGCTTAGGCCCAGTGTTTTGAAATTTAACACTAAGGTACTTGGTGCGGCTGGTAGTGTTCGTTCGTATAGTTTGTATCGTCTCATTAATATTGAAAATCATTTATCGAACATCTAATTTAAGAAGGAAGTTCGATTCGATGTCGAAGTTAGCACTTTTATACAACCTAATACCACAAGTGCCTTTGATGAGTTTATCACTACAACTGCAGAATTGTCAAGATTTTAACGTCAATTAATAGGTATTTTTAAAGATAGAGCGCGTTAGAAATGAAGTTATGTTTTGTATTGTATAAGGTTTATTATACTTGATGTTTTTACGGTTTAATTTAATTCAATTGGTTCTAAAAAATCGTTTCCTCAAATCAACAGTAGATTCTTTGATAAGAGAGGGAAGCTAACGAAATGAAAGTTTATGTTTAGAACACAATTGAAACATAGCACCTGACATTTGCATTTAAAACTTTTTAATCTTTTATTTAGAGATGATTCCCTTAAATACGCAATATATTCTCTACAGTGCAATGTAGAATGCAATTATGGAATAAGACAATGCGAGAAGGTATGTGATTCTGATCGGTACACTTTGGGGAAGAGTCAATAAGTAGAGTATGCAAGAGATCGATTGTTAAAAACGTAAAACTTGAACCTACAAATTTACGGTAAAAAAGAAGCAGACACAAAACAATCGAATGTAATCGTAGTCGGACCGTAATCGCGTTTTTTTTTTAAAGTTAAATTCAACTATCAAACTATCTTTTTTTTCTTATAATTTCAAATTTCATGTTTTTTTGTAATAATAAATTGTAAATAATAAATAGTTTATTTTTAATAAAACATTGTAAGTTTTTAGCAAAGAATAGTTACAAAACACCCCCTTCTGTATGGTAAGAATGGTTGCAAAAGCAAATAACAAGATATTTTTAAGCACGTTACCAAAATGCATATGCACCGTGAATTTTCTTCTAAAAAAAACTGTAATTTCACTTAACAATTTATAGTTTTAATAGTATGATACCGTATCTTCAAATACCTTTCCACCCTATACACACTAACACACACACGCAGACACACACACACACACCCATATATATATATATATATATATATATATATATCTTTTCAAGGGAAATAAGGTAAAAACAACGATAAAAGTGCTCGATATGTTAATAGAGCGGTATATAATTTTTTAAATTTTATTGAGCCCATCATAAATTTACATTGTACCAATTTCATCGGAATTTATAGGTGGACTTATTTCCTATAAATGTCATCGGAATTTATAGGTCCACCTATAAATTCCGATGAAATTGGTACTCTTCCCCATCTCTTGGGGTGAAAGTCCAATGGAAACAACAATGTAAATTTATTATGGGCTTAATAAAAAATTAAAAATATATATATATATATATATATATATATATATATATATATATATATATATATATAGTAAGTTATAAAATATATATGGCGATTAAGCTACACAGAATATTCCACATTTCATTCACGCTAGGATGTTAGTAGGTATAAGCCTGATGAATCCTAGCGTGGATGAAACGCGGAATATTATGTGTGGCTTAAACGTCATATATATTTTATAACTTACTACCTAGCTGTACCTATGTATTGAGCACTGTGTAAGTAAATACTTAAAGTTTACGCATAAATCTATACTTTCGTATAATAATTAATGTGATTAAATGAAGTAGTCATATATAAATATGTGTGTGTGTGTGATTATTTTTGCTTTCAGAAAATTCCATGGCAAATGTTGCTATAAAGAAGAGCAAATAAAAATATAGTAATTGTGTTTTAAAATAGCGAAATATTAATTCAATTTTAATATTTTTGAAAATACGCCAACGTTTTTTTTTTCGAAATTATTAACAAATCTCTGTGCCGAACCCCTTAAATCTTTGCAAAGACAACACAACTAAGGAACTACTTATGACTTTCAACAAGATTGGGTACCATCCCATAAAATTCTCTAAATCCAGGGTGTGATTACCGGGAATTCGCATGATCATGCCATACCAAACTTATCGGCACGTACCCTACCAAAATTTAATGCTTGGGATTATTTAATTGAAGCGTCAATAAGATAGGAAGTTAATAAGTAATAAGTATACCAACGGCAACACATCATCGATGACGGAAACTAGACACATTATTTCATTTAAAGATATGGAAGACTGTTCACGTTCATTTGAGAGGAGCTTCTCTCTGTACCGAGAGGTAATCTTTCTTTGGTTTTAGCGTGATTAGTCCTTATTACCTCCGAGTAATATACCCTTGCTTTATTTTAATAGCTTTCTCCTATTTTTTTGATTTTTTCTCCATACATAACGTAATGCAATGTGATTTTGTTTTAAATTGTACATATTTATTTTAAAACAAAAAGCAAATCTTGAGGCGGCTTTGAGAAACCGAAGGTGAAATCAGTCAGCTGACCTTCTCACATTTATTCTCCTCTTCTTTTCCTCAACCCGCTTTCTTTATTTTAAAATGTTTTTAATCATTAATTGTAAAAGTTTCCCTTCATGATTGCGATATATATTCATTCATGTATGCATACATGTATGTATATACGTGTATGTACATATGTATGCATATACATGCATGTAAATATGTATGTATATATGTATGTATATATACACACACATATATATATATACATACATATATACATACATTTTTACATAAATGTATATGATGATTGCAACGTCTTATCAGACGAGTGCCACTCCCTCAGACACTTAAAATCCATGAGCCCAAATGTCTGAGGGAGTATCTATACACATATGATGTTACAGAGTCTTAGCTTTGTACAACAGCTAAGTCTCTCTCTCGGTTGAAAATGTTGAGACCCAGCAACAAGCAAGAGCAAGATAGCCAGCAACAAATTAAACTGCAGGCCAGCTTAATGCGGGTACTGGTCTTCCGCTTTATGTTTTTTTTAATCAGAGATTTGCTTCTCCTAGAAAGGTTGTCTTCACCACGGCTTACGGGAGCCCTCTCCACCCCAATACACATACACACACACACACACACATATACACTGTGCTAGTTGGCCGTTGACCCAGAAAAAAAGAGTTCATTCCCCCTTTGGAAGGTCTTGTTTTTAATCCTTCAGGGAGACTAGCCACCCTCCTCACCAAACAAGTGTGGTGGGGGAACCAGTTTAGTCGCCAGTGACCCGACCATGAGGCAGGTAGTACTGGGTTACATGGTACCAATAGCATATGACATTACCAGTAGCATATGACATACATATATACACACACACGTATATACATGCATATATGCATGCATGTATATACACATATATAAATACATGTACATACGTCCATGTATATGTATATACATATATACATACATGTATATACATACATATATACATACGTGTATATGTGTGTGTAAAGTGGCGCCCCAAAAAAGGAAGTTCGCACTTGTTTTGTTTTTATTTTTTCCAAAACCGTAAATTATAGCAAAACTGAATGTAACGGTTTAAACATCCTATACCTCATTTTATTTACCATTCGTCCCTTCATGATCTTTATTGTCCATATTTGAGTTTTCATTTAAGTATCCTAATTCACACGTGCATTTAAAACCAACTCAAATGAGAAGGCAGTAAGAAACTCTGCAGCAACATATGAGCTTTAAAACGGCTTAAAATACCAACCTTTTGCTAACAAAGCATCACTAAAAGGAGTTATTCTTATTTCATGTTATACAAGGTAATATTTTGTCTATATGCCTCAACATTCTCTTAGTGATCGTCAGAAGCTCATTTATCTCCAGCATTCTGGTGTATTCAATCGCAGATCGAAATGTGATGAGAAAGCTGTGCGAATTACTGTGCAAAACAAAACATCGACAATGTTCCTGATGCCCCTAAATTTGGTCGTCCTATGGCTGCTTCTTACCGGGTAGACTATGCTAGCAAGATGCGCAACCTCAAAAAAAAAAAAAAAAAAAAAAAAGAATTGAAACGGCCTCCCAAAATTTTACAACAGTGTAATCTTTTTAAATAGTGTTCTTTATCTACAGTGAATAACAGATTGAAGAAAATTTATTTTCGAGATTACGTTGCAAGACGCAATCCAATGATTTCTGTATAGCAGAGCAAGCTCAGTCAGGATCTCGCCAGATGCAATGATGATCCTGACTCTTTACATTGGTGGAAAGTGATTTTTCCTAATCAATAATAGTAGGCAATGCGTCTGTCGAAGGAAAGACGACAATTTTTTTATAGATGTAAAGATGGTAGAGATTAAATTTTGGTATGGGGCGTTATTAGTGCCAGTGGTGCAGCGCATATAGTTCTCTTGCAAGATCGAATTTATTCGACCGAGTACATTAAAATGTTGACTGAATACTCCCTACCCTACTTCAGCCAGAATATAAATGATAATATCAGTTTCATGCAGGATAATGCTCCCATTCACACATATGGATGTATCAAGTGTTTTCTTGAAGAGCATGATATTCCTTGTTTGGATTTACCTGTACGATCTCCAGACCTCAATTCTATCATTGCACCAAGCAACAGCTATGCAATGAGAACATTTAAAATCTGGAAGAAGTTTGGACAAAAATTAAAGAGTAGTGAGATGCCCTTTCACTGGAGTATTGCCGCAGACAAATTCTAGGATTGACCAAAAGGATGCAGGCTGTGAAATTGCAGAAATGGCTATGCTACTTAATATTTAATAGTTCATTGTGTTAATGTTGTATCAATGTAGCACCATGTTCTAAAGTTACATTTAAATGACAGTATACCATTGTGTGGAGTTATTTTTGCTTTCTCATGTTGAAGGTATTTTTTTTAATTGAAGTGAACACTAGGACGCTCCAATTAAAAGTCAAATATGAACATGAAACATAATAGAGGAAAAAAATAATGTATATGTTTAAACAAATTTGCTTTAATTTGCAGTTTAAAAAAAAGCGGATTTCTGTTTGGCGCTACTCTCTATACAGGACGAATGTGTGTTTTTCCTTTCTGCATAGATAATCATATAAATACCATTTTTCTATTTATTTGAAAAGAAAATACAAGATTCTGATATTTATGGTCATAGAATTGCATTTACAAGCAAAAGATCTGGATAATTTGGAGATTCTTTGAAACATTAGTTTTAATTAACCACCTATTTTTTTTCGGTTTTATCATGAGATGATCATATTTAGTTAACGATTACGTGCAATTATATATTCTTATATCATACATTATTAATAATTGCTTAATATTTGCGTAAAATGTTTATAGTAAACACAAAACTATTTCCACATATTTGTATGCATGCGGAAATATTTTTGTTTTAAAATATGTGCATCCTAGAGTTTTTAGTCTACAGACATATAACTTAATATATTCCGTCTTTGAATCGATGCTAAATATTTGTTTGGGTTTAGCCATGGAAAATGAATACAAAACTCTAAAAATAAATTACAAAAATGAAATGCCAGGTGAAGGTCGAACCACGGCATTACGAATGTGCATGCATAATGTAATAGCTATTTGTTTATGTTTTAATTTTTAGCTTTACCTAAAACATTTAATGATAGCCCATTAACTAACGGCCAAGGAAAATACAATTTTTGTTTCCATTCTCGGTGGTCATGCACGAGTCATTTTTTTTTTACTTTTGAAATAATTTCCATATACTGGATCCAATATATATATATATATATATATATATATATATATATATATATATATATATATATATATGCAATGAAAGTTTCTGCATGTTTGTGTCTGTCTGTCTGTGTACATTTCCCTACACACTAACTCTTACAGGTTTCAGTCTACAGAGTCGAAATTTGATATACGGGGTACTGAGATTTGGGAAAATTTACGTGATCGGCTTTCCGTCAGAAAGTTGGCTGTTAAGGGTCAAAGTTCAACGATTTGACTTTTGAGAACTCTACCAAACTCCTCCGTCAATTTAGAGGCTGAACACTTAAAATTTTGGATATAGGTTCCTTGGACATGGATCTAACTTAATAATTTTATTTGAGAATAAAACAATAAATGTTAAGGGGTCATAATAGGGGTCAAATTTAAAAAAAAATTGTCCTTTTCTTTTGCTCAGGTTACACGTGCAACCACCCGGGCAACGCCGGGCCGAAACGCTAGTATATATATATATATATATATATATATATATATATATATATATATATATATATATATATATATATATATATATATATATATATATATATACTCAGAGCACTCCGATGTATTGCACGCATTTATTTATGAGTCGTACATCTTAAATAAATTACCGATAAAATAATCTATATACCAATAGGAACATTTCTGTGTAATTTATTTTGCGTCACGCTTACATCCGAGGAACTGTCGTTTAGATCTTCTCAACATCAATTTCTTGTAATGATAAATTTTACTAAGAATTCTTCAAAGGTTTTAGTGTATGTTTTGTTATAGCTGATGGAACTCTAGTTATTTTTCTATAAATACTTTTACTAAGACATGAATTTGGTTTCGGTTTCGATTTTAGCTGATGCCGCGTAAGTAATCGATATTCTTATAAATAATGTTTCTAAGAATTATTCATGATTTTTTTTTTTTGTTTCGGTTTCGATTACAGATAACGCCACTCCAGTAATCAGTATTTTATAAATATTTTTATGAAGAATTCCTCATGGGTGTTTGTTTCGATTTCGATTACAACTGCAGGAACTGAAGTTTATATATATATATATATATATATATATATATATATATATATATATATATATATATATATATATATATAATAGATGTATATATTATATATATATAGATATATAAATATATATATATATATATAATCATATATATCATTTTTGAAATTGCACCATTATATTATATAAAAATTCGAACGAGGATTAAATCTAGAGCAATATATCTGACAATTGCAAAAGTAAAATATCATATTTAAGCGTACTTTCCTACCAGGCTGGTTTTGCTAGCTTAGATAAATACCTTTAGAGGTTTAACAAAATGATGCATTAATATCAGCGTGTCTTAATTTACGCTGAATATCTTCAAGATACCAACTTCGGTATATTACATATGATTGAGGCGCGTGTGGAATTTCCACAGATCCTGCTAATCATTATTTATTACATTAAAAGAATGATAGGATAATACAGCATTGTCTCTCTCACGTATTTCTCTTTAATTTGCACTCATTCGCGCTTTTAAAAGTTGGTAATATTTTCAATTGTTTCCATTTTACTTTAATTTTATTTGATTCCTTTTTCCTTAATATTTATCCTTTTCATATGTTTATTTACGTATATTTATCACCTTGTTTCTTAATGCATCCATGCTTATTATATATTGCAAGATAGCACATGTAAACTAATGTCGATATAAACAACGTCTTCATATTACGGTAAACACGCTTTCACATTTGAAGCAGTTTTATCAGCCATGTGGATTCTATTTGCTCGAGGCAGGAAGATCAGCAGATGCGCTTTTGTTCATCTTATTATTATTTATTCATAAATAAGCGGCCGTCTCCACGGCTTAGTCAGAATGAAGACGGGGCGATTTCTGATGGGATCTGACGAAAATATGCCGGCATTAATCAAATTGTAGCCAGTTCACTTATATATTAGGGAGGGTGTCGGTCCTGGCCTGGGTAGCAGATCTCGCCGCAGATGACAATGCCGACGGCATAACGAAGATAGATTAAAATCGAACAGACAGAATTCAATTAGTTATAGGTCTCTATCTGCCTAGTTTGATAGCACCTTCGTTGTGTTCTGCATTATCATGAAGAGATAAATAAACACAATTTTGCATTATTATTAGGATACATAATACTGAACCAAAACATCAATATATGTTGCTATAAACACCCCCCACACCCCAACTCAAACACGCACACACGCACACACACACATATATATATACATACATATATATATATATGGAGAGAGAGAGAGAGAGAGAGAGAGAGAGAGAGAGAGAGACGTGTACGTTCCGTATATTCAGAACAAACTCCTCACTAAAATTTTTGAACTACTGGATTCAAATAAGAGTAATATTATCTTTATTTTGTTTCATACAAGAATGAGATGCTGTTACTATTTTATGAATTTTTTATTATGTGGAAAATCCAACAGTTCGTATGAGACATCGATTCATACATGTCCTAATCATTTTAGTTTAATTTACTATGTAAAGGGGATTAAGTAATGCAGTTCAGATACGGGATAAAACCTATATTAAAAGTCTAAATATATTATTTTTTACATGGCAGCTATCAATTATCACGGTCATAAAGCTACTCTAGGATAAATGCTAATGAGAGTATGGTAGCCATTGAGCAAACAGTGTGTTTACAATTGTTGAAATAAGGTACAAATCGATTGGTTATATGGGGCCGCCTGACAAATAACGTACTTAACTTATAGGTGAACTCGACCATCATCATCTGGGAAGCAGGCCAGAGAAACAGATTTTCACAAGCGGGCAGTGCCAGGAAAGAAAACGTTTTAATGTTGTTAGTGTTTATATTTAGGCACAGATGGCTAGTAAAGAGAATTTTTGATGATCTCTGAAGTAAGACAAGTGTTTCTTTGGTGACAGTTTGGCGAGCACTTGCCATGAAGATATCAGCAGAGCATTGACACATGCGCTAAGACAAGATATTTTGATATGATTTTATCCATTGGCGTTAAAAATAATGAGATCGTTTGGATTTCCGATTTAATGAAGTCTTCTAAATCCTAAATCTATTAACGTAATAATATTTTATAGACTCTAGCTCTATGTAGTAACAAAACGTCTCGTCAATAAGTATGATATGATCCAAGAATGGGTTTTAATTGCACAATAAAATGGCAGCTTCTATCGTGAAAATCACAGAAAATGGTGTTTACTAAGTCAGACATCTCAACAGAAGTGAATGGTACATAGAAAGTTACCATTATAATCGCATTATTTTCACTATTTTCGATATCCAATGTGTTCTCAAAAACAAAAGTATAATGTTTTGCATTGAGAAATAAGAGGGAATAGGATGACTAATTGATTGAAAAAACACATCATGGCGTTCTTAAACATGTAACGAAATAATCGTTTTCCGCGTAAAATAACCTTACAACACACAAAAATATATGAAGAGTTCTATTGCAGTAAACTGGAGATGTCGCTCAAATAATAACATGTAAAATATTATTTGCAAAAATTATTCTAGTAATCTATACATAATTGAAACTCTAACGGTAAACAACAAATATTAAGGAACTAACTATTATCAGGAGATATTTATGATGGCTGCTCGAATATTAGGGCTATTATATACCTCTTGTGAATAGAAAATTGCACGCAAATAACAATTTTGTTACAGTTTTTTCGAAATAGATTCTGTATCTTTTTCTTTTTCTTCTGATCTTGAGAACGTGATACAGTTGGGAAAAGATGGTTGGTTACTTTTAATTCATCGAAAACCAAGTGTATTCTCTTTTTACAATAATTGCTCTGTGTCTACATCCTAATACTAGCAATTGAAATGAATGTCTCATGTCTTGGGAGGGTTTCATGTCTTGACACGCTTCTGGAAGCCAATTTGACTTCTGATCCGAAATTTACATCATTAAACTAGCAATAAGAGATTAAATAATATTTACATAATTAAACTAGCAATATAAGCAGAGAAAATATTCACATAATTACACTAGCAATAAGAACATATTATTTTTTCATCATACAACAAGCAATAATAGCAGAAGTATTTACATAATTACACAAGCAATTGGAGCGGAATAAGTATTTACATCATTACACCAGCAACAAAAGAAGAAAAACTATTTACATTATTACACTAGAAATAAGAGCAGAAAAATATTTATATAATTAGACAAGCAATAGGAGCAGAAAAAAACCCTTACGAATTTACATTGTAAATCAAGACCATTTAAGCACATAAATAGATGATCAAAATCTTGAATAGCATAAATCAGTAGGATACTAAATGATATATCTAGACCTTTGGACCAAGATCACAATATAGTATCTCTTCTAATGCTACATTTCACATTCTCTGTTCTCGGTTTGTGAAGCAGAAATCGTTTCTGACTGAGGTCCTTTCTTTTATTTTTGCTCCTATATAGACTGCTTCTTGTTAAGAGAGCTGGATGCTCCCAACATCAAAAACGATCGTGTGTCTAACTCTGGGCCAAGGGGAGACAAGTAATTAGAATGAGTGAATGAAATAGAGGCTGGATATTTAATCTGTTTAATGCCACATGAAGGGAATAATTATATAGCCACACGCACTAACTTACACATTACGTTAAACAATTATACAAACATTTCGGGACTCCATATAGAATATGTGTGCATGCATACTAGCACACACAAATGCAAACAAAAACCCATATATACATCTTCATTTTAAACAAAAAAATTTAATATATTAACATTTATCAAAATTCGGTAATGCTCATATACCAACAAGAATTAGTCAAAATGAATTGACTCAATCATAAAGCTTAACGATACTGTGAAGAGTTGCTTTTCTGAATATTTTCATCCCACATCCATTATAACTATATATATATATATATATATATATATATATATATATATATATAAGACCACATAGTTAATAAAACATGTTAAAACACTTAGAAAAAGAGTTAAAAACATATTTAATCTGAAAAGGAACCACTTAATAAGTGGATAGTCCTTAAGCAGCGGAGTTTAGAAGAAATACTTTCCTTCTCGTCAGAGGGTAGGAATTAGTAAAATGTGAGATCGGATTTTGCATACAAAAGTATTTGATGAAACTGCAAGTAAGTCAAAGATCTTACTTGACAACAAAAAGTGAAGCAAAGGGAATATGGTGAAGAAAAAGGAGATTTCAATTGGATTAAGGAAATTAACATAATCCGTTTTCTATATATTTCTTTTGTCAAACAATATATTCCCAACTCGAATATATATTTCTATATTTTGATTTTCAGATTTTAACTTTTACCATTAAACTTATATATATATATATTCATACATATATATATATATATATATATATATATATATATATATATATATATATATATATATATATATATATATTAATATATGTATATATATATATATATATATATATCGAATTCAAGCCGTCCTTAACACAATCTCCGAATGCTTCAACAATGACAAAATCCAACAATAAAATAAAATACAAAAAAATTTGAACTTATCATTAAAAGGACACTCTTACCTTCCAAACACTAAAGAAAAATACTTAAACCTATCTAACCCCCTATTTACCGAACCACAAAAAATAGCTTAACATTGGCCCAACTGCCACCTCTCTAAGAATAACGACAACAACGTTAAACTATGTGAAATCGAAATACTCTGCCAACAAATCTCAGAACAAAAAAAACAAAATAGATCACTACACACCCTATACTTTACGACCTATTAAAGCTGAAGAATATAAAAATCGATACAAACGCAGACAACTTAACCACTCTCCAACCCAACGCTAAAAGAAGCAGTCAAATAACTTTATAACAATACTGACATCATTATACAAATCGCCTAATCATCCAATATGTACACAATCTGAAATAAAACCGACTACAAAAGGAATATAACCAATATTATTTGCGATAAAACAACATTTTAACATGTCATTAAAAAAGCAACTAAAAAATTAACCATAATATAACAGCAAATAACGTCGAAATTGGAACAATAAAACTTTATATATTAATAGGAGAATATAAACTTAGCAATATATACGGAAAAATAAAATAAATTCACAAAACAGGATGCCCTCTAAGACCCATAATTTCTCAAATCCCCACTCCAGCATATAATCTCGTTAAAAGAATGAATAACATTATCAAACCTTACATATCTAGTAAATACTTCATAAAATCTACAACTGACTTCATCGATCTTTTAAAAGAAAACTCCCCCAACAAATGCATAACAACATCCGTCGACGCAGAAAACGTCTATACTTACACCCACATCAATTACACAACTAAAATAATCCTTCAAGTATAAACCCACAATATCATACACCAACCCCTCGAAAAGTTACCACAAAAACTCACCGCACAACTTCCCTTCACACACCCTAATGGGAAAACATAAATTCAAAAAGACGGCAGAATACGTCTCAATCAGATTGCCTCAATACCCAAAATTCGCAGAATACTATATGACCCACCTCGGAAACAAAGTCTTCTCAGATCAAAATAAAAACAAACCAACTATCTATGCCCGATATATTGTCATGTTTATTGCAGCTGAATCCGTACAAGACATTAAAAAATCGAACTTAACCTAGAAACACATCTTCAAATTTATACAAAAACTAATAATAAATAACGAAACCCTATTTCTTGACATATTAATAGATTCAACTAAATACATAACCTTAACCTACAATACACCAACCACCAATGATGCAATACTATTACATCACCATAGGATATGTCCAGAAAAATATAAACCTGCCCTGATGAAAAAAAATTGGTTTACCGCTCATATAATATAGCATCAATTCGACAAATATTTTACAAAGAATTAACAAAGATAAAACAACTCTAATAAACAATATTTTTCCAATAAAATCTTCGATAAGCACATATAATACTAAATACTACTTGAAAGAAAAAAAGACCGCTCGGCGAATGGAAAAGATATCCAAAAAAATCAGTAATAAAAATATTTTGATCTTCTTTAAAGAGACATGTTTGCACATATATATATATGTGTGTGTATATATATATATGCATGTGTGTAAGTGTATGTGTATATATATGCATATGTGTCAGTGTATGTGTGTGGGTCTATGTGTGTGTGTGTATATATATATATATATATATATATATATATATATATATATATATATATATGCATGTGTGTAAGTGTATCTGTTTTGGTGTGTGTTTGTGTGGATAGATGGATAGAGAGATAAATAGATAGATACAGATATATTACATAGATGCATAGAAAGTAATGAAACAATAAAAAGTCACATATGAAATACATGTGTACGTGTATACATATAAGCAATTTACAAGTTAAAATGTACTCGTAAAACATACACCCGGTTCAAAGATGCATGTAAAACGTATATGTTTGTGATCATGTTTCACAAATATCTGTGTTTTACATGTAAATGTGAACTGGTAAATTGCGTGCGTATACACACATTATATATATATATATATATATATATATATATATATATATATATATATATGTGTATGTGTGTGTGTGTTTATATATATATATCAATATGTTTTTTATTTTTTGTATTTACTTTAAAGAATCATAATATATATATATATACATATATATATATATAT
>NC_136486.1:46616246-46686246 GCF_053919585.1 Euprymna scolopes | reverse complement strand
TTGTGTGGCGATTTGGCAAGTGTGGTCATTGTAGTAAGCGTTGATTAGAAAACCCGACCTTTATGTTTGGTATTTATATGGTTCATACATACATATAACGGCTTGTTTCCTTACCTGCACACACACACAACATAACATACGTAAACATAATAACACACACACACACACACACACACACAAACACACATATCTCTCTGTATATATATATATATATATATATATATATATATATATATATATATATTACAGTAACCATCGTACAGTACTATTTCTATGTATCAGAACACACACTAGAGGGATGCTAAAAATAAATATAATCATCTATATATAGTACTGTTTCGTTGTATCAAAGCTCATCAGTGCGGCTAGTCTTAAATATACCCCTATTTAAAGATTGAATCCACAACCATCACGTTCATAGCCGGCAATTGTAATTTTCATCCCAAGGTTGTTATGGCTGTTAAAATACAAAACACTATATGTTTAAACATTCGGCCTCGTCACCTAATGCGTCGAACTCAAAACCTCAGATCTTCTAATTTGTCATCATTTCATACGTTTCTTGCAAGTCGGCAGAGCGATTGAGACATGCCAATACGGTTTTATTACAAACACATGCCGTTAATACACCTAAATCAGATTAGTACGAAAAAGCTACACTTGTTTATTTCCAAGTAAGGTTTCCTTACATTGATAAAGAAAAAATATAATTATAATGTAATATTATTTGTTGTGTGAAAACGTTTGGTTTGTGCTTTGGAGAACTGGCCTACCAAACAGCAAGGTTGAACTAACGAGTATTGTTTTTATTTAAGCTGACGCCGTTAACTCGTTATCTAGCAGCGCCATTGATATATGCTAGCAGTATTTCATATATTATTTTTAAAACTAATTAGCATTGACAATCTTCTATATTCTATCAATATCTATATTCTTATAAATTTGTTTTTTGTATTGATATTCATATTAAAACCAACTTTTGCTTCACTATTTATTTAAACATAAAATACAACTTTTTATATATGGGTCACGGAATTGCAATCATGTGGAAAAAATCTAGCTAATTTGCATATTCTACTTGCACATTCATTTTATTAATTCCTTATAAGTTTTTGTTCGGTCTTGTTACTGTTAGATCATCTTTAGTTAACTATTAGGCATATATATATATATAGTCCTGCAAGATTGCGTAATATTTTCGTAAAACGGATATACTTAACACAAACTACTTTATATATATATATATATATATATATATATATATATATATGTATATATATATATATATATACATAGTTGTTTTCAAATTTTGCTTACACAAATTCTCAGTAGTTTATTATTCTGGACACAAGAAACTTAATATATAGGTCATTCGGACCAATACAAAACGTTGTGTTTGTTTTTTTCTCGCCGGTGAAAATCCGTGCAAAATTCTGAAAATTAAAACAATTGAATTTGCTAAGTAACGGTCGAACGACAGCATTACAAATATGCATTCGCAACGTAATAGCTACTGGTTCATGTTTTACTTTTTATCTTTGCAGAAAATATGTCTTCATACCTCAAGCATTAGCCTCCAAGGAAAAAGTAAATCATAAGCTAAACATTTTGCTTTCGATTCTCAGTGGTGACTCAAGAATCATTTTTTTTTTTATATTGTTACACTTGGTAAATCATTGCTATATTAAGGTCCAATATAATATACTAATAAAAACAAAATTTGCATTAATCAAAATATCACTCTAAGGCTTTTTACGACCGGGCAATGTCGGGTAGCCTTCTAGTTTAAAATAATTCGTTTAAGATAATCCATTTTTTTTTTTTTTATAATGATGGGGATTTATAAATATAACACTAATATTATTAACAAATTTAAGATAACCTTCACGTAAGGTTTACTTATATTTCAAAGCCTCTTTTGACAAAAAAAACCCAGAAAGCTTATTTTAATGTTAGACATTCCGAAACAATTCTTTTAGACAACGAAATATATCTAGAATTGATATGGTTGAATTCTTACATGGTGGGGACGGCTATATGAATATATCGAGCCGTGAGCAAAATACCGTCATGGTAATGAAAAAGACAACTATAAAAAAGAGAGTTGGTTTAAGAAGACGATCACGTTTGAGACGTGAATGATGTTCAAGAGGGTGTCGAGAAATTGATACCCTCAGAGAATCACAGGTGTTACGAGATATCACGCATATCAGTAGAATAATGAAATACATATCGTAGTACATAAAATAAAAAATCAAGTTGACCATCTGATCATTTATCTACTTGGGAACGCACAAAACGAAGAGATATTTTTAATGTAATTAAGACAATCTAAGAAAGAATGAAATAAAAATACTTCTTTGCTTCTAGTATAGGGTTATTAAGCGCAGCAAATAACATAGCTGTCGATATTTTTCCGGTTCAGGCTAAAACGCATAACAAATTGATTAGAACGGGAATATAAATGCGTCATTGGAATGCAGCGAAACAAAAATAAAAAAAAGTATATCCCGGTATCATTTTAACCTTACTTCGTTACAACGTCTATTTATATCTGGGCAGTATTGCGTGTACAGTAACCGGAGATGTCGGAAATTTTATGTTGCTATGTCTATCCTTGTGGCCATATCACTAGTAAGGCTGCTGGAGGTGAAAGTTTTATCTGGGCTTACGTAATTCGCCTGATAGTCAGGGACCTGAACCTTGGATCAACCACTAAGGAGGTTGTCCTATCAGCAGGTTCAAAGTACAGGGGCTGCTGTATTGCCATTTGGTGAATGGATTCTGGATCATGTAGAGTTTCTGGTGGGACCTCTCGATGTCATACTAGTCGGTAAATGTTACGTCTTTACCCTATCATGTGCTACAAAAACAAAATTACCTGTCTTTTTCTCTTACTTTCCCTCTACAACCTGCTCTCCCCAAGTCTGTCGACCGTTTCCACAAGTCTCTAAACCTCAACTAATTATCCCCAGAAAAAAAACACGAACAAACCTAGAACCCCATCCTCCAACGTAGCATGTCTTCTCTAACATCAGGGTTCTTCGTTCCAACCTTCCAGGGGTTGAAGCCCAATTGCAGGAGACAAAACCGGGCATATTATTCCTAAGCGAAACTTACATAAGGACGACCACTTTCCTAGATGAGTTCATAATTAATGGATACTCTAAATATACATATGAATCTGACCCCAAGATCGCCATGGACATGGAATACGTGCCTACATTAAAAATGGCTTTCTGTGTTGTGAGGATATCTCCAGAGAAGGCTCTCATTTACCTTATATGTGCTTCCGGGTTGAACTTGCTTACACCGCTGAATTTATATTTACCCTCTATTGCCCTCCCCACAACAGCAAAGTTCTATTTTTAAGATCATGTCTGAAAAAATTGACCACATCCTGTCTGCTCATCCTTCGGTATACATCCACATCTCTGGTGACTTCGATGTACACAATATAGAATCGCTGACCCACTCAGATAAGATGAGGAGGGGAGGTTCTGTAATCACTTGTCCATCGCCTATGACCTCATTCAGATTGTTCACGTACCCACCCGTGTGTCGGGTACTACCGGTCAGTATGCAATCCTCCCAGACCTTTTTCTCACAAATTCCCCTGAGTTATGCTCATGCTCTGTTCTATCTCCTCTGTGATCTTCCGACCACTCGGTTACATAAGTTAAGATAAAAATGAAATGCAACAAGTCTTCAGACGTACCTCTCCACCATAGATAATATCAATACTCTACTGAGATAGCTTCCGTGCTGACTGAGATAGCTTCCGTACATTAATATCTGATCTACACCTGCATTCCATGTTTTAAAATGAGGTCCTCTGTATTATCAGACCTGACAGAATGGTTAATTGTAGGTATAGACCGATTAATATTATTCAAAAAATTCAAACAAAAATTAACAGCCAGCAAGGGTTCTCCCCAGAATGTGCTGCTGCCATCTCGCACAGAAATCACTTTTTTTTCCATAGCTACCTACGTAATAGATGTACTGGAACTAAAGCTGCTTTCAGGACTGATAGCAACCACTGTAAAAAAAAGTAATAAAATGCAAGAGAGCTATATGCTCAGTCCGTTAAATCCAAAGTAGCTGATCAGCGGCTTGGTTCCCACCAGTTTTGGCAAATAGCAAACAGAATCCTGAACAGAAGCGTGCGTTCTATCCCAACCATCCTCAATGAACCTGAGGTAATCTCGTCAGCATCAGACGAAGCCAAACTCTTTGCCAAGAACTTTGCAGCTAATTCTATCCTATGCAACCAAGGGCATTAACTCCCCGTATTTCCTCCTATAACAGACAACGCGCTATGCAACATTAAATATCTGTGCGTGAAGTCCCCAAGCTTATCAAGAATATTGATTCTAGTAAGGAAATTGGCCGTGACAGCATTCCAAATATAGTGTTGAAATAATTACAACCATAACTTGCTCTCATACTTACAAAATTGTTTAAGCGTTGTCTGAAAAAGAATTGCATCCCAGCACCCTGGAAAACCTCATCAGTACGCCCTGTATTTGAGAATTCAGGTGACAGGTAATCTCCCTCTCGGTACAGACCCATATATCTCCTGTGTCTCAGGAATAAGTTGATAGAATCTATATGAAATAAAGAAGTAGTCAACCACCTCAACAGAAATAACCTTCTTAATGACATGCAATAGGGTTTCCGTTCTGCTAGATCTACAGCAGATGTGCTAACGGTTATATCTGATAAGATTAGGGAATCTCTCGACAAAGGTTTCTATTCTATGGCAATTGCTCTTGACATATCAAAATCCTTTGATATGGTATGGCATATAAGCCTACTTCACAAGATTTCCAACTACGGTATAACTGGAAATGTTTTCTCAATTGTTAAATCATTTCTATCTGATAGGCTCATTAGAGAAGTTGTTTATGAGCAGAAATCAGAAGCCCATAGTATTAATCCTGGTGTCCTTCAAGAGTCTGTCATGGGTCCAAGTCTCTTCCTGATCTACATCAATGATCTCCCAAAACACTTAAATTATTCCTTGACATCTATGCTGATGATAAGACTCATCAAAGGCCGTAAATGACGAAGATCTCTCTGATTCTCTCTCCTCTGATTTGAGCGCGTGATACAGTGGGGGAAGAGGTGGCTGGTTACTTTTAATGCATCTAAACCACGCCTTTATTGTTACCTCTTTACTTCAACGCTCTGATCCTCATATGGCATCAATTTGAACGGATGGTTCTCGTCTTGGGAAGGCTCACTGTTTTCATAAGCTTCTGAGATTGACCTTTACTCCTGATCTGAAATGGAAAACGTACATCAAATTCATTGCCTAGATCGCTGGGAAAATGGGGGGGATACTTCTACCGCTCCATTAGATATCTCACTGCTTATGCAATTCTCTGTCTATATAAAAGCCCGCTACGTCCAAGGACGGAGTACTGCAGCCATATCTGGGCAGGAGCTGCTAAAAACGGCCTATCCTACCTTGACAGAGTTCAAAATAGACTTCGTAGCCTAGTAGGGGATGCGCTTTTCTCTTCCCTGCAACCTCTCTTCCACAGAAAGGACGTTGCGAGCCTGTCGTTGTTTTATCGTTATTTTTATGTCAAGTGCTCGTCTGAGCTCCAATCTCTGTGTCCTCTCGCCAATCTTTCACGAAAATCTCCCGTCTAGCTGAAACTACTGTTAGTAGTTTTCCTAACTCTTTATATGTGTCTAATAAAACACGTACATTCTAACAACAACGCTTTTTTCTTAGTGGAACTCTCTTCTGTTTGCCTGTTCCCACCCTGATTACAACTTGGATGACTTCAAATCCGACATACACAAGTTCCTGATGAACCGTCCCCTTTAGTGAAACATTTTATCAGTTCTTCATTACTAGCGATTGATTACTGTACACACAATAACTCCGAGTGGCCTCTCTACCTTGATAAATGGTGACTTTCTATTTATATATATATATATATATATATATATATATATATATATATATATGTTTCCTTTAAATCCAATTAAAAAGATTCTTGTTGATACCGCCTGTAAATAATTATATTAGAATCAATTACCACAACTTGTGATTACTACGCTGTTGTCTAACTGACCACCGTATATACATTAATATATTATCCTCTGGTTACCCACATGCCTTTATATGTGGTGAATCGTTTGAAAATACTTATTCTCGAATGTAGGATGAAATATCACGGTTATCTATAAAATAAATCGCACTTGACTCTTTAAATATATGTACGCATGAATGTATGCTTGCCTAAAACTTTCGACGGAGGTCAGGAATTTTTACGAGATCGATGTCAGTTTCAAGCTCGACTCTTCGCACGACAAATATCAAGAATTATTTAAAAATAGTAATTTCTTAACCCTAAACTAGGCACTCTTTTACAAGGAAGTGCCGTTTTTTTTTCTCTCGGAAATTTTCGATCGAAAGTCATCTCACTCTTTTCGATTGACTAGACGTATTTTTAATTGTAACCACTTCCGTTTTGGCGATGGACGCAACAACTAAGACATCACGGTTTTTTCCCGTGTCTATTCCTCCTTTGCGATACAGGTTCGAGCCTGCCTACCTACTATCGCTTATTTATTCATTTATTTTTGATCCACACACACCTCCGAACACCCGGGCAACGCCGGGAAGAAAGGATAGTAGTATTGAAGACCTTTCGTATGATATTAATCCTTAAAGTCACGCGCATGTGTTTCTTTTCTACTGAAAAGTGCACGTGTCTCTAGAGGGTTAAAAATACAGCTAATTTATGTATATATATATATACATATATATATATATATATATATATATACATATATATATATATATTAATTTTTAGGTTCATTTATCTGATTTTGTTTACTTTGTATGTGTATCTCTTTGCTTTGGTGTTTTTATTTTTATTGTACTTTTTGTAACAGAACATTCATATCTGTTGGAGGGTGAGAAGAATTTACAAAAAAAAAGCAAAATCTAACACTAAGATATGAAAGTGAAGCCCATGGGCATGCACTTCTATAATAAACAAGAAAAGACACACCGACTCGATAAAAAAGTTCTGTTGGAAAAGAAAATAAGTAATGAGAATATTAAGAATAAAATTAAAAAAAAACAACATACAAGTAATATAAATCAGAGGAAACAGATGTATACAAGTCCAGGCGCCGATTTCTTATAAACAAAAAACAAATACCTAAAACAATGCTGGTAATATGCAGCCTGGGTTTCGCTTTGTTCTTAATAGTTATACCGTTATTTGTATATTTTTATTTGCTCTTTAGCTAAAACTAGGTTCATCGTAATGTTAAACAAATACACAATAAATAATGATTCAACTTTTGTAGAGGTAGATTGTGTTAATTAACGAGGATTTATATACCACATCGAACTCGAAGAGTCAGAGTCCTTATTGCCCAAATTCGTACACATTCCATCCATAAGGAAAAAAAACATGGTTTCAGCAATTGGTTTATGATTCAATAGGATCATTAGGAACTCGATGTACGGTTTTAACTGTTTAATTATTTTCTGTAATATCTTTTAAAATAATCCGCTAAATTACTAGAATAATACAAGCGGCAGAGACATTCTCACTATATACAAATGCATGGTAAACGGGAATTCCTATTGTAATATTTAACACAATTTGAGGAAAGTCTATTATTTTTTATTGCGAACTATTATCCTCATCTTTTTAGTTGTTGTTTACCGATGTTAGCATTCGTCAGGTGATAAGCTTGATGGGATAGTAACTCTGAATCTTCTAACAGCATTGTCAACAAAGGCTGTGAAAAAATAAAAATAAAAAGATGAGGATAACGGTCTGCAATAAACAAATTAATAAATAACACTCATCTCATAAAGAAATTTCAATTAAATAATATTTATTAATATATTTTATATATATATATATATATATATATATATATATGATCTCTACTACAAAAAAATTGGACTATCCATGGGTAATCCCTAAGTGGCGGTTTGGCATGTCTATTTTTGGAATTCATATAAACGGGACCCAAGAAATATAAATTGCCCAAGCACTTCCGACTATAAGTGTATAGATGGTATTTTAATTTGTCTCCCCATGTCTTCCAAAATAGAGAATATCGCTTATTAATAAGAATTTTTTAAAAAATTACATAAAAAATAAGATCGAACCCACTATTAACTATACGTATGAACGAGGAAATAAAAAATCCATACCTTTTCTGGACATCAATATCATGAATACCGATGACCATCTAAGTTTTAAAGTCCATCGGAAAGTAACGAATAAAAATGATTACATACATTTTTATTCTCATTACGATGATTAAGTAAAAGAGGTATACTAATAGGATTGTTTTCTTAGGGCCCTGAAAATATGCAGCGAAGAATATATCAGGGAAGAACTTTAGTATATCGAACGTACATTCATGAACTTACAATACCGTCAACATTTTTTCACGAAAACAAAAAGGAAAGCACTAGAAATTTACTATAACCAAAACCGAGACAATTCCCTAAATAGCCAGACACACGACAAACAATTAACATTACCAACTAATAAAAACAACGACACAATATATATACACCTAAATAAGACAGGTATTCAAATAACAAAACTACCCTCCTTAACAATTAGGGATCTAACACGTAAAATTATGACTAATACCAACACTAACACCAAAGCCAGAATATATTCCATGTCCTGCCTTGATTGTGGAAGAATATACGTAGGAGAAACTCAACGTAATTTAAATAAAAGAATATATGAACACAAAAGAGATGCAAAACGCAACAAAACACCCACCGCCATATTTTGTCACATCATGGAGAACGAGCACCATTTTAATTTTAATAAAGCAACTTTTCTTAAACGCATACACAACAGATCCGCACGACGTTTGAGACGTCTATAATCTCCCAGTCCAGCAATATAAGTAAACAAAGAAAAGTTTTTTTTTTCCACGTTGGTCACAATCTGCCGAAAATAATTATTAAAGAGAACAATTCAGACACAGGTTAAACTCGAAATATATATATATATATATATAAATCCATTCGTTATTTTATTATTTTTATTTTACTTATTTACTGTGCTTTGTTTTATCATTGTCTATTTTTAGACCCCATTTTATCACCTATTCTTATTTTTAGACGCCATCTTTTGAGTTAATACGCTATTTTAGCCCAATGCAATTATCTCTTATTAAAAAAAAAAACTCTATTCGTAATCTCGTTTCATTTTATTCACTTAATCTCTCACGGTAATATTTCCAGACGCAATCTTTTAAATCTCTACGATATTTTAACTTTTAGATTTAATCCATATATATATATATATATATATATATATATGTATGTATATATGTATATATATATATATATATATATACCATTTGTCATCTAATTTACATAAGCAAAACACGCTGCTCTCCCCCATCATTGCATAAAGCCCCAAATCTTCGTACTCTGTCGTCAATGACCATCCCACTTGAAAAAAGCCCGCATGCATCGGGCGAAACGTTGAGTAATCCGGTGCTTTCACCTCCGTTTTATTATATAAATATATGTATATATATATATTTATATATATATATATATATATATATATATATAGTTAATTAGTTAATTATAAAATATATGTGGCAATTATGCTACGCAGCATATCCCGCGTTTTATCAAAGCTAGCATTCCTGAGACATAAGAGGAATCCTAGCGTGGCGGAAAAGCGGAATATTCTGTGTAGCTTAGTTGCTACATGTATTTTATAACTTACTACCTATCTCTACCTACGTATTTAGCACTGTTTATATAAATACTTACAATTTGCACATAAATTTATACTTTCGTATATTAATTTATGTGATTAAAGGAAGTAGTCATATATATATATATATATATATATATATATAAGTCATTCGATATTTTCTCTTTTTTCCTTTTCGATCTCTTTTATTTTTGTTCTACCATTTTCTTTCTTTATTCTATGTTCTTCAAATTACTTTTCAATTTATCTTCATTTGTACTCTTACTACAAATATAATTTTCTCATTCGCCTTCTTGAAAGCTATCAAAATATGGTAATTTTAAATGTATATTTCCGCCCAAGCAATGAATATTTTTTATATATATGTAAGATATCTTAGTTCACTTTCTTCTTGAAAACTCATAAGTGAAAAATAGATTTTTAAAAACTCTCACGAACAATACCACGAAAAAGGATTCGATACTATTTCTAGAAATAGTTTATAAAATACTGAACAATAATCCAAATTTTACCATGAATCATATGATTACTACCGTAAGTCACTAAATACATCTCTACTCTCGCCATTACAAAGTCAAAATAGGCTTGATAACTCTTTTCTTACTTGCATTTAGAATTTGTAATTACAGCCTCCGGATGAACACATTCTAATATACCAGAAATTAACTATAAACAAAACAATATCCCGCATATGTATTATCGAATGCGAAGAAGCTCTACAAATATTTACGGTAGAATGTAATCAGAAATTTTATCAATCGGACACTTTTGTTACAAACAGACACTTTATTTTCCCAAGCTAAGCCAATAACAAACTAATGCTCAATACAGGTGATAAACAAGGATTGAAAAATGCAAACTATATAAAAACAAAACAAAAAAACAACAACATTTAATCCAACAAAATATTTTTAATATCCACTCGAAACTAATGCAGTTATGCATAAGGCAATATGCAATAATCTTAATCCTCTATTCTAAATACAATTAGAACTCAAATATGATTATATGAAGATAACCATTACTTAAATGCAATATTTTCTCATACATACAAAAATACTCGCTTTTTCCTTTCCAATCGGCACTTATAATGATAACAGAAATAAGCGACTACGCAGTTTATATTTGTTTGTAATTTCTCCAAATTAGTCATCAAAGGAAAAATGAAATGTAAAGGAAACAGTGATACTTTTATTTGCATTGGATTATTATGTTAGCACGTATAATGTTTAACATAATTAAACTGCTTAATATTTTCGACATTTATATTCTATTGTACGTATCCGTATAATACTAAATACAGGACAGATGAAAATATATTAAAATTAAGGATGTTGCACTAGAGTTACTTAAAACTGTTGAAAACAAATTCAGTCATTCAATTAAAATAAAATAAAACCACATTATATGCTGGCATTAATATTTTAACTCCTCATTATGATTGATATTTCAAAATAACGGAATTATGATTTATAAACCATGATATCACTAATAGTTTTAAGTACAAAAACTATGTTTATTGAAAATATAGACTCTTTTCAACATTAAAAACGCATTAAAAATGTTATACGTATTCGCACTTGATTTCTCGAAGGTAATGATTGCAGATAGGTTAGAATAACTAGCAAAACGCTGATAAATATTTTCATTATATTGGAGGACTCTATCAATAACTTATATATATATATATAGTAATCTATAAAATAAATATGGCGATTAAGTTACACTGAATATTCCGCGTTTAATCCACTCTAGGACTCTTCAGTCCGAAGACCCCTAGAGTGGATGAAACGCGGAATATTCAGTGTAGCTTAATCGCCATATATTTTATAAATTACTAACTAGCTCTACCTGCGTATTGAGCATTTTTTTAAGAAAATACTTAAAGTTTACGCATAAATCTATACATTCGTATATTAATTTCATGTGAGTAAATTAAGTAGTTATATATATATATATATATATATATATATATATATATATATATATATATATTTAAAGAAAAAATAGAAAAAAACGAATGAAATTATTTAAAAAAAATCAACGTTTCGTCCTTGTTTCAGAGGACATCTTCAGGATAATTAAAATAAAAATGTGATAAAAGAAAAAGTCATAGATCGTGCGAAAAAAGACAGTTTTTTTAAAATCCAACCCATGTCGGGAAAGGACGAATATGTGTGCGTATGGGAAGGTTGTTTGATGTCTACATGTACACTTTTAAAATGCATTAAAATAAATATGTACATTTTTTTTTTTTTTTTGCGAAACTACTCATTTTCCTGAAACATTCAAAGAAAAACGGCTAGCCAGGATCCACCCTGATACCTTGCTCTTTGATTATTATTTTCCCTATGCTAGGGGTTAAATGGTAGAAGCCATTTCTTTGCGTAATAGTATTAGTATTCAAAATTAGTGCTGATTCTAAAAGTCTTCTTTTAGCTCTATCACGTATTTAATAATTTTCGCTTGATCTAAATTAAATGAGTGATCGTGTTCTGCACAATGGCAAAAGAGTGCATTTAGGGCGTTACCATTCCTCATATCTCTTCTGTGCTCGTTAAGTCTTAATTTCAATTTTCGTTGTGTTTCACCTATGTACGCTTGTTGACAGTTGTTACATGGGATGGAATATACACCGGCATCGGATGTGAGTGTTTTGGGAGAGTGCTTGGTAGTTTTTAATGTCTGTTTTATGGTTGAGGAAGTTGTTTGTATCAGGTGAAAACCAAGTCTATTAAGAGTGTCGCAGATTTTTGTATTTTTGGTGTGGGTGGGAATGAAAAGATGTCTGTTTAATAGTGATGTATCTGTTTTATTTTTCTGTGTGTTTATGTTATAGTGTATTTTCGTAGCTTTTTTCTTTGCGTAAGAAATGAAATAGGATGGATACTGTAGTTTTCTTAAAACATTCGTAATATATTGAAATTCATCATTAAGATATTAGGGACTGCATATTCTAAAGGCACGTAAGAAAAACCCTATAATCATGCCCGTCTTTATTGTATCATTGTGGTGTGAGTAGTAATGAATATAGTCGTTTTTGTGTGTGGTCTTTCTATGTACTTTGAAACTCAGATCAGTTTCTGATGTGATGAGGAATATGTCTAGAAAAGCTAGGGAGTGGTCTTGTTCGGATTCATGTGTAAAATTTATAGATGGTTCCACTGAATTTAATTTATTTCTAATTTGTTCTATTTGTGTGTTTTTAGGGAGAAAAATAAGAATGTCATCTATATATCTAAAATATGTGGAGTTTTTAGGAAGTCTGTGTTTAAAAGAGTTGGTTTCTAAGAATTCTAAGAATAAGCAGGCTAGTACACCACTAAGGGGGTTACCCATAGGGAGTCCAAATTTCTGTCTATAGTAAGAATTATTAAATTGAAAGTAGGTTCTATCAGTGATGAGTTTTATAATTTGTATTAGTGTATCTGAGGAAAAAGGTAGGTCGGCTTTAATTTTGATTAAGTGCTTGTGGAGTAGATTAAGGCATTTTTTGATTGGAATATTGGTGTACAGGGAAATTATGTCTAAACTATGCATGGTTTTATTTTGCATGTCCATATTTTTTATTCTATTTAGGAGGTCACCAGGGTTTTTGATATGTGAAGTGCTGATGGTGCCCATTAGTGGAGTTAAAATTTGGGCAATAGCTCGTGCTAATTTATGGGTGACGCTTCCAATGTTTGATATTATAGGTCTCATAGGGACGTTCTCTTTATGTATTTTTGGGAGGCCGTATAATATAGGAATAGTGGGGTGGTATTCTATGTTATTTATCCATTTTTTATCATTTCCGATAAGTTTCTTTACGGATTTATTAAAAGTATCGAAATCTTTTTCTATTGATTTTAAATCTATCGGAGTGTATATATCTCCGTCTGCCAATAGTGTGTGCATTTTCTTTAGATATAGGTCTTTATCTATTATAACTATACCACCTCCTTTATCGGCTTGTGAAATAATAATGTCTTTATTTTTTGTTATAAGTTTTAAGGCATCAATGTATCTTTTTGGTAGTGCTAATTCTTGAGGTTGGGTAGTTGTTAAAGCTATTATCCCTTGTATGAAGCCTTTAGTAAAATCAGAGTCCTCTTGTTTATAATTTTTTAGGGTTGTGTTAGTGGTGATTTTCGAATGCTTGCCGGTAGCGAATTTAAGACCGAAACTGAGAGCTTCAGTTTCAATGTCCGAAGTGGTTTAGAAGTAAATTTTAGAATAAGGTTTGGACGTCCCAAAGTTTTCCATTTGCTGTTTTTTATCAATTTCGCAAGTTTGTTATCCAATTTAAAGTTATGGAGAGTGTTAATTTTGTTGATAGATCTGTAAATGTTCTTAATTGATCTGGGTGTTTTCTCGTAATTTTGTTGATAATCAGCAATTAATATCCTGGCTTTCCGAAAAAGATGAGAGCTTTGGTGCTTTAAATATATTATAGATGACAAAAGATATTTCTCAATGTAATCCGGGAAAATATGGTCTGATGTTTTAAAAGATTTAGGTATGCATGCAGGTATGACTTTTTCTTCAATACATTTTTCCAGAAAAATTCTCCTGTTGTTGTGAGAATTTGCTGCGATTAAGATGCTCTTATATGTTCGCAGAGAAGATCGGTTTTCCATTTCGACAGAATGTATAAGGAATGAAAATAATATACCAGCGGTGGTTGACGTTATGTTTAAAGAAAAAATAGAAAAAACCGAATGAAATTATTTTAAAAAAATCAACGTTTCGTCCTTGTTTCAGAGGACATCTTCAGGATAATTAAAATAAAAATGTGATAAAAGAAAAAGTCATAGATCGTGCGAAAAAAGACATTTTTTTAAAATCCAACCCATGTCGGGAAAGGACGAATATGTGTGCGTATGGGAAGGTTGTTTGATGTCTATATATACACTTTTAAAATGCATTAAAATAAATATGTACATTTTTTTTTTTTTTTTTTGCGAAACTACTCATTTTCCTGAAACATTCAAAGAAAAACGGCTAGCCAGGATCCACCCTGATACCTTGCTCTTTGATTATTATTTTCCCTATGCTAGGGGTTAAATGGTAGAAGCCATTTCTTTGCGTAATAGTATTAGTATTCAAAATTAGTGCTGATTCTAAAAGTCTTCTTTTAGCTCTAACTATCACGTATTTAATAATTTTCGCTTGATCTAAATTAAATGAGTGATCGTGTTCTGCACAATGGCAAAAGAGTGCATTTAGGGCGTTACCATTCCTTATATCTCTTCTGTGCTATATATATATGATAGTTTACATAGTATATATATATGATAGTTTACAAAGGAGTAACACTTATAAAGGCACGAATTCCATTAAAGGTTAAAGGTCAACGACTGACCAGTGTTAATCAGGACAACAACTGGGTCGTAATCGTCAGTTGTCGAAATTTTGATTACTGTAATTATTAAAAGGAACGACTGAATCAGATCCTGAAGAAGACGATCATATTCTAGTAAACTAAGATAAAGTTAAGTAAGTTTCATAGGAATGTTGATGAAAGGAGCTTTGTTTATTGAACCTACTTTTACATTAAGGCAAAGATACATATGAGGGATTTTTTGTTTGTGAAAGCTTCGCAAAAGAGGTAAAAGATTCGAGCACAGTCGAACACTTGCCATGAAAATAAGGATAGAGCAAAGAAACGCCCACAAAATCTCCTCTATTTGAAAGTCGTTACAGGGAAGGAAAATAGTCGTCACGTACAATGTTTCGAATCCGGTATTTAAATATGCCAATGCAGGATAAGTGCTGAAGAGCTAAAGCAATCAACGTCTGCCGAGATGTATTAATAGCAACAATAATCTGTTCTAGCATATACTTTGCTCTTATACAGGTACAAAATTGATTAAGCAATATATATGTATATAAATATATATATATATAATATATATATATATATATATATATATATATATATATATATATATATATATATATATATATATACAACGAAACACGACTGTATGTCGATGACTAAAATATATTTTATAAAGCCCCCCTCTTGGGTTGAGCACTATCGTAAATAATCTTACTCGCTACTTAATTTAGCTGAAAAAATGCGAAGCTCGCGGTTTGTTTACAAACAAACGTTTGAGCCCTTTACGAGTGGCGGACGGATGTTTATTTAAATAGACATTCGGACAGATTAATTACGGCCACCGCTTCCGTAGTCAAGGGGTAGAACTGCCGACTGTCATCACGACGGTTCCTGGTTCGATCCTCGGTTTGGGATAGGTGTTAGTCTAGCGGCACTGATGAGTTGTGAAACAACGAAACAGGACTGTATGTCGATTACTAAAATATATTTTATATAATATATATATAAATATTTATATATCTATGTATATATATATAATATATATAAATATATATATACATATATATATATATATATTTTCGCCTTCTATCTATCAATATCTACCTCTTCCTTCCTTTATATATATATATATATTTATATATATATATATATATATTTATATATATATATATATATATATATATATATATATATATATATATATATATATATATATATATATATTTAATGTTATTTAGGATGTTATAATTGATACGGTGCCAAATTTGGTAGAAATTCGTTTTAAAAAATGAAATTAACTTGCATTCGTTTCTGGAGCAGCAGAAAGAAATTAGGCAAACGTCACCAAAATAAGTAATTCAAATGTAATTTCAGTTGACAGTAATCAATCATTATATCGATTTATTGATCCGATTATATTTTGGTCACACCCTTGCTTGTGTATGTCTATACGCATGTGTACACGATTATATATATATATATATATATATATATATATATATATATATATATATATATGTGTGTGTGTGTGTGTGTATGTGTGCTTACTTCTCTATTTATATATTATTGCATTTTTTTCTAAGTTAAGGTCGAGAAGTTAATTTGATCTCTGATTTCTATCAAGACATCTCTTATTGATTATTTCTCTATTTCGCATGTATGCGCGTAATCATTATTCTTACTGCATTTGTAAACAAATTATTTTTCATCCTACTGTCACTTATTGACATGATTTTTTTCTCTCACAAATTGAATTGATGAAAAAATTGTTTTGATTCAAAAACGCCGGATAGCTTAATTTCTTAGCAACCTATTTCCAATAACATTTTCTGTCATACAGTTCTTTTTTTCTGATTCATGCATATAAAGTAAATAGAAGCACAGATATTAAACAGGGTTATGGATGTTGCTTGATTTTTCTGATAGTTTTTTTTTTATCGGTTTTAATTTTCACTTGGAAAACATGTACTTGCGCACTATTTAATAAGGTAATTCTGATTATAGGAAAATCTTATTTAATCTCCAGTTAGATCGTTGTTATAACAAGCATATATACATTATTTAAGCATTTATGAAAAGTGGGAATTCTAAGGTACATTTCTAAAATAAATGTTTACTATATATACACACAGAGCCTCTTTAAAATCAAATCCTACAAATACTATATTATTTAACGTTTTATTTCCAATAGTACTTGTAAGCCTGAACTGTGTATATTTCCGTAACATATTATTATTATTATTATTATTATTATTATTATTATTATTATTATTATTATTATTATTATGATGATGATGATGATGATGATGATGATGATGATGATGATGATGATGATGATAATAATAATAATAATAATAATAATAATAATAATAATAATAATAATAATAACTAGCATTGCACTGTCGAAATTCCACCGGGGGCTCATTTATATATAATATAATTATTTTGGTAATTTGTAGATGTTCAGTGTAAATAGAGACGCTTTGATAATATTGTAGATTTTGGGCCAAAACTGCAAATGTATTTATCTAAGCTAGCACAGACGCCCGGTAAAGTCCGGTAGTAAATACGCTTAAATATGAAATTGTAATTCTTGCAGATTTTATATGCATAAGTATAGAGTCAATTTTCTATCGATTTTTATATGTTATGTAAGTTTCCATTGCAAAAATTAAAAAAAATATATATCCATACGACTTTGGTGTATTAGCTTGAATCAAAACCGAAAGAACTCATATATATATATATATATATATATATATATATATATATATATATATATATATATATATATATATACTAGCTGCACCCTGCCACGCGTTGCAGTGGCTCAATTTGGTGTAATGGAAAAATTTAATAAAAGAGAAAATGCATGTTTCTTATATTAGTACAGCAATCCACTGCAAAAAGTGAAAAAGAAGGTGAAACTGAAAAAAAATGGTACTCTTGCAGAACTTGATCTGCATCCTGGAGAGTTTCTGTCAATCATTCATGTTTTGGACTTGACCAACAATCAGTGGATGAAGACGAACGTAGCAAAAATGTTTAAACGCTATTTTTTTTTTGTTGTTGTTTTAAAAAATGTGAGTTAGTAATTACTATTTGGTTGATGGTGGGGGGAGGGGGTTACTATACACAGATTCGAAAAAGTTGTCCAAAAACAAATAAATGAAAGCAAAGGTAAGGTAATTTACGTTTCTACCTAATTGGATAATTGTTTAGTGTTTTTATGTAATGTAAAATGTTTAATTGGCTCAAAAAAAATGGTCGCGGATTCTGTTGAATACGTTAAGTTTGGGAAAGTAAGTTGAAAACTAAAAACTATACAAAACAGTGTCTGAAACTCACCGAGTATATGTTACCAGGACATAGGCTGACATAATCGGTAGGTTTCTGACAATATTTTGTATAGTTTTCTTTTTAGTTTTAACTCACTTTCTCTAACTTTAAGTAATCAACAGTGTCCACCACCATTTGTAGCTTTCAAATACACCAATAAACACTGTTTTTCGAGCCGACTAAACGTTACATTAAATGAAAAGGTTTTGTATTACTAAACACAAATACAAAGAAGTTGTCAAAAAATAAATATATAACAAATAAATGTCATCAAATGCAAGAAAAGTAAGTGTTCTACCTAACTGAATAAGATTTTAGTGTTTTTATGTAATGTATAATCGGTTCAAAATATTCAATGTTTATCGGTATATCTGAAAAATACAAATGGCGGCAGACTGTATCGAACACGTTAAGTTTGAGGAAATTTTGGGAAAATGACTTTAAACTAAAAAAACTATACAAAATACTGTTAGGAACTCACTCAATATATGTTACCATGATGTAGGCTGGCATATAATCGGTGGTTTTAAACTTTTGCTCGATACAGGTGACGACTTTTAAAAGTCCCTTTTAGTGATTACCTGGTTTGAGGATATTTGTACAACTAAACGGCAAATCTGCTCAAAAAAATCCGGTATTATTTTACTTTAAGGCCCGTTTAACGTTCATATATAACGAAATATTTTATTGTAGATTTCGGTGTGCTAAAAACGAATCTGCAAACCGTTTACGTAACAAAAAAAAAGTTTTAATGATATTCATGAAATTACTTTTTCGAAAAGTGGGTGATCACTTTTAAATGTAAATTTAACTTAGAAGTAGCACCCACTTTCTGGCCACCTGAGAGATGGGGCATTTTTATGTTTCTTGGCTAAAAAGTTTTTTGTTTGATTTCTTTTGCATGACATTAACCCATGAACTCTGGGACTATTTTCCATTTAATAGCCGTAGCCTTCGTTTACGCTATGCGTAAGCATAAACGAAAGCTGTTTAGCCAAAAACATGGGAAAAAATCCCCCCTCTCTCAGGTGGCTAGAAAGTGGGTGCTCATTTTAAGTGCAATTTACATGGAAAAGTGATCGCCACTTTTTCGAAAAAGTAATTTCTTCATATCATAAAAACTATTTTTTTGCGACGGAAACGGTTTGCAGATTCGTTTTTAGCACATCAACATCTACAAAAAAAATTTGTTATTTACGAACGTGAGACGCACGGCCCTTAATGGAAAATTATATAAAAAATACGGGGGAAAATAGTTTTCAATAAAAACAGCAAATGCATTCGATAGAAAAAAATGGATGCTATTTTTTTCTTTCTGTGTGTTTCTTGGCTAAAATGTCTTTTTGATTTCTTTTGCATGGTATTAACCCCTGAACTCTGGGGCTATTTTCCATTTGTTTATACTATGCGTGAGCATAAACGAAAACTGTTAAATATGCATTCGCGTACCAGACTGCCTTGTCAAAAAAACCTTTAAGCCAATAAACACGAAAATAAATGCCCCTACCTAAGGTGGCCAGAAAGTGGGTGCTCATTTTAAGTTACATTTACATGGAAAAGTGATCACCCACTTTTCGAAAAAAAATGTCCTCATGTTATGAAAACTATTTTGGTACTCCTGGGGCGTTGAGTTCCATGGCGACCCGCAGAATTATTTAATAGTCGTTCACTTAGTACCCCCTAGTCAAGGCTAACGCATGCGCACGTAACATTTTTTATTTATTTACTTACGTGGTGAAGTTTCTATACTGATAGGTTTTTTGAAATTTTTGCACTGGATTATTATTGATTGAACACTAACCAGATTATGAAAAAAAATTAAATCATTTCAACATTTGAAAGGGATACTCACTTTTTAGTTACAACGTTCTGGTAAATCGGTCACTTTTTATTTATTTTATTTTTTTTCTAAATACGGAAGTGTCTTCGGGAGATATAAAATGGTCGCATATTGACGAAGCAATGTATCGGGAGGCGTACCGGATTAAAAATTATTGGTAAATTTTTAGATTAGGTCCACCTCCTCAATTTTCTTTTAAATGACGACTTGAAATGGTTTTCGACTATGCTGAATACGAAAATCGCATCGAAATTTTGCAGAAATAAGTAGTTATCAAGATATAAAAAGTTGTATTATGCATTGCAATCTTTGGCGGCCATCTTTTTACGTGTGTGTATTTATTTATGGGGCGTGTGCACGTAAAAAAGATGACCGCCGAAGAATAGAATGCATAATACAACTATTTATTTCCGCAAAATTTCAATGCAATTTGCGTGTTCAGCATACTCGGAAACCTATAAATGTCGTCATTGAAAGGAAAATTGTGGAGGTGGACCTAATCTACAAAGATACCAAATTATTAAACATTTCTCCAGCATGTTAGTGAAATTTATAATACTTTTAAAAAAATTAACAAGAAACAAAACACAAGTTCTGGAAAAAAAACTCACCTTTCACAAAAACAATTAAAAAAAATACAAACTCACTTAATAAGTAAAAAAAAAATAATTAAAAATCTCGAAACTTTATTTTCATGAAAACAATAAAAAAAAGTCCTGTTCTCTCTATTTTTTTCTTTGAGAAACAAATATATTTCTGACTTACAAATGCGGTAGAGACTCATTATTTTTACTTTCTATGGTTTTGATATACCGCGTTTTTATTGCTTACAAAATGGGTGACTGATTTATCAGAACGTTGTAACTAAAAAGTGAGCACCACTTTCCAATGTCGAAATAATGATTTCTTTTTTACATTTTTTTAAATAATATGTTTAATTAGTGTCCAATCAATAATAATCCAGTGAAAAAAAATCCAAAATCCTATAAGTATAGAAATTAAGCATGGGAGTAATGGTTGTACAACAACTTTGCCTTTCGCACTTTTACAAACATTTTTTTAAAAAAAGTAACTAAACAATTTATTGATAATTTGTCACGTGTACAAACATTTATTTATTTACGTAGGCTTAACTCCTTTCATGAATAAGAAAAGTTTTACTCTTTAAGAATAATAAAAGGAAAAAGTTACTGAACATTTATAAAGGACTTCTTTTCATGAAGGTCAGAGGAATAGTTGGCCGAAAAGTCGCGAAACAACAACTAATAAAGATGAGAATAATAGTCCGCAATAAATAAAAATGGTGCTAATGCAGAGAGCGATCCGCGCTATTTTTTTAATCATATTTCCACCTTTAAATAACGTTTTACTATATGTTTTTTTTAAATTTTATTTATGCAATTGTAAGATTTAAGTACAGAATAGGCACAAAAAATCCTTCCCTCCCCATGTTAAGAATGACTTTTTAAATAATAACATTATTTCAGCACGGACCACTCTCTGCATGAGTAATCTTATATCGAAAAACAAAAAAAAACTCAAAAGCAAGCAACAAACTTTTTGGGGGCCTTATATAATAAAGAAAAGATGTGTAAATTAAAAAATTTGGAAGACAAACAAATTACATATGTTTTTTTTGTTTTTTTTTTACTTATCGAGTTAACAGAAAATGAAATCTTTCGTCAATTCGTGACTGTGAAAGGAATCCAACCGGAAGTTCAGTTTTATCAACAGAACAGATTCGCAGTAACGGTTAAAAAAATATATTTATTTTATTTAGTGTTTTAATTTTAATTAGGTAAATTAATTTTAATAACATAAAAACATACCTCGACTCTTAAAATGGGTTGTGTGAAAATTTCAAATAAATTGTTAACGTAGAAATATGGTTTTATTCTTTTAGAACGAACCAACAGTTATATTTATATATATAGATATATGTGTGTGTATGTATATGTGTGTGTTCGTGTATGTATATATATATATACATATATAACTTCAGTTCCTTCAGCCATAATCGAAACCGAAACCAAAAATTATGCAGAATGCTTGATAAAATTATTTATAAAAAAAATAGATGATTTTAGTACCATCAGCTATAGGTGAAACAGAAACCAAAGCTTATGAAGAAATATTGGTAAAATTATGTATGGCAATAAATTGAAGAATATAACAATTACATGATCCGGATGTAAGCGTTATACACAAAAGAGCAAACACACTATCCCATTAATATCTAGACGTGCCAGATTGAAGACAAAAGTTTGAACCACACTGATAAAGAAGGACAGCAAGAAAAGAACCGCCCCCATCAACTATAGGCCTATCACGTGCTTACCCACTAGGTGACACAGGGTATATGAAGAAGTATCTGAAGTCCTACCTAACTAATATTCCTGGTTAACCGAGTGCAAAAGAGCTCCAGACAATAGCACAAGGGAACGACGAAGATTCTAAAAGAGCTCTCGTTGGTTTCAATAAAAAGCCAGCCAATCTTGGCAGTTTGTTACAATTTTCAAAGGAAGAATTTTTTTAAAAATTTGAAAATACTACGAGCACAACTGAGGAAACAAATCTATCACTTCCTGAACAACCGCCACTTTTTGTCGAGGAACAGAAGGATGCCGAAAAGGAAAAAAAGGGAGCACATTCATATATAGAGAGAGATTAAAAGACCATGAAGGTAAAAAGAAGGATAAGGATGTTGGTTATGGCATGGATCGATTATAAATGTATACGACAGCACCCCCAACATGGGATTAGAATGCTTACAAAAAGACATCTTTCGAGAAGATTTAGTATCACCACTACTTTTCGATCATAGCCATGATGCCCCTAACCAATGTACTGAGAAAGTATCAATCCGGATATAGGTTCTCTAATAAATAGGAAGCAAAACTACCGGGTATACATGGACGATCTGAAACTTTTTGCAAGTACCGAAAACAAACTAGAGGCACTAATAAACACTACATTCAGTAAGAATACCCAAATTTTGTTTGATATCGAAAAATGGGCACTACTTGTTATGATAAACTAAAAACTGGACACGATAGAAGGTATGGCACTTCCCAGCCAAACTGAGATGAGGTCAATCGGGAAACAAGACGCCGATAACCACTTGAGAGTTTTGAAAGCAGACCAAACAACAAAAATAACCCGAAAGGAATATCTAAAAAAAAAACAAGAACATTCTTGAAACTAAATTATGTAAGAGAAACATAATAAAGGGTATAAATACATAGGCAGTATAAGTAGTAAGATACTCTGACCCGTTCATTTTGTGGACTAAAGAAATAACTTAGACATCTCGATCAGAAGACTTGAAAATCCATGACAATACATAATGCACTATACCCAAAGAACGAATTTGACCGACGCTACGTGAAAAGAAAAGATGAAGGAAGAGGACTGATTATTATAGGAGACTGTGTGAAAGAATAAGACATATACATAATGCAAAACACTACACCGATAATTATGACAGTGAGACACACAGAAAAATCAACCAAAAAGATACAGTGAATAAGACGAGAAAATAATAATGGAAAAAGAACAAGCTACACGGGAGATTCATAAGAATAACAAAAGATGAAAATAAAGACAACGCTTGGACAGGGATGCCAAAAAGGGCATGTTAACCGATAAACTAAAGTCCTAATAACTACCGCACAAGATAACTCGATGAGAACCAATCACATCAACGTAAAGATCGACAAACACAAGACAACAGCAAATGCAGCCTCCGTAGACAAAGAGAAAAAACGATAAACCATATAGTAATGAATGGAGCAAACTGGCCAAAACGGAATAAAGAACAGATACGATCACGTAGGAAGGTCAGTCCACTGGGAATTATGGAAAGAACTGCATCCCGAACGCACATACAAATGGTACAAGCATAAGCTGGCAACAGTACTTGAAAACGAAAAACATAAGATCCTATGAAAAATGAACGTACAGACAAATCTATCCAAGGAAGAAGACCGGATGTCGTAATAATTAACAGGAAAGAAAAAATCCTGCCAAATCGTAGACTTGGTTTTTCCAGCTGAATACAGGGTGAATATCAAAGAAAAGGAGAAATAAAGCTAATACCCAGAGCTAGCCAGAGAGCTGAAAGGAACATGGGTAATGAGGAAAATAAAGTTAATAACTATATATAGCAATTAAAAAAATTGAACAAAGGATGGGAGTAATTGAAATCAGAGGAATGGGTGGGTAAACTTGGAATGCTGTGACTAATACACATGAGCTATATGAGCGGCCACGCAAACTGCTTCAGAGGCAAAAAAATGAAGTGTTGCATGGACATAAGAACATTGCAGCTGCATACCTATGAGTTTGTTTATCCATCGTCCTCTGTCTCATACTCGATCCTCCTAAAAAGCTGGATGTCAAATAGTCGAGAAGTGGCGAAGAGAATTGAAAGACCGAGAAGAGAATGCCGACCAGACCTCCGCTGGACAAGTGTGTGTGCAGTCAGCACAAACCCTATTCAGGATTTCATGGGAGTATGAAATTCACAAGTGCTCCCCACTCGCATGTATATACCCATTAGGGGAGATGACGCTGTAAGGGTTTTGCAACTTTTTGCAGGGAGATGTCGACGTCCTCGTACATACAGCATCTGGACTTCCCAAATTGGTCACCCATTTTAGTAATGACCAGGCTCAACGTTGTTTAACGTCGGTGATCTGACGGGAACCGGTCTGTCAACGTGATTATGCCGTATACTGATCAAGTGCGAAAAGAACTAAGAACTTTGGAATGCTTATTGCCACTCAAATTTCAGTGAAGACAAATGGCCGCTGCCAAGGAAAAACAATGGTAATCGGCTGTTTCTCCCGTTTAGTTTCGAAAACAAAGGATACCCTGTAGTATCATTGGCGCGTGTAATTTGGAGGCAAAGGTTGTGCAATCTACAACCACATCCCACCTGAATCGGCATTGCTTTAGTCCAGTGACAAGGAGAAGTTTATGATGACTGGAAACAATGCCGAGATAAATGGAGAGCACATACAACACTTAGAAGTCCGAAATGGTCATCCATGTAGCAGTACTGACCAATTTTAACGTTACTTATTGTTGGTGATCTAATGCGCACCGGTAATTCTGCCGTATAATGAAACACTACTATTACCATAATTATTTGCAAATTTATCGAAACTGGTTGAACGTATATGGAAAACTGGGGAGACTGGTAGTCACTCAGTTTCCGGTGAACGCCACTGGTTTATTTCAAATTTTTAATTGGCTTTTATAACGCCGTTTAGGTGCCCCTCCTAATCGAATCCGGTTGGAGAGCTCGCTATAATATATTTTTTCGGCAGTCTGAAATGATCACTCCTACTGATATGGCTTGCCCCACGGAGGTATTGGTGAATGATGGTTGCTTCAACGCTAGTCATTCAAGTCCTGCCCAGTACTTCCAAATTAGTTAGGTGGCTCTCCCTAGTGGTATGTAAAATTTGCTTCAGCTTGTGTTGCTGGAAGCGTTACAGGTCTTTAGTATCGCTTTTGTATAAGATCGATGTTTCACAAGCATAATGAAGTGCTGAGACTACTATAGCCTTGAAAATCATTATTTTAGTGGCCAATTTCAATGTGTGGTTTTTAAATAGGTGGCTGTTTTGCGACCAAGGAGGAACGGACTGCCATGGTCCTGCTTTCCACATCTTTCTTACATGTGAGAGTTGAAATGTAGCCCTAAACAAATATACTGTAAAGCTCCATTGAGTTGGGAATGTAGTACAATAGAAGCTTTTAGAACATGCAGAAAATAGTATAACCACCCACTAGAGAGAGTACTGGAGACCGAAATCCACAAAATTCTTTGGGTCATTAAATAACGGACCGATGAATTCATCATAATTCATAATAACGAATGTATTTATAATTGCAAAAATTGTAGATTTGGCCGTAAATGCAGACCATAGGGTGAAGATCAAAAGGACGGAAAAATTAAACAAATAAGTAGAACTTGACTGAGAAATGAAATAAATAAGAGTCATGAAGAAAATCAATATGATATTTGTAAGAAAACAAGGAAAAGATTTTCCAAAGGGCGATTGTTTATTCATATTATTAGGATGCATCGGTGTACTGTTTTCGTATTGAGTGTCATTTTAACAACGTTTTGGTTGATTTAACTATCGCCCTTCTTCAAATTTGCAAGGACCTGGGCTGCAGTGGTTCGTGTACCGGGAAATAAAAAGCAATTTTAAAAGTGATATTTTACTGAAGGTTGAAAGTTCAATTCTCAGTGTGGGTGAATCGAAAACACAATTGCGAATTATTTAAGACCATTTTCTAGTCAGGGATGACAGAACAAGATCATGCTATCCTTGCTGAAGTAAATGAAAAGAGAGTCCCATCTTAATTCCCGAGTTTAACAATCCACAAATAAAGAAGGGCGGGTATTACATCGTCTGAAACATTGTGAAGGTGGCACTCTGTATGGGGGAAAAATGTCGGGTGAATCCCAATAATACGGATAGATAAAAGGCTAAGACATATTTAAACCAAAAGAAGATTGAACCTGTACAACTAAGATACAAATTGAATCTGAAAACTATCGAATATAACAAACAAACGCTAACAGGTCATACCTGAACTGAAATAAAATAAAAAGATAATACATTTTAACGTGGACCTAAGGAGACGGACACCGCACATTCTAAATTAAATACTCGGGTATAGATCAGGATAGACAGGCACAGCACCAAACAATCAGCTAGGGTCAAACAGGTGAGTAAGAACTAAAAAGAAGTCAACTGAATAAGTGCGAATGTGGTGGATCTTTGGGGAGGCTTGTTGCCAGCGAAATTCTAGTCACGATTAATAAGCGTTATCAGTGAGGAACCAAAGTTAAACATTTGTTGCAACAAAGGAAATTCATTTTCAAAGCTTTTCGAAAGATTTAGAGAAAACTACAAACATGGTGAGATTAATTTTCACCCAAACTCTATATAACACTCATAGGGTAGGCAGAGAGTAATCTATGATAACATGCTCTTTGAAAATGTATACTAGGTACTAATAAATATAAATAAATAAAATATCAAGAATAAAAATAAATATGAACATACAAACAAACACTAGTCTCTGCTGATAGTATGATTGTGTAAAGGGCGAATGAACTCTTTTTCTGGGTCAACGGCCAACTAGTACAGTGTATATTAGTGTATGTGTGTGTGTGTATGTGTATTGGGGTGGAGAGGGCTCCCATAAGCCGTGGTGAAGGCAACCTTTCTAGGAGAAGCAAATCTCTGATTAAAAAAAACATAAAGCGGAAGACCATTACCCGCATTAAGCTGGTCTGCAGTTTAATTTGTTGCTGGCTATCTTGCTCTTGCTTGTTGCTGGATCTCAACATTTTGAACCGAGTGAGAGACTTAGCTGCCGTACAAAGCTACGACTGTAACATCATCTTTGTATAGATACTCCCTCAGGAATTTGGGCTCATGGATTTTAAATGTATGAGGGAGTGGCACTCGTCTGACAAGACGTTGCAATCATCATAAAGGGAAACACCAAAACATGGAGCACTACCGGATTTTCATTGAGAGAGGAAAAAGGTGGATGAATTTTGTTTTATAGAAACATTTATTTGTTTACAATAAACCTTTTCCTTCAGATAATGTCCCCAATATGTACAGATATTTTTCTTTATCCTTACTCTTAGCGCATTGCCACTAGTAATGTAAATTCCGTCCTATTAATAGTTCTATTGTCTAATGGAGGATGAAATCGCGCGGTTTACGTGAAATAAAATGTGGAACCTATTTTTGTGTAGTATCTACACTTACACATGTCAATGAAAAGGTAACAAAGCTTAGACAGAGAAATTAAGAAAATAAGAACTTCATTTCATGCGAGATATACTGTTTCATTAACATAACATTAGGTAACAACACCATTAGTACTTTTTTCCGTGACAACAATCCCGTACAAGAACGAGAATAGAAAAAAAAGAACTGGTTGTATTTTTCGTGAAAACGTCATATCGGCAAAAATATTATGATTATATACAAATAAATGTGTTATTTTATTTTGCCATATAATAGCTTTCTTGAGTGTGAAATAAATGTATAAATGTGTCGCGAATATAAAATAGGATAAATGAATAAAAATACTAAACAAATAAAAATTAACAACATAATACTAAAAATTAAAACATAAAAGTGTAATTAAATGTAATGAAGAATAAAAGTTAATTGAAAATGGTATTATTTTTTCAGAATTTTTGATATAAGAATTAAAAAATTTGAGTTAGTTTAATAAAATAAGATGGCATTTATCATATACTTTAATAGCATTGCGAAGGTTGCCGCAAAAATGTGTGCTCTTGTCACTGGTCTTGAAACATACATTTGAGAGAATCTAATTTCTCTATAAAGAAATCGTTTCCTAATGCATAGAACCGTATTTCTAATTGGGATTAATTGCATCAAGCACTACTGTACCTCTAATTTACTAGCACACTCAATTCTCTAACAAGTCAGAGAACGCACACTGTCAAAAAAGGTTTTATTCTTAACTCATCCCTTAGTGTAGATCCCTGTATATTATAAGAAATTGTGTCATCATTTAATATCGAAACCAAAACAAAGTTGTTTAGCTTTAGCTGTTAGCGTATGAACTAAATCTATAGGTAAAAAGAAACCATAAGAATATAGTTATTTTTCAAATAGGTTTAATTTAGCACATGCACAAGAAAAAATACAGTCGAGATACCCTAGACGAAAAGCAATGTTGTAGCATTCAGTTTTGATCACTATGCAGCAATGATTTGTTTCTTATAATTAAATTGAGAGTGCCCTCCAGGTTTAAACAAGCTATATATAAAATTTTACCTCTGTAAAGTTAATATTCGAATTGGAGTATTGTGGTGCGTTTTCGCACATATACTGGCAAGGTCACTTTTACATACACACACAAACATACACATAGAGAGAGGGGGGAGAAAGAGAGAGAATGAGATAGATAGATAGACAGATAGATAGATAGACAGATAGATAGATTGATAGATAGATAGATAGATAGATAGATAGATAAATATTTCTGTGTGCTAGAAAGTTTTCATCTTAAATTCTTCATAAAATAATGAAACCAATCGTCTTAAAAAAACATAACAAATTAATAAGTAATCAATTACCGTTCGTCTTGCAAGGGGATATGCAAATTAACCAACTTTATGTAATAGCTCGCATATAAATGAGTAAGCACATAAAAAAGTTTGTTTTAATAATTCTAAATATCAAAAGTGTGCTTTTAATATTAATGCCAAGACGGGAATTTAATTTTATACGTATATAGATAGATAATGATCTGTCTTATATTGTATGTCTCAACATGAAACAACGTATCACATAGTTTTTTCTAAGCATACATTCGAAATAAATGTTTGAAAGTCAAATCTTTGATTTTTTCATGTAACTATTTATTTTCAATACATTTATCGGTAAGCCGTGGTAAATCGAAAAAAAAAGTTTTTGACACAGACACTATGTTTTCTAGTGAAGCATTGTTATCGTGGGTGTGTGGGGGGCAAGGGGCGTTTTACTTACATTGCCTCGCTACGTTCTGTACTAGGATGCAACAATGTCTGCAGATTGTGAACTCTCACGAACTCTTGTCACGTTAGTATTACTTTGCCTTGAGGAACTTATAAATTCCTATGGCTTGGTAACTTAGCCACTCGCTGTAACGTTGAACAATGACGTGCGGATTTAATCAGTATTATCAAGGGTCATGAACGCCTATATTTCGTGTTCTAGAAGGGCAGTCAGTGCTTATGTGTACAATTAAATCTCAAACGCCTAAGAGGATAGGATGCGTTTTTTTTATCCAAGAGTAAATAAAAATAACGTTTTATTTTCTGCAACAGATAAAGGAACTAATGATAAGAATTAAATGTTATGTTTGTTGATTTTTTTCAGTATATTTAGAAGTTCAGTCCGTTTTATTTTATAGTAGTGTGGGAGGCGTCAGTCCTTGCCTGGTGGTGAAATAGATTTGAATATAGTCCACTGCGAGATTGTATTTCTTATTACAGAGCCAATTATCTATTGAATATTATATTGTACCTAATATATTCACTATTAGAAAAATAATTTAGTTGTGTGCTAATTCATCCCGATTGACTCGGAAAGGGCTGGACCGATTCTTTTCTAAAATGTAACACGAGGATACTTCCTGTATCACGGAGTGTTTTTAAGTACGTTTTGTATCGAAATGAGTCAGATAAGTACCGAAAGTTGATAGTAAATAAATGATCAAAGAAGCAGTCTAATATCGACTAAAGTTAACGCTTACACAGCCTAACATCACACGGGTATTTTAGACGTTTATTATCGCATACTCAAAAATAAAAAAAAAAACGATAAAAAACATATAACTTCTTTTATAAAGATACATTCGAAATTAACGTTTGTGTTTAGAGCACAATTGAACAATGATACTTGGCCTTTCTATGTTCAATTTTGAGATAAGTGATTCTGTTAAAATACTTTCAGGTTTCTGTTTATGTCAAAATACTTTCATGATTTTGTTAATGTAAAAATATTTTCATGATTTTGTTAATGTAAACATACTTTCATGTTTTTGCTTATGTAAAAATAATTCATGATTTTGTTAATGAAAATACTTTCATGTTTCTGTTAATGTAAAACTAAGTTCATGATTTTGTTAATGTAAAATAATTTCATGAATTTGTAAATGCAAATAGTATAGGAGAGTGAGGAGAGTTGTTCACAAAATCTACTTTTTTATATCATTCACAGAAGTTGAACTGATGGTTTTATGAAACTATAAATTTTGGTCATATTAAAAGAAGTACTCCTTTTTTAACTGTCAATAAAACAATACAGCAAATGTGTATATTTACTAGAGTTTACATCATATCTGCCTCATAATAACACCTTATATTATTCTGAAATATGCACTGGCTCAGTGATATAGTGATCTTACTACGATCAATACTATACAAAAATTAAGATAACAAGCAAATACGCACGTAAACACATGAACACATTAGTTAGAAACCTGAAAAGTTTTTCAACCGCGCTTGAAAGAATAAAATGTTCTTTGTTCGTTGTTGTTCCAAAGTTTTAGTTCAAGTCAGCTTGGTTTTGAAGGTGCTAAGTAGCACTCTATAAATGCCATCAACCTGAGGTTTGATGAACTTTCTCTAGAATTTACCGGTCTTCGTTAGAAAACCAATCGCTTTTCTACACTCTGTGTTCATGTCCTTACCTTAATGACTTCACTAACGTACAAAGCTGCTGAGTTCTTGCCTTCGTACTGATATAGATCAAACTCCCAATAAGTCATTGTCTACGCTTCCCTAACATGAGTTTTCGATCTAAATTTTTGTTACTTCCACTTTCGAAGTCATTAGCCTTGTTATCAACCTAAATGTCAAAATTCATATCGTCGTTTCGATCGTCTTTGATGCAGACAGTTTGAATAGCTAGCTTGGTCGTTACTTTCCTTTTTATTTTGACTTTTCGTAACATTTTATGTGAAAGTTTTTAGCCAATTTCCTTACAGTGTTCTGGCGAAGTGGCAATCAAGCACGTGCCTGTCTCCCGAACTCTCCTGCAGTGTGTCCTTGGTGAATCTTTGGGAAATCTTCCAAACTGAGATGGGGAAACAAAAGAGGGTGGTGTCGTTTTATTGCCAGGGCCCCAGCCTTTTCAAGCTGGCGCAGTTTGCATAGATGTGTGTGTTGCTTCTGACAAAGTGATTGGTGCTCAAGATGTGGAAGGTCGTGAAGAATGAGGTGCTTGAATATTGTGAGTGGAGGATTGTTGGCAGCAACTGAGACATATTGTTAGGATGAGAAAGAGATGGACTGGTCGCATCAAAAATAAGTCAGGAAAAATTATTTGAGCAGAGACCAGATGTCACACGCTTTGAAGCTAGCGGTGCTTCCTGTTGGGATTGCCCCAGAATCCTAGCTTAGTTGCTGAGTGAAGCCATATTGTAGATGGTGACGGTCTTTATAGAGTATCATACCATACATGAAGTGGTCGTGTCATTAAAGAATGATTTCATTGGCACATAGACAATGCGATCATGAGGTTTTGTTTTCTTGAAGTACGAGGGACAAGAGTGAGTGTACTTTGTTTTAGTTTACATATGTCAATGTTTGCAATGACAGCTGCATTTCATGATTATCCAGTAAAAAGAGTACAGATTTTTTTCTCAGAAGTCTGTAACTGTTTTACAACACTTTTAGTTACCGACAAGAAACTACTCTTATATCATTCACCCATTGCCTGTACGAAGATAATGTTTCAGCATTTTTCTTCATCTGCTGCTGAAACATCTTTCAGGAGAATATGAACACTAGCAGCAAGGTGATTCCTGTTTATGACACTATCCCGAAGACATAACCAAGAAGCCCACTTTCTTTACTGATCATTTGATCAACCTACTCTACCTATTTCGCAGCAATAAATTTGGGGAACTTCTGCACAGTCAGAATGCTCGTCTCATCCAGTTTGAAAATTTGTCGTCCTTCGACATTCAGATTTTACATTTCTTCTATAGTAAGTTAAACTCTGATTGACGTTGTATTCATTGAAAGCTGTTGCATGGACAAAGGAATTAACTTTAGATTTCCAAATCAAAAGTGGAAGGTTTCGGCTGAGAAATCCAATAATCTATTTTTCCAGCCTATTTGCATCCCATGAGACAGAATTTTTGTACCATTAACCACAATTATTTTATAAGACATACCTTTTGCTGCCCTTGATGTCAGTTCGTAGAATATTGTGGGACATTTTATCTAGATAGTCTCCAAATTGTTCTAGATTGTCCCCCCAATTATTTTCTCCCGGCATTGGAAAATGTCTATGCTTTTGCGATGTTAGCATCGTTTCTTTTTCTCTCATGAAAATAGTCTTTCGACGGGCAGTTGTTTTCGGAACTTCTGTTTTTTATGCAGTTTTTCCAGGTCTCCAGCTAGAAATCTAGTCACTGCTACCCATAAGACATCGTCTGGAATAACCCAATTGTCTATTTTCAGACGGTATTGGCGAGACCTTTTGTATTCTCCAAAGATGATCTGCAACCTAGAAGCCAGATGCGTTTTGTACATCATGCACAGTAAAAATGAATAGACAGTCTTGAGAAAGTTATGCAACGATGTAATTTATGTTAAGAGATGCTTGAATTAAGACGTTTTTTAGTTAAAAATTACACGGTATAGACATCCTTACTACAAAATAATGCATAAACACTATCAAAAATTTATGAAAACCCAGTAATGTGTAAATAAAAAAAACCAGAACAAGCAATGGGGAGACGGCCCTGTGCCAACTCTACTGACAGAGAAAATCGTAACACAAAATTTTAGTAAAAATAAACAATGACTGTCACGTTTTCACAAATGTGATTATATGTAAGAGTAACGAGCACTCTTCACTAATGCAAAAAACAGTGCCCATGCCACCAAGCTACTATGGTATGCAAGTTAAAATTGAAAATTATACCTCCAAAATAAGTTAGCGCTCTCTCTCAGCCATGTGCCTATAGACGTAATCAACAGTAGCCTGTTTTCCTTCCCACTGAATAGCTCTCCAGAAAAAGGTTAGGAATTAATTTCATACTCGAATTTTAATTAGATATAGGGGTGACAAAGACAACCTACTGACCAATTCTCCCTCTCCATTATTTATTTTGATGGGCAAAGGTGCGTCCGAAAAATGCCTTGACCCATGATAATTTAATTTTGCATAAAAAAATTTTTGTGTGCAAGCCAATATTTATAATCTGATAAAAACAACAGTAAATTCTCCACAGTGCAATACAGACTATAATGTATTGTGGACTAAACCACTGCATGAACTCATATAATGCTTTTTTTCCGGAACACTACGGGATTTCTTAAATAAGATCAATCAATGAATAGATTTGAATAAAAATTTGGCGATTTCGCCGATTTTAATGAAAATAAAAGTATGATAGGTTAGAGAATTTTTGATTCCCGGACAAAGTCGAGTCTCCTTGCTATTAAGAAAAATATTTTTGCCATCAATTAGAATCGAGACAAAAACGTGTTTCATATTATTTACGCTATCGACAGATAGACAAACACTATTTTTTAATTAAAGCAATGTAAGGTATAAATACATTTGCACATTCGCTGAAGTAATACAAATATATTTGCAGATTGAAATAAAAAGTTTGCATTAAAATTTGCCAACATATTTCTGTGCGTGTTTTTTTTTTATCAATCTAATCAATGATATTACTTCTCATAGAAACCTCTTGCTGTATGATTACTATTTTCAAAGTGTAAGAATTTATCGGCTAAAAATTTACAAAAAAATATACATAGATACATCTATTATATTTATATACATTTGTTAAGTTTTAAAATTTTCCGAATTCTTTGTATGTGTTGTTGTTACAAATTGTATGTGTTGTGTTGTTATAAGTGCATAATCACCATATTTAATTTCACGTATAAGTTATATGGTCATAAGATAGACAATAGCAATGTTTTAGAAAAATATCGGTTGATTTTATCGTTATTTCCATGGCAGGTGCTCGTCTGACCTCCAATCTCTGGTCCCCCCTCGCAAATCAGTCACGAAAAACACCCGTCTAGCTGAATCGACTGTGAAAAATTTCCCCCGCTCTATATCTGTGCCTAAATCAAAACGTGGATTCCATGAACAAAACTTCTTGCGTAGAACTGCACGCCTGTGGAACTCTGTTCCGTCTGCCTGCTTCCCAACGGATTACAACTTGGATGTCTTCAAGTCCAATGTTAACCAATTCCTAATGAACCTCCCCTGAAGTAAACACTTCATCAAATCTCCAGACTAACGTAATGTACTTGCAATAACCCTTATCCCTGAGTGGCTTCCGGTCCTTGATGAGTGGTGATCACTGTGTAAAAAAATCGAAGTTACCCTTCTCCTTAGCGATATTTTCTTTGAAGTAAATTAAAAGCTGTCAATTCTTTTAAAGTCTTGCAGTAAGAAAAGCGTTTAAATTGTTGAAACTCGTAGAACACAACAAAAGAGAAAAAGAAAAAAGTACATATACGCGGGGGATTAGGACATGAAAAAAAGTTTGATGAAAAACAAACAAAAACCTTAACAATATGGACACGCACACAGATTAATTTAATCAAACGATCTCGGAGAGATTTCTGGGAAATCTTTAATTAAAACATCGTAGTACAGAAAACATCTTGCAATTGAAGTATTATCTACAGTATTTTGAAGCGGAGGGGGGTTTACATTGTAAGTGATATGATTTATTAATACTTAGAATAATATGTCTGGATTTTTCCGCCTTCGAAAACCTTTATTTCACGCTCATGATAGAAAATGAAATACAGTATATCTTATTATATTTAATATATTATTAACAATGTTTCTTACAAAAATTAAATCAAAGAAAATTAAGGAGTAAAAATAACAATCGATATAGAAAAAATATTAAAAATCAAAAACTCGAACATTTAGAAATTTAAGATATATAAACATAAATAAAACCTCATTAGTAAAAATATTCAGGTAAAAAAATATTCAGGTAAAAAAATATTCAGGTAAAAAAAAATATACAGGTAAAAAAAAATATTCAGGTAAAAAAATATTCAGGTAAAAACATATTCAGGTAAAAAAATATTCAGGTAAAAAAATATTCAGGTAAAAAAAATATTCAGGTAAAAAAAAATTCAGGTAAAAAAAAATATTCAGGTAAAAAAAAAATTCAGGTAAAAAAAATATTCAGGTAAAAAAAATATTCAGGTAAATGATATATTTGCCCTCAACAGCGGAGGTAATGAGGAAATTAACCTTCAGCCACTGTTCACGTTTGGGCAGACTTCAATTTTCAGAATATGGAATGGTTAATCCACTCAAATCAGACAGATGATGAGAGAAGCTGCTGTCTGGGTTTTTCTTTTGCTTATGACCTCACTCAGATTGTTCAAGAGGCTACCACTCTGTCCGATAATGACAGTCAGTATGCAAGTCTCATCTTTTTTCTCACAACTTGCCTTAAGCTATGTTCATCTTCAGTTCTGTTACCACTGGGATATTCCGACCACTAGGTTTTATCAGTTAAGATAAAAAACGACATGTAATAAGTCCTCAGACATACCTCTTTATCGTACTTTATATCGATACTCTATGGCTTACTTGGATAGCTTCCGTATATTTATCTCAGGTCGAGCTCTGCGTTCAATGTTTGGGAAAATGGGCCCTCCTTATTATTAGACCTGGCGGAATGGTTAATTGTAGGTATAGACCGCTTCAGACCCTCCGAAAATGTTCGGTATTCCAATTATAGCATTGAACAGACTTCAAGCAAAATTAGCTCTCATACTTATAGAGCTGTTGAAGCATTGTCTTAAAGAGAATTGCTTCCCAACACCGGGGAAAACCCCATCAGTATGCCATGTATTTTAGAATACAGGCGATTACACCACACCATCTTAGGACAAACCGATAGGTCTCCTGTGCGTCGTGAGTAAGTTGCTGGAATCTGTGTTAAATAAAGAAGTAGTCAAGGACATCAACAAACATAACCTTCTCAGTGGCATGCAATACGGTTTGAGTTCCGCTAGATATACATCAGATGTGCTACGGTTATATCATAGGATTTTCTCGATGGAAACTTTATTTCTAGGGTAACTGCCCTGGACATATCAAAAGTCTCTGATAGGGTATGTCAAGCATCTACGTCAAGATTTACAGCTACGGGATAGCAGGAAATTTGTCCTCACTTATTACATCATTTCTCTCTGATAGGCTCCTAAGAGTAGTGGTTAATGGGCAGAAATCAGAATCACAGTATTTATGGGTGAGTCCGTCAAGGGTCCATAATGGGCCTAACTCTCTTCCTGTGGTCTAAATCAATAATCTTCCAATTAACATCCAAATATAATTCGTAGACATTAATGTTGACGACACTACAGTCTATGGCAACACATAAAAGGTCGTAAATGACTACGTTCTCTCTGATTTTATCTCCTCTGATCTTGAGCACGTGTTACAATGTGGAAAGAGCTGGCTGGTTACTTTTAATGCATCTGTAACTAAGCTTCTCTTTTTTCACCAGGAACGCTCTGATCTCAATCTGGCATAAATTGGAATGAATAGCTAGCGTCTTGGAGAGTCTCAATGTTTTGACAAGCTTCTGAGCTTTGACGTAACTCCTGGTCTTAAATAGAAAAATTACATCAAATCCGTTGCCAAAATTGCTGGATTATTGGTGGAATCCATTGACGGTTCCAGTAGACATTTCACTGATGATGCAATTATCTACCTATATAAAAGCCCGGTACGTGTAATGGTGGACAATTCTTGTCAAAACTAGGTAGGAATGTCTTGAAAGACTCATCCTGCCTTGACAAAGTTCAAAACAGACTTTGTATCCTAGTGGGTGATAACAATTTCCCTTCCCTGAAACCTTTTCCCACTGAAAAGGCTGTCTCTTATTTATCGTAATTCGCAGGCAAGTCTGAGCTCTAATATATAAACACCCCTCGCCACACTTTCATTCAAAATATTTTTCCCGCTTAAATCACTATCAATAAATTACCCCACCCTTTATCTGTACCTAAACCTTGAGGTAGATTCCATGAACAAAGATACTTCCCGAAAACTGCACATCTGTGGAACTCTCTTCCGTTAGACTGCTTTCCAGCTGACTACAATTTGCTCGTCTTCAAGTTTAGCGTAAACAAATTCTTGATGAACCGTCCTCTTAAGTAATACAATTTACAAAACTTCAACTACAAACGATTACTAAAATATTAGCCACTGCTTACTTTATAAACATTAACCAATATTCTCTAGTGGTCTCCGATGCTTTATATGCGTTGACTATTGTGTGTAATTAAGAAAATTAAAAGTAATGATAAAATATTAAGACTAATTTAAATTGTTTCAAAAATGTATATATAGTTGTTATTTATTTGCTTTGGTCTTGCGATACTTTTTAAACGAATTCACTTATTTATAGGAAAGTGCATTTTATCTAAATGCAAGGTGGGAATACGTTTCCCTTTGACATATTGTGCATCTCCAAGTGGGGAACACATTTGTACTGTTTCTAAAATATAATCATTCACTTACGCGTATTTCCTCGTAAACGACGCATCAGTATGGCTGAATCAAGCGAGATTCGAAACCGGGTCCTCATTGTAAGAAGCGTAAACCTTTACCACTAGGCTACCTCGCGCGACTATTGAATATAATTCGATTTATGTAGATATCACTTATTTGTTTTGTTTTGCGATGAGTTATCTAAACTCGCATTTAGGTAAAAATGTAATTTCCTATAAATTATTGAATTCTGTCAAAAACTATCGCAAAACAAAAACAAATAAATAGCATTTACGTAAACTGTAATATATTCAACGGTCGCGCGAGATAGCCAAGTGGTAGAAGCTTACGATTCTTACCATGGGTTCCCGATTTTGAATCTCACTAGATTCATCCACTTTGATGAGTTGATGACGACAAAACACGGGTCAGTGGATAATAATATTTAAAAAAATACATATGACGCTCCCATTTAGGGGTAACAAATTAGTTAAAGCGAAAATTACTCACGATTCTCATTTAGATAAAAATGCACTTTCGTATAAATAATTGAATTCATTCAAAATGTACCGCAAAACAAATAAATAATATCTACGTAAATCGCTATGTATTTGACAATCGCGCGAAATAGATTTGTGGCGGAAGTTTAGCCCTCTTACTATTGGGCCCTGATTTCGAGTCACGCTGATGAGCTATTGACAAGGAACCACGTGTCAGAGGCTAATTGTATTTTAAACACGATTAAAAGTAGAAAATACAGACACTCATATATATATATATATATATATATATATATATATATATATATATATACATATATACACACACATATATATATATATATATATATATATATATATATGTAGGCATTTTAGCATAATATGTATGGAGTTTAGCAGCAAGATGTATGTTCACATTACACTTGACCTTCTGCATGTCAGTACAGTTGTGGAAGAAAATTCCAAATCTCGTCGTTCTGGAAAAGAAGCTATTAGAGTGGAAGGCTTTCTTACATCTCGGCATCTCAACTTTGTAGGAGTAGGATTTCACTGCTTGTCGGGTTTGTTGTGAGTATTTTCGTCGAGGGGGTGCAAGTGCTCGCAGCCCACCAGAGCATCTGTCATTGAAATACTTATAAAACAGGCAGAAGGATGCAACATTTCGTCGATGAGCCAGAGGCTGAAGCTGAGATTACAGTTCGGGGACTATTATGTTGACGACTCTCTTTTCGACCCTGTCCAGGAGCGAGAGACTAGTTGCACATGCACCAGCTCAAATGTAACAGCAGTACTCTATACATGGTGGAATGATTGCTTTGAAGAGGTACAGGCCACATTCAGGTGTAAGTCACTTTCTAGCAAGGTATAGAGAGCCCACCTTTTTTGCAGCATCGTTGGCAATGATGTCGATGTATCTATTCCAACTCATGTTTCCTGTTAACGTGAAGACAATAAGCTTGAACGAAGTGCTTTCAGGTAAAGTATCTCTAGTCATAGCTATTCGTGGTTGGTAAGGTTTCATGTAATTATTAAAGGAAACGAGCTTTGTCTTGGCATTGTTGAACGTTATCATCCATTTTGACGCACCTGCTATAGAGCGTAGTGTCTTCGGCAAAGATACCCATCTCAGAGACAATTTTATAAGGTAAGCCATTTATGATTATCAGGAATAATAAATGTCCAACGATTAATCCCTGAGGTACACCCGCATCCATATCAAATCATATCAAGGGCAACCTGGATACTTCTCTCATTTAAGAGGGATCTAATATTGCTAAGCATTCGTCCAGTAATAGCGGAGGAGTTTATTTTCATAAAACCATCGTGCCATACCATGTAAAATTCTTAAATATATCTAGGGCTACAGCATTCCCCTCCCCTGCCTTATCCAGTGCGTGGAATAATCGTTCAGAGATTACAGTTAGAATATCTGCAGGAGGACGGGCTGCCTAAATCCATATTGGTGGTCAGACAGAATTTTAGCAGCTGTAAGGTGGTGGACTAGAACTTGATTAATTAAGGGCTGGAATATTTTGGCGAAAAGAGGGAAAAGGCTAATTATGCGATAATTTAATGGGTTAGTTTTTCGTCAGATTTTTTGTAAACTGGTACAACAGAAGCAGTATATATATATATATATATATATATATATATATATATATATATATATATATATATATATATATATTATTTTATTATATATTATTTGCGATCAGAAAAGATACTAAAATGATCATAAATAATGAGTGTACAACATAAGCAGCGCGTTCCTATCTGTTGAACGAAATACAATTGAATTGTATCACTTCAAACGAATATGTCTGTCTGAATATCAAATGTAAACAAATCCCCAAGAGTAAGATTTGTCACTACTTTTATAATATGCACCATTAGATTAAAAGGTAGTCCATATTATATATATGAGCCTGATAACACTCATAACTTTTGGTGTAAATCAATCATGTTCTGTAAAGCAAACTAAAAAAAAAATTCTCTACAAAATGTCTATATGAAAAAAATCAATTATAAAAAGTGATGATCTCCTGAAGGTTGAACGGTCAATCCTTAATGTGTGAGAATTAAAAATACAATTGCGAATTACTTAGGACCTCTATCCAGTCATTACTGACGGAACAAGAGCACGCTACCCCCGTGAAGTAAATAAAGGGCCCGCTCGAAATTCCGTTGGAATTCCCGAGTTCGACAGAAGCATTACCCAGAAGATACATCTGAAGAAGGCCGCACCGAAAATTTGTTAAAATCGCACTCAAGATAAGAACAGGAGTGCGATTAATCCAAATAATACGAATACATAATCCTCATCTCCAAAATTTACAAACAAGAATATACACTAATTTATTTATCGCGGACTATTCATCTTTCTTAGGTATTTTTTTCACGACGCTTCGCCCAACTATTCCTCTGGCCTTCGAGGCCCGTGGCGCAGTGGATAGAGACGTTGAATCTCTCCTGTTCCAGTTGAGAATTCTCCGAAGATAGCGGTTTCAATCCTACCCAAATCCGGTCAGAGGCTTACTTGGCCAATATGTGGTGTGACGACAAGAATTACGGATGGCAGTAATTGCTAGTGATGCAGTTAGGAGATTCGGAGTTCCTATCCTGTCACAGATACCACCTCACAAAGGCCAGAAGAATAGTTGGCAGAAACGTCGTGAAACAACATGTAATAAAGATGAGGATAATAGTCCGCAATAAATAAATTATACTCATCCTGTAGTGATATAAAAATTAAGTATAATTTACATATGAGCAGATAGCCCATAGTTATAAACCGACATCAATTAGTACAGATGCTTGTTGAACGCGTCCTTCGCGTTATACACGACATATCAGTGGCGTCGACGATATGATGTTCTCTGGTCTTTGAAGACCCGGAATACGTAGATACTTGGATTCGTTGCTTTGCTGCTAATGCGAGAAGTAAAAAAATTGAAAGACAGCAAATAACTAGGAGGGGAAAATGAAATCACTGACTTGTTCATGGCTAACGCTGGTTGTGAAGCAATTATTAAGGTTGTTGCAATGGTTTTCCTTCGAAATCTAGAAGAAATAACTTTCGAAAAATTAAGTCAAGTTATCAAGGGAAACATGAAGCCAGAGAAAAGAATGGTGATTGCATAAAAGACCAAGTTTACGTCAATGAAGCAGGAAGTCGATGAACCGATAGTAAAATATTTTCACCATTTAAGTGCGAGTAAATACTGTGACTTTGAAAAAACTAGGAACAGCAGAATGGACAACAGAAAGACATAATTCAACTAAAATTGATTGAACGTATTCATTATTCGCCACATAATATAAGCTAATGGAACAGTTACAACTTACAAACATGCCCTTGAATATGTATCTAGAATTACAACAGGAATTCATACAAACCTACAAACAAAATTTCTCCGAAGCAATAATGGCCGGCACGTATACGCTAAAAACGATTACAAAAAATGTACTTACTATGGAAAAATTAATGAAAGGAATAAAGAAAAATGTCCAGCGTTTGGAAAAAACATGTTCCAACGTTTTAAAAAAAATCATTTCAAAGAAGTATGCAAAACAAAAAATGTAGAAAATAGAGGACGAAAAGGAGTTTTTTTTATGTAAAGGAGAATATACAAAAACTTAAGGATTTGAGATATATAAATCAACAATTTTGTCGTTGAAATGCAGAGATACTGGCAGTGAAGTAACAATAATTCCCAGTAAAATATTTGGGAAAAAATGGGGAAACCGAGTTTAAAAAAAGAAAGCAACGTACTATTACGTCAGTTTGATGGTTTTAGCATTTATGGGTTACTTTGAAGGCTCAATACAACTAAAAGATAAATATGAAGTAGTACCCATTATAGTGACAAATTGCCGAAAAACCTATATATTATTAGGGAATGATGTATTACAAATAAATTCAACGAAGTTGATTAATGAGATAGAAATTGAAAAAACAGGAAAATTAAATGAAGCTAGTCTGAAATTAAAAGAAAATGCCCCCCCTCCTAGGAAGCGAGAAAAGTACGAGTGCCTTTAATACCGTTAGTAATAGCTAAGTTGCGAAAGTTAATAAAGGAAGATTTATTAGAAACTTCCCCCTTCAGGAGGAAGTAAATGCGCATCACCGATTGTTGTATTAATAAAAGACGGTGACTTGAGAATTTGGAGATTATAGAATAGGGTGGACCATAAATTTTGCCCCGATTCGTATCCTATTCCTGATGTGGAAGAAGTTTTACGTAAACTTGCCGGAATGAAAGTAGTTTCGAAGATAGGCATAAAATTAGCTTACCAACAAATTCCCATGGAGGTGACGACTAAAAACACGCCTATAGGACTGTTAAGATGGAAAAGGATGCCGTGTGTCATAAAACGGCATGTGTAACTTTAAAAAAAAAAAAAAATTGAAAAAGTAATAGGATATTTTGAAAATACCATCTGTTATCAAGACTATATGTTGGAGATTTTAATGAAGCTGGTTTAAAGAAAAAACTATATAAATATACTGAACCGGCTAAGAAACACTGGCATGGCAGTAAATGCAAAAAGTTTGTAAGGAACAGTAATGGAATATCATTTTTGAGTTACTCAATCTCAAAAGAATGGATCTCTCTAGATGAACCGCTAATAGAGAAAATTCTGAAAGTGGCTGCACAAAACATAAAGTTGGAGTCTTTCTTGGGTTTGGTAATTTTTTTCTAGAAAATACATACCAAAATATAAGACGTAATAGATCTAGATCTCCAAGGAAATGGAGAGATAAAAGATGTTCAGGGGGGGGGTACGAGACGAAGTACAAGAAGTACTCGCAGCATAAAGCGCCGCCGTTATAGGTAGATGTAGTCATATGAAAATTAAGTATAATTTACATATGAGCAGATAGCTCATATTTATAAACCGACACCAACTAGAACAGGTGGTTGACTTGCTTAGCGTTATACACGACATATCACACCTCAATAATGAATTCCAATTAAAATAGAATATATACCCTCAGAAAAAAATAGTTTTATAATACACATTTTTCTAAAATATTACTATTTATTAAATGGTCTCAATTTCAAAACTAATTATTATTTTTTTTTATATTTCAAAAGAAACCCTCTTTAATGGCTATATTACGTTTTATATGTTTTGACTAACAGAAACATGTGACCGAGAGATACACAACCTGAATATATCGGATCCGAACCGATCATTATCGTACACCTTATCAATAAAAATTCAATAGTAACACTAATACTGTACTCATGTATATGACCCCTGACATAACCGCTTAATTACTAGAATAAATTCACTCCAAAGTAACACTTTGTAAAGCTTAAATGTTTGTTCCTCTTTGCAGGGAATCCGTTCATCCATGCTTCCGTTCAGTTTTGAAAGCCAAAGGATACCCCTTAAGGGCAGTAGCGCGTGTAATGGTGAGGCAAGGATTGCGCAATCGCCAACGACACCTCTCCTGAATCGGCACTGTTTGAGTCCAGTGGCAAGGAGAAGACCAGGATGACTGGAGCCCATGCCGAGATAAGCGGAGAGCCCATACAGCATCTGAAATTCCCAAATGGCCACCTATATAGTACTGACCAGGTTCAACGTTGCTTAACTTCGGAGATCCAGAGGGAACCAGTGTGTCAACGTGATTATACCGTATTGCAGGTATTACTTAGAATGCAATTAGGGATTACAGAAACTTTTTTTTCATGACTGACGAAATAAGTACATGAAACCTCCGTATGTTAAATAAACTGTATAGTTTTGTGTTCTGTATAAACATTCCAGAGTTGGACAAGATAAACCTAGAGAAAATAGATTACCACCCACCGAGTCGTTGCGCGAGAAAGTCAAGCTTAGAACACTAGTCGAATTCGTATACTGTTGAGTTTTGAAAAATACCTATTAACAGTATTGTTGCCTATCGTAATTCTTTATAATCTGAACGCCCTTTTCTTAACTTCTAAACATTTACCAATTATTATTTGATGTAGGCCACGTAATCAAAATAAGAGAAACACCTTAAACTAAATAGAAAGAAAACTATATATTTTTTCCTGTAAGATAAACATGACAACTCATAAAGAATGGTGATAGTTGCAAAGTTTATATCTGTGTGATCGAACAGCTAAATAACGTATGCAATTTGTTTTAACGTTCAACCTATTCAGATTTTTATAGCTCATTCTGTCCACTTTAAAAACCATTATAAAAACCTCTTTGGCGTCTACTTAATCTCTTAGTAATTCGTAACACCCGCCCTCGGGACAGGCCCTACCCCACGTCTTTTTTTTATTTTGTGGTAATTTATGATGCCATTGCCCCCCCCCCATCATCATCCTCACAGTGACTGATGCCTTTTACTCATGCCAATGCGATCATTTTATTAGTGCCTCAGAGGGTCTGTATATTTGTATAAGCTAAGCACCAGTCACCTCTTCGTTGCCCGGACGAGTATTAAATGGAGTTGGCCAGATTCTTGGACTTGCTTTTTTCTAGGCGTACTTCATCTTGGCAACATTTGCGCCTCGGGCTAATTGTAGATAAAGTCTGGCAGGATATTCTTCTGTTGGGCGCGTAAAGTTTTATATCGACTTCGACTTATCCCGTCCTAAGTTACTTAATCAGTGATTCCACACGGTTTTATTGAATGAATAATTTTAGGGTGTCTGCATTCGGGAATCTATTTAAGACTGAAAGTCTTTGACGATAATTGCTACGTCTCCTTCGGTAAAAACAGTGTCACTATAATCAATTAGATTTAAAAGCGATCAAGATAAATGGTAAATAGATTTGGAACTTTAGTCAAACTTTAGTTCATGCAAATCTAGAAATGAGCTTTCAGGATGTCGCTCTACCTGCAACAATAAATGCTTTATTGATAGAAGTAGGTATAGGAATTATCATGACTTTAATAAAGAAAATAGTTTACTTTATGTTTACGTTGGCAGATGAGCCCTCCAGTTGATTGTTGGTCAAATATTTCTCTAACCATGTATTTCTATATAGATTATATAGATAGTTATATCGCATAGTAATTTGAAATGCCAAAATACGCTCCAAGATTTTTATTATTTTTAATAAATGATAGGGAGAATTATGATGGAGTAACCATTATTGTTACTGTTAAGCTACGGGTTAAATAAATAAAAGTATATGATATAATTACTGTTCTATCTGTTTGCGTCCGTATATTTCGGCAAGCTATATAGGCGGGCGGAAGATACCGATGCGAAAACTGCCAGACGATTGATTTAAAACTTCGGGTCCTCTTTTAACTTCTCAGAATATTATTCGTATTTGAACGAAACATTTATAAGAACTCCTCTATTATATTAGCTTGGAGTATTTTTAACGTTTATAATGTAACATTCAGTTTAAACGTTGTTTTTTTTATGTAATGTATTCCACACTCTTGTTGAAGCATTCATCTTATGACAACTGATCCGTTAATCGCATCTGTATATTCCGTATTCTTGCGAAACCTCCCGGGTGATTCCGACGAAAGGTCCCGGAGATTACGTCGTAAACTAGAAAAACACAATAAAATTACATTATTTGTAAAAATATTTCATTCATCCGATTGAAGGTAAGGATAGCCATGCAAAAAGACTCCCATGATAAAATGCTCGTACATGATAGATTCTTGGAGGGAAATATATTAATAAATATTAATTTTGATTTTAAAAGCACAGAAAGCTGTTGCCATAGTTAGACCAGTTCTAAGAGACACGCATCGAGCAGCTTTATTTATAATAATATTAGGTAACAGGAAATATAACACCGTATATTCGCTAAACCGTAAGCGTAGCGAATAGAATGTAGAGTCAAATTTTACTCTATAAATTCAATTATAATTTGGGAGCAGCAACTTTCTGTATATAACAGGGCTTGGTCAAACATGTTCGTATAAATTGACGAGTCTATTCTACCCTCACATGTGAATAGCGCCTGATGAAGACATGCAACCCTAAACCATTTCGCTTCCTCCTCCAAATTTTTTACAGTTGGAACCACACAATTAGAAGGCAATCCCTTTCGTTGCCTACGGCGAACATAAACCGCTCCAGGAGACTAAAAATCTGATGAAAAAATGAGACATTACTACAAATTTAAATAGCTTTAATAGATGTGTACTAACCTGAAGTTTTTAATTATTCTTTGCAAAGTTTAGGACAAAGAAGATGTTAACTTATTTGACAGTTAGTTTCGTAGAATAAACAATTTTTGCCAAATCATCAGGTGTCCATTTTTTTTTTTTTGATATTTTTTTTATATTCTAGTCATTTCTTTCTTGTGAGCCTGAAAAAAAGTATGCCTTTTTCCCTGCTTGGAATCTTCTTAATATGGCGTCTAATAACCGTCATCTCACTCTTCAAGCTGACATGTATTTGCTTGTGTCCTCCCTAACTTCAGCAACAAGCTTTAAACTTTTTACTTATCTGCAACGGATGCTCTTTTCTTTGCCGGTTGTCAGTGTTTCACGGCCTTGTCCTTTCCTGTTTTATAAACGTTTGGTTTCCTTGTACCTTTTACTCTTTGTTTGAAATTCCTACTTTAGCTATTTCATTTTCCTAAAAATACTTACCTAAACATATCCTTTCACTAGATAAAGCAACAGTTTGTAATTTTTAATGCTTGAGAGCTGTATTTTTAAGACATTTTTAAAAATATGTACTATTATAGCACTGGCATGGACCAACTATTATTTTGAAAAATTAGAAATTACTCTTAGTATGACAATGAATCAATATACATATCGAGATGAATTTAGTATGTTACAGGTAAAACGCTTAAAAGAGGTTTTAAAGTAAATAAATACTATAATTTACTGTTAAATATTTAACATTTGCTGTCAACAGTTCACTGTTCGATTCTTTACATTAAACTGAACAGATTATATGTTTTTAAAGCTACACCATAAAATTGAATATGTCTGTATATATATATATATATATATATATATATATATATATATATGTATATATATATATACATATATATATATATGTATGCGTGTGTATGCGTACTTGTGTGTGTTCAGATAATGTAATAATTACATAAGCAATTCCAACTATATTGAGAAAAAAATTAACATCATTATTGCATAGTGCTCATTACTTAATCGAGACGTTGTAATCTACTTCAGAGAATATGGGCTCATCAGGAAAAAACACACGCAGCTGATTGTAATTTTAGGAACGTTCAGCATATCTATAGACGGGATTTCGTTTATAATGCAACCTCTCTCGAAATATAGAAAGGTATAGACAAGCTTGGAAATTGATATCCATTTCTCAAGTTTGCTTCCTATGAAATGTTTACGGAAATGACAGATCAACGAACAATTGTTTTATATACGTTTATGTAGGATGCCGTTGAAAGCAGAAGTCGCAAGCATATGGTAGCCACGGTTGCGTACTCATGGGTTTGTTCTCTGACCATAACTTTTCTTAATATTAAAAATATTTAGAAATCGCTTACTAACTAACATAAAATCAAAATTCGCAACGCCTTATATAGGTAACTAGAATGCCTACCAGACAATATTCTCGAGTGTCTATTTTTTTCTGTACATGGGGTTGTCAGGACAAGATTTTTCTTGAAATCACACCCGACCCAATGCGAAAAATCTTATGTTCGAAGCCCATTAACTTTCCTTTATACGGCGAAACAACACTACTTGTTTCGAGGAATGGTGTACTTGTTCCAAGGAGTTTCATCCCTAGTTACAGCACCACCGGACTAAATCAATTATTTTCCTGCAATCCAGTTAGACTAAGAACCAAAACCGAAGGAATACAAGAACATATTGAAATTGTCAGTTATTAATAAAATACAAATTCAATTTATAAATAGATATACTCTTATCACAACTGATTTGTTTAAATGTAATAAGCCATATAGGGTTTTCCTTAAACACAATTACTTTCAAATTGTAGTTTTAGTTTAACATTGAAAATAATTCACCAGCAAACCTTAAATAAATTTTAAAAAATAACCAATATAATGAGGAGACCATTATGTGAGTGTTTATTACATTTGAATTTAACTGTCAGAGAAGAATCCGTAAATCAAATTGCAGTAATTCAAGAAAAAACAATATATAACACGCTCATGTTCCCAATTGCTTTACGAGATTTGAAAAACAATATTGAAAAGGGCATATAGTGCGTACAATTATAGTAAGGTTCTTGTGTTAACACAGATGGGGACTTTTTTCTTCAGCCCTTTAAACCAACGGAGATCTGGTCCTTGTATATAACGGTATAATGTTGGTTCTCTTATTTTTTAGGAGGTTACCTCCAAAATGTTTTTTTTCTCTCTTTGTGAAGGGGTAAGTTTATTCATAATCGCCTGAGGCGTCTTGCTGGGAATGCTGATGGATCGGCACGGACATTGATTGTTGATTCAAAGGGGTCCTCTTCTTGAGAACTAATTTTTGTAATCCCATTTTCCTATCCTGGTGTAACAGTTCTTGTAGTAAGAGAACTATATCCCTATTATGTAGAATTAGAGATTTATATAAAGGAACATTTAGTTTCAAACATTAAAAAATACTTTTAATTAGTATCTCCTGCTCACATTGAATTTCTTTTCTGCTTGTATTATGATAGCTTTCTGAAATCTGTATATATATATATATATATATATATATATATATATATATATATATATATATATATATATACACACACAATAGCAGGCATCCTGGCTTTAACGGATGTAAAATACGCTTCAATATTATATCTTTATTAATACAGATTTCGTATTTATTGTTGTATAATATTGTACCAAATATATGGCAATGATTTAAAAAACTTTTTTAAAAAAATGATCAGTGCGCCAACACCGAGAATCGAAACAAAAACGTTTAGGTAATGATTTAATTTTTCTATTGACGTTATTGCCTGAGTTATGAAGACACTTTTGAGGAAGGCTACATTTAAAAATGCACCAATAGCAATTACGTTACGTATGCATAGTCGTTTGCCTTAACTGGCAAATTCGATTTTTGTTATATTTACATTTTAACATCGATTTTCCTCGGCTAAAATATAAGTATAAAGTGGCGTTCGAACACCCTATATATTGAGTTTCTCGTCTGTAGGCAAAAAACTGACAGAAAAGTTTGGTAGGCAAAATTTTTGAAACAAATATATGTATATGTGGTGAGAAGCCTTGACTGCCATTTGGGCGGTCGGGTTTTGATTCTGGCTTGAGGCAGTTCAATGTCTAGCCGCACTGATGAGCTGAGAAACAGCGAAACAGTACTGTATGTGGATGACTACACTGCTCCTTATCTTGGGATGAGCATATTAGGAGGTGATATACAAACTGCCATTAGCGTATTAAGCGATACTCTTTGTGTAAACAAATCGAGCAGAGGGATTTGGATGATGTCAAAAAATCGTTTATTCATTACCCACACAGCAGGCGTATAGTGTAAAAGTGAGAAGGCTTGACTCTCATTTGGGCGGTCGGATTTCGATCCTGGCTTGAGGCAGTTGCCTGTCTAGCCGCACTGATGAGCTGTGAAACGGCGAAACAATACTGTATGTGGATGAATATATATATATATATATATATATATATATATATATATATATATATATATATATATATATAAAGTGTTTTGTTTACTGGAACATTTTTACGCAAATATCACACAAGTATATCATGTAGAATATTAGCATGAATATGATAACACGTAATCTATCTAGCTATACTCCTATGAATTTGTTGTTCTTTTGTGTGTATTGATATTCATATTAAACCCCTTCTTTTTTTTCTTTTTTATTTATTTAAAAAGAAAAGAAAATTATCTTATATATGGGTTTTGGAAATGCATTTACTAGCAAAATATCTAGCTAATTTGCGTATTCTTTTAAATATTCATTTTAATTAATTCCCTATTAGATTTTTCTATTTTCTGATGGGATGATCATCTACAGTTAATTATTACGTGTAATTATATTCATGCAGGTATTCTACATGATTTATACTTGCATAATATTTGCGTAAAATCTTTATTACTGTAAAGTTGTTTCCATATATATTTATATATATATGTATATATTTTCGTTTAATCTATCAGTATATCGATCTATATACCTATAAAACTGAAAGTGTCTGTGGGTGTGTATGTCTGTGTACATTTCCCTACCCAATACCTCCCTCCATTTTAAGTCTAAGGATACTGAGACTTGGGGAAAACTTTGTGATCGAATTTTGGCCGGAAATTTGTCTGTTAAGGACTCAAAGTTCAAGAATTTGACCTTTGAGAACTTAAAAAAAATCATCCGACAATTTTGAGTCTAAACACTTCAAATTTCAGATATAGGTTCCTTGGACATGGATTCTAATTTAATAACTTAATTTGATCCCAAAACAATAAATGCTAAGGGGTCAGAATAGGGGGCAAAGTTTTAAAAAAATTGACCTCTGCGGTCTCTACCAAATTATTCAGATAATGTCTGGTCTAAACATTTGAAATTTTACATAAAGGGTATTCAGAGATAAGGCAAGCGTTTTCATACGTTTGGGTCGAAAATCTTTAGTTACAAATATATAAGTGGGTGTATGTATGTATGTGTGCATGTATGTATGTGTGTATGTATGTATGTATGTATGTATGTGGGTATGCTTGCATGTCTGCGCAACACTTTTGACAGAAGCGGTGCATTTTCTCAATATCAGTATCGTTTGGAAGTTCGATCTTTCAGAGGACAAATATCGAAAAATTGGCTTAAAACCGTAATATCTTCACCTTAAACTGGACACTTTTCTAAAGGGGGGAGAGCCGCTTTTTTCGCCGATATTTTTTTAAGTAAGCATCTCCTTTCGATATACTGGCATAAATTTGGAAAAATATCACTTCAGGCTTGGCGGTGGTCGTAACAACATAGACGTCAGGTTTTTTTCCGTTCTTTTCCTCTTTTGCGGTGCGGGTTCGAGCCTGCCTTCCTACGAGCACTTTTCTTTCTTTTTTGTTCAACCTAAACATCCAAACACCCTGGAAACGGGGGCACCCATGCTAGTATATCTATAAAAGTCTGTGTGTCTGTCTGTGTGTCTATCTGTGTATATTTCCCGCAATAACTCTGTCAATTTTAAGTCACAGTCTCGAAATTTGATATACAGTGTACTGCGATTTGCGAAAATCTATATGATCGGTTTTGGGCAGAAATATTTGCGATTTAAGGGTCAAAGTTCAACGATTTGACCTTTGAAAACCCTACCAAACTCCTCAGACAATTTTGGGTCTAAACACTTGAAAATTTAGATATAGGTTCATTGGACATGGATCCAACTTAATAATTTGATTTGAACCGAAAACAAAAAAACACCCATGCTAGTAGCTAATACAGATGATCCCTCGTTAGGAAAACCGAAAAAAAACAAAAAACAAACAGACAATTAATTAAAATGGTTGTTTTAAAAATGTGTAATAAAGTTGTAATTTCTTTTTTAAAATAAATATAAAAATGGTTTTAAATATGCATATCAATACACAAAATTACACATTTATAGGAATATAGATATGTATGCTCTGGTTCGAAAAGCTGTTGACAGCTGTGTACTCTTTATTGTGGCAGCCATCTGTACCGACGAAAATTAGCAGTAATATCAAAATGTGCTTGATGCTCTACAAAGTATTTACCCCTTTATACAGACCATCTTTGTATATTTCCAAAAACTTAGGTCCTCTAGTGGAAACACATACGTTGAAATAAACGGAATAGTGTATGTGTGTGTGTGTGTGTGTACTACAGAGAAGTATCAGACCAAATACGCCCCCTTACTAAATTGTCGTAATTTCATTACATCTCTCTAATTTAGTGCAGTACTAGTTATATTCCATAAGTTAACGCCAGATATAAACAGCCTCCTCGTTTTCTCATCATTCGTGTGCTAATTAAGACTTATTGAAAAATAATATGATTCCATTCATTATGTGAAATATTTCATCAAACCTACAGGGCTAGGAAAACAGAGTATTATTTTCATTGTTTTGACTCTCAAGTGGGTATCGGTTAATATATTATACGCTTTTATATAGAAATGTGATTCTCGGTTGACCAATTGTGGTTAAATTTGTCGGAGATATACTCGAAAACAATGCTAAGACTATTCTGTTGTCAAGGCCCTAGTTATAACTGAAACTTGACAATCCATACCAAATGCTTTTTTGATAGTTAAGCATCAACGTGAGACCGACGCAGCATTTTCTAACGATTCGAGGACACAACAAAAAAGTCTCATTTCTTTGTCTATTAAGATCAGCCAATTTCCTCTACGCGGGGGGAATATGAAAAATCGACGGTATTAACTCGATAAGACCGGATTACAAATGATCAATTTATATTTGCTATTGTAAACTGTCCACAGCTGAGCTATCAGCAACCATTTATTTTCTATCGTGCACCAGACTAAAATTTATCACTGGAACTTTGCCAAACTCCTAATCGATTTATTGTTGAATATCAAAGTTTTCCTGTAGTAAACCCCACGAAACAATCTATCTTTATTGATATATCATTAACCTATCATTGGGCGGAAAGCTTTGCAAAAACATAATATCGTTATCAGTCTGCTAAGACAATCACAAACGAGAGTTCGGAAACTTTTATTTAAAGATGATTATTGCTTTAGTTAATATCATTTTTACCACATGTATATTGGGGATTGAACTTTGATCCCATGTGTCAAGAGGTTCAATACATAAAGTAGCATTTGCACACACTATGTAATCGGTTGTCTCTTAGCTATCGAATAGACATATTAAAAATACGTTCGTGGGAATAGTTAATAAACATTATATATATATATATATATATATATATATATATAATGTGTGTGTGTGTGTGTTTCTGTAAAAGTCTGAGGAAGCTACAGACAGCCAAGAAAAACGGCAGGGTAGCTGAAACACTAATGTAACTTAACAGAAAGATACGGCAATAAAAAATAAAACGTATATATATATACATATATATATATATATACATATATATATATATATATATATATATATATATATATATATACTAGCAGAAGTATCTGTTGCTGACTGGGTTAAAAAACAACCTATAGAAAATAGAATGTGATTGATGAGAGTATGATAGGTTATGAAAAGGTGGGGGTTGTAAAGAGATAGGTTTCGATACTCAAAGATTTTACCCTAAGCAAAATATGATGAAAGTAAAGATAATTTTCGCGAAAATATATTTTTTATATCAACTTTGTTTCCATTTGTAGCCAAGAGTGACCAACAAAATGATGTTTCCTTACAAAGAGAACATGTTATATATATAATAATATAAATATACAAGAAATAAATATTAACATAGTCAATAAAAATTAATTTTATGGTAGAAAAGTTCATTGGGTTGTATTTTTAAGTAGTTTGTAACAAACAATTCACGAACCGGTTAAAAAAAAATAAAATGGCAGCGAATTTGAAATGGAGAGCCCCGTTTTCAATTTGAAGGAGCGGCACATGAGCATTCTGTGTTTTTAAATATTCCTTACGTTAACGGAACTCACTTAAATTGTTAACACAGAATGCGCATGTGCCGCTACTTCAAATTGAAAACGGGGCTCTCCATTTCAAAGTCGCTGCCATTTTATTTTTTTTTATTTTTTTATTTTTTTATTTTTATGTTTTCCGTTATTTTGTGCTTCAGTAATATTCGATTATGGCATGTGTAGTTTATATAAAAATTAATTTAAGTAGTTATCGCCTCAAATTTCGTTTCAATTTCGATTCGCTGAAATTATTTCAAGTAAAGAGCATTAAAAACTATTTTAAAAAAAATACATGAACCGAACTTTTATTGACTATGATAATATTTATTTCTTGTATATTTATTTTTGGGGGTAGTCGTTTGTTTGCTTTCCTGCTAAACACTCTTACTAAATAATATCGACGAACTATCGAAAAACAAAGAAACAAAAACAGTTTTGAAAAATAATGAAGCTTTACTTACTTTAGTAAAATAATTCGAAGCAGCAAAATGGGATATTAAAAAGTAAACACGTAATTACAGCAAAGTAAACAAAGAATTGATATAAATATGAATAAAAAGCAAAACAGCTTCGTTTAAGTTTTACAGTATTGAATGGTGTAGTATTGCGCCGTCGGATTCAGAGTGGCACTACTGTAATGTAAAACACGCAGAAAGAGGTGTAATCAACTGATTTCCTTCTAGTACACTGACAAAAAGCTTAAACAGATAATTAAATAAAAATAAAAAAAGGTTATGTAAATGTTTTTAAAAAGACACGTAATCATGTGGCCAGGATCTTTTCGTTCTTTTGGCACGATAACAAGTAACGTTCTTATATTTTCTTATTTATCTATTTTCGAAAGAGTGCCACGTGAAAGAGTAATGCAAAATTTGTGTCGAGAATTGTCTAAAGTTCCGACTTTCTTTTGGCGTTCACTTTAATAAGAACGTGGATTTATGAGGTGAATTTGTTCGACACAATATGATTCAACTTTTTAACTGAAACAATCCATTTAAAGAAGCAACATATGGTAATTCTATTTCCCCAATTGAATAATATATATATATATACATATATATATATATATACACGCAAATATATGTATATATATATATATAGATATATATTGTGCATATGCATCACGACTTATCAAAGCTTAGAAGCCACTGGAGGATACGGGTTAAAGAGAGTACAGTAGAAATTGGGCAATACACTAATCGTTAGTAATGGAAAATCGGTAAATGCGTAAACTTATATGGGACAGCTCATCCAAAACTTGTTTACGTTAGACTTAAAGACAAACATATTGTAGTCAGCTGGAAAGCAGGAAAATGGAAGACAATTTCATAGGTGTGCAGTTCCAAGAAATAAGATTTGTTCATGGAATCTACATATAGGTTTATGGCACAAATAAAGTGTGGGGTAATTATTGATAGTGGGTTCTGCTAGACGGGTGCATATTGTGACTGTTTGGCGAGGGGGACATAGATTGGAGCTCAGTCTAGCAACTGTGATGAAAATAAATATAACGCAGAAACAAAGTCGCAACATCTCTTCTGTGAGAAAGGTTGCAGGGAAGACAAAAGGACATCCCCTGCGGGGCTAGGAAGTCTATTTTGGACTCTATCAAGGCAGGATAAGTCCTTTCTAGCTGATCCGTCCCTGATGTGGCAACAGTAGTACATCATTGGGCGTACCTGACTTTTATATTGATAGAGAATTGCATCAGCAGTGAGATATCTACTGGATCGATAGAAGGGGTCGACTATTTTTCCAGCAATATCGGAAACAGATTTAATCTACGCGTTCCATTTAAGATCAGGAGTAAAGGTCAAGCCCAGACGCTTGTCAACACATGAGGTCTCCCCAAGACGAGACCCATTCATTTCAATTGATGCCAGATTGGGATAAGAGCGTTGATGATGTAAAGATAAAAGCTTGGTTTTAGATGCATTAAAACTAACAAGCCACATCGTTACCCATTGTACAATTTGCGCAAGATCAGAGAAGAGAGAATCGGAGGGAACTTGGTCGTTTATGGTCTTAGATGTGCTATCATAGATAGTAGTGTCATCAGTATAAATGTCTACGAGTAGGAAGGGATATGATTTGGAAGATTAGTAATGTAAATCAGAAATAGAGTTTGGACCAGGATGGACCCTGAGGGGCTCCATCATTAATGTTGTGAGCTTCTGATTTCTGCCCATCAACCATTACTCTTATGAACCTATCAGATATGACTTAATAATTGAGAAGACATTCCCAGCTATACCGTAGATGGAGATCTTGTGAAGTAAACCTTTATGCAATACTCTATCAAAGGTATTCGATATATCAAAATCAGTTGCCCTAAAAGGGTCCCTCCGTCGAGAGATTCACTAATCCTACGAGATATAACTGTAAGTACACCTGCTATAGATCTAGCAGAGCGGAGACTAAGAACGCTTTTTCGCTGAGATGATTTATTACTTCTCTATTAAACACAGATTCCAGCAACTTACTCATGACGCAGAGGAGATTTATTGGCCTGTAATGCGAGGGAGATGAGTAGTCACCTGAATTCTTAAATACAGTGCATAATGATGAGATTTCCCAGCGTCATGGGAAGCAATTCTCCTTAAGACAACGTTTAAACAGTTTTGTAAGAATGGTTGAAATCTTTTGAGTACTATAGTTGGAATAACGTCAGCGCCAGTTGCTTTTCTTGAATATATATATATATATATATATATATGTATATATATATATGTATATATATATATATATATATATATATTCTAGAAAAGCAACCGGCCCTGACGTTATATATATATATATATATATATATATATATATATATATATATATATATATATATATAGCCTTATTTGTAGTATTCAAAATTTTACTGTTTACTGAGTTTATATAATTCAGTAATCGTTTATATACCAATAAATCTTAATCCAAAAAGAGATGACTTAAACTGTAAGCTACAAAATTATCATATTTCATAATTGAGCATTCATATATTGTTTTAAGAAATGAAACAATGATATACACTATTTGTTGCTACCACCCCATTATTTTATGTCTTGGTTTTTCTTAAAACAATGTGTATATATATATATATATATATATATATATATATATATATATATATATATATATATATATATATATATATATACATATATATGGGGCGGTGCGTGTATATATATATATATATATATATATATATATATATATATATATATATATATATATATATATTAATTCTAGTAATCGATAACGTTACTCTTTATTGTGCGATTTTGCTTATATTTTTCAACTGTTCCCGGAATCTATGTTAGCTGCATAAGCCACTCAATTTTTAATACTATCGTTACCTCATCCTATTTTTATTGCTCATCAATCTAGTGTTATCCGTGCGATATAATCTTGTGCCATATGGGTCCACACGTTTTTCCCTTTTTCTTATAAGGGATTAAACATTTGTCGCCTTTTTCCTTTGTCTTTTTTCGATGAATCAGTTAAATATCAACGGCAAATAATGTGAGAGTACGAAAAGAAGTAAAACTGAATAATGTTTTGCATATTTCTTACTTTCTTTACACAGCCTCAATTTTAACCATAGAATACTGATGGGAAAATCTTGTTATAAACTTTCGTGTCTGTTTAAAAAGTGAAACTAGTTTTTGACCTTGTCTATGCTAAGAAGTTGTACACTTGATTTGTTAGATAAGAAAAACATGATAAATATTTTTTTTTAAAATAAAAACAAGCAGAACGTGAATTTTACTGCAGGACTTTAAATCGTAAATAGCGAGAGAAAAGAAAACATAGAAAATATGTGTCGTCCTATGAATATATATTGATGGAATAAAGATTACTTAATTTCGAAATTGATTTGACAATAATAACCAAACGTTTAATCGGTAGAATAACTTCCGAATAATCAATGTAATAATGTATAGTCAGAATAATATACTTCCTAAATCAAACGAAAATATTTCTTTGTTGTCTAGTAGAATATTTTTTGCCATCTTGAATGAAAATCGTTTTTTTTTTGTTTTTATTAGTATATATAGCGCTTTATTTATTTTTATATTATAGATCTGCAATTGGCTTATGTTAAATGTAGCGAATGTTTATTGTAAAACAGCTGAAATAAATCTTGCGGCGTTGCATGAGCCACAGATTTTTACTTTGATGTGAGTCGTTTTCACCAAATTTACGGCGCCTCTATGTTTCTATTTTTATTTTTTTTCATGACTACGATATAAACATTCATCCTTAAATACATGAAAAAAATGTTAGTAAGTCATGCGCATTGATTTTTAATAGGGGTTGTTGCTTAGAAATGTAGCGAATGTACGCTTTAATCTTTACCTGTTTTTCGCGATCTTTACAATTTCCGAGCTGTGCATATTTTTTAGACTTACAATATATATCTTTATTGTGTTCCCTTCATATGTTTAATGGTGATGTAGCAGAGTAGGTTCACGAAGATTGTTTTGGGACATTTTTTTATTTAATCTGGTATTCGAGTTGAATGTAAAAAGTGTAGACCGATTTCAAAATAAATGTGATTGCATGTATTGTCAATAGTAAAAGGAAATTGTAATCGTTAAACTATGATGAATAAAATGAATCGAAATAGTAAATTTAGTTGAATGAATTGATTGCAGAGAAAAGTCTAAAAAAATAAACAGATCATAACGGAAGGATAAAAAACACGGAACGCAAATTAAACAAAATCGAGACAAAAAAAGTTATTTAACTTGCACTCTGGTTGGGTGGTGTATACCTATACTTTTACTGGATTTATTTATTTTCTGTATATTATTTTTTGGTCAACGGACTAAGCTGGATGTGGGCCTAGAAATTCACTCTCATCTGTTCGACTGTTTGTCCGTTCGTCACAAGAAATTTCATTAACTACTCATTACGTTGTTCTGAAATTTTGCATGACGTTACAACTACTCAAGGGAGGAAATGTAACATTCTCGAATTTTTTTACATAAGTTTCGCTTGCGTAAATAACGAATAAATAACAATGTTATATTATATTCTAAATTTCATGATGTTGATCATCTTACAATTTATTCCCTTCATTCCGTTGATATTTAAAAACCTTTCCAGTCTCTGTTTAGTAGCACAACATCATTCACTTAATTTTTATATCAATCAATGAATCTATTTGCCTTTAACTCATAAGAAGAAATACCAGCTATTAATCCGCCAAAATACTTACGAGATATTTGCAAATTATTTGCTATATATTCGCTATATATAATAGAGGAAAGACGAATATAATGATGTATTATCAGGATAGATAGGTGAAAAAAATATATTTAAAATGTAAATAAAAATTATTGGAACATAAAGTAGCAAATTCGAAATTATCACATGTTATTTAATACAATATAGCAATGGGTAAATCTTATGGTGAAAATGCTATAAAAAAGAAAACTTGAAAATATCTGTTTGTAGATAACAATATTAAACGTCCTAAAATAATAACGGTAATATATATATATATATATATATATATATATATATATATATATATATATATATATATATATATATATATATATATATAACAAGATCAATTATTCGGAATAAAATACCTAATGAAACTAATCTATGTAAAATCATAAACCGAAATTATGTTAAAAGGTGTTTTTCGACTATGACTAACATAACAATAATCAGTTCTAAACTAGAAAAAGAGGCGATTGATTGAGGTTTATTAAATTCAATTTGACACTGTATGAATGAATGCTTGTTAGAAGATAAATATCCGATTTCCAATATAGTATATAAATGGGTAATAATAAATAATAATATAGCAAGAACATATATTGGGACCAGAGAGTTAGTTTAAAGAAGCATACATCATCCTTTAAAATACTACTAGATCATAATAATAAGAAAACAACATCACCAGCAAAGTGGATTAGGGAACTAAGATAAAATAACATGGAATACAAATTGAAATGGTCGATACTAGGTAGATCTTGTAAATACTCTTCAAATAAGCCCCGCCGATGTAACCTTTGGAATCTAGAATCGTATCATATAGTAATATCTGTAGTAAAAATCCTTAACAAACGCAAACAAGTAATTAAAAACATGTTAACATAGATCTAAGAGTATATTGTCTCGACTGAAATCTGTTTATATTAAGTTAAATTAAATTCAGCAAACAACGTTTCGGAAATTTATTTTTTATCAAATAAAATGTAGTATTAACACATAAGGTTAAATAAACTGAAAATAGTAGAGAAAAACAATACGAATTTATTGCTAAATGTGATAACATCATGATAGGAAGAATTATAGTTATAATCAGAATTTATTAGACGAGATTAGCAAAGGAAATTTGATAGTATCTGTTACATAATGTACCTATTTACTATGCCTCCCCATGGGACAGTTTTAGATACCAGGGTCGTTTTTTAACGAGGAGAAAAGGTACAAAAATAAAAATTGTCTCAGTCGTGAAGGATTTCTCCTCCACCGAAAGAGAACACGAAATAGAAGTGCAGCATCTGAAGAACATATACTACACTTTGATCTTGTCCCGAACGCCAAGAGTCTTTCATTAAAAAAAAGGATAAATTAATGCCACTAACTGTCACCTATAATTATTTATAATAGATAAATGTATTATTAAATTAGCATATGGAATGGAAGTAACCCGTAATATTCAATCAATTTGCGCAATTACAATATTTGAACTTGGTAAATACAAGGTAAAAAAAAATAAATAAAAATAAAATAAAATAAAAATAATCTTTAGATAAATAAATAAATAAATAAAACAAATATTTAATTAATAAATTAAATAACAAGTAAATGGATCAGTCGGAATTTTATTTTCTGTTGTATTGACAAATTTTTAACAGTCATTATAATATAAAGTAGAAGTCAAATTAATTTTTCTTATGTTTATTTATAACCCGTTTATTTAATTGAAATAAATAAGCAGTATATGATAGACATAGATGCAAGCATATTTTTTCCAAAAATATACGAGGAACATGCAATAAGTAATGCCTTAACCAACTTCCAGTTGTGGGATCCAGCTGAAATTTGCGTGTGCAATGGTTTAGATCTGTTCGGGTAATGTGGCAAATTACAGCTCTGAACTAATTGTGGTTACTGTTTTACAGGTGTTTGAACTGAGTCAGGTGTGAAATGGAGCCTGTTGAATGTCGAGCAGTGATCCGGTTTTTGTATTTGAAAGGACGCACACTAAAGGAGAATTTTGATGACATGAAATAAACTTATGGTTATAATGCCCCATCATATGGCCTTATAAAACGCTGGCATCATGAATTTAAACATGGCTGGAAGTCTGTGGAAACAGCTACCAGACCTGTCGCCCCCCCTTCTGCCATTGATGAGGCATCTGTCCGTCAAGTTGCGGCTGCCATTTTGGAAGATCGGCGCATTACTATTCGCCAAATAGCCCAAGGTGTCAAGATTAGTAGAGACTCTGGTGAAACTATCATTGACGACCATTTGCATATGCATAAGGTGTCTGCTAGATTGATTTCCAGGTTGCTCACAGCATTCCAGAAATGAGAACGCGTCGAGTGCTCGAGGATGAATTTGGAGATGAGTCAAAGTTTTTCAAATAACCGGATGAAACCTGGGTCCATCACTATGATCCAGAAACCAAAGCCCTGTCAATGCAGTGGAAGCACTTGGACTCACCACCTCCAAAGAAGGCAAGGGGACAGCTCTCCGCTGGCAAGGCCATGCTCACAGTCTTCTGGGACCAGGACGGAGTAGTGATGGCAGTTTCCTGGCAAACGGCACCACAATTACAGGAGCCTATTATGCTTCACTTCTGAAGAAATTGAGGGAAGCTATCAAAATCAAGAGGCGAGGCAAGGTCAGAAAAGATACCTTACTTCTGCAGGGCAATGCTCCGGTCCCCCATCCTCCCTAATCTCCTGAACTTTCACTCTCTGACTTTCACGCCTTCTACGCCATGAAGTTGTTTTTAAAGGAAATCGTTTCCCGGATGATGCAGCCTTGATTTCTGAAATCACGTCATGGTTGGAGGACCAACCTGGGGTATTCTAAAAAAACGCTCTCCAGAGCTGCATCAAACGATTGGAGAAATGCATATATCTGGATGGTTTCCATGTCGAAAAAGACTAATAACTGTGCCAAGTTTCGTTGCTCTGCTGCTATGGGACGTTGATTATGGGCATTACTTATTGCACGCCTTCGTAACTTTTTTGGAAATATGAATTACGTTGAATATATAAAATTATCATAACATAATCATTTAGCATTTTCCTTTATGGAGCTAAATATATTAAATAAACTATTAAATTAAATAATAGAGTAAAATAATCTAGTAATCGTAACCCATGATATACTAATCAAATCAAACAAATGTGTTCAGATCCTGACAGCAAATACAATGAGTTATAATCAGATTCATATCTAAAATAGATTACGAAGGTTGCACATAATAAAAACTGAAAAATAAAAGCATGCACTTATAATCTGTAATTAAACCCAATATAAAAGTCACATAGGGAGTAATAGTTTATTCATAACATTCTAACTCCTGGCTTTGTAAGAATATTAGATAGTATTTACTCCTATACTAACACAAACCAATACATTGATCTACAAATCCGTCGAAATAAGTTGTTGTTGCTGTATATAGTGTGTTGGATTAATTACCCAAATATATTTTTCGTTAGAATTGATGTAAAAACACTAGTTATAATTAGCTATATCCATGAAATAAATTTTAACATAAATTAAAGTAAACATCAATTTCTTCGAAGAAGAATCGGTATCGGACTCGGAAAAATTGGTGCCTATCTTCCGATGGCAAAACGATTCTTTTAATTGTATTTTTATTTGATATTGTTTAAATGAAAATATTCCATTGCTGGTAATAATAATGATAAGATAATCAATATTTATTGATTTTAACTTGCCAGTAAAGCCAAAATTGATAGATCTCTCGTCGCAATTGTTATTATGTTGTTTACGAAAAATATCTGCATATTTAACATCTGTTTTTATGAAAAATGTATCATAGAATTTGTAATTGCATAAGAATCGGGAAAGATATTGGAATCGTCTCATCATTAATATATATATATATATAATATATATATATATATATATATATATACATACATACATATATATATATAATTGCAATAACCCTTATCCCTGAGTGGCTTCCGGGCCTTGATAAGTGGTGATAACTGTGTAAAAAAAAAATTGATATGTAGTTTGCTTGAAGCATTGTGTGGGATAGTTATGTAGTAGAGATTTTCACAATGCGAGAAATGAGATAATGTCGGTGTTGAGAGAAGACGAAAACAAGTGACGATTTACAAATCAATAAGTACATACATATGTGTCTATATATATATATATATATATATACATTTATTCATTCAGTTGTACAAATTACAAATTCCTTACTTGTTATGCCTCCGACATACTCCATTATAACTGGGAAAAAATTCCCCTTTTCAAATTGAGGATATTACAGTTCGATTCAAAGCATGCAGGACGGAGCGAAAAATGAGTTTCGCTGCAAATATAAGGAGGAAGGATGTTTATGTATAGCGTGTTTTACGTGATTAATATACTGTTCTACTTGTTAGATTTTCCTTTTTCTTTGTTCCTTTATATATTTTTCCTAGGTATACTTGTTGCTTTTGCATGATCCTTATATTATTTTTAATATTCTATATCTATTGCGTTGTCTTTTTTCTGCTGCTATGTATTATTAATTTATTTGTTTAATTTATTAATGTCGTTGCTTGTTTATTTAAATGACCTGGTCCACATACGTCAAACAAGTCGCTGGCTGGCTTGCATGGGTTAACTATTGAAGAGAGATGAAGAAGACGGGTGTAGAAAATTAAGGGATGGGATGTGCGGGATGGGGTGCTCTTGGCGATCTGTTGGGGCGTGTGGGTTTAGATATGTGGTTGTTAGGGATAGGAAGCTAGGTTGTAGGAGGGGACACTAGATGAACTTTTCTTTGGATATTTTTTTTATTTTCGTTATTTTATGAAAAATTTAAATGATTATAGATTGAACATTTTTAATTATTTTTATCCACTGTTTCACTTGTTACTTCTCCTTTTGCGAGCGTAGTGAATTAGTAGCACCAGTAGTAACTGAAGCAACGTGGTTGCAAAGGAAACCTGTCACAAAAAAAAACTTCACTCACAGAACAGATAACGTTTGGTTTACTAAACATATCTGATTTTTCCCAGTATAGCCGAGAAGGTAATCAAAAAACTGCAATAATTGTTTGAAATTTGGTGAACAAAAAGGTGAGCAGTGAAGATTCATAGCAGTTCTACATTCCACTGGCACTAAACGACATATTAAAACACTATTGCGTTTGAATGATTCATATACATTCATGCATATATATATATATATATATATATATATATATATATATATACGTGTGTGTGTGCGCGTGTGTGTGTGTGTATTATATGTGTGTATATATATATTACAGGCACACACACACATATATATATATTACATATATATACATATATATATATATATATATATATATATATATATATATATATATATATATATACAATGTATATGTGTTATATAAATACATATATGAATTTTAACATATTTAATAAAATAAATATTAATCGTTGAGGCATTAATCGTCGAGTAGATATATGCAATTAATCTTTGTACTTGAAATTTAATATATATATATATATGTATATATATATATATATATATATGTATATATATATATATATATACTAGCATGGGTGCCCGGTGTGGCCCGGATATTTTGAGGTGTATTTTGAAAAAAAAACGGTCAATTTTTCTTAACTTTTACCCCTATTATGACCCCTTAACATTTTTACTTTTGGGTTCTATTCGCGTTATTAAGTTAGGTCCATGTCCAAGGATCCTATATCTAAAAGTTCAAGTGTTTAAACCCAAAATTGTCGGAGGAGTTTGGTAGAGTTCCTAATGGTCGAATCGTGTAATTTTGACCTCTTTACAGCCAAATTTCTGGTCCAAAACAAATCACATAGATTTTCGCAAATCCCAGTACCCTGTATATAAAATTTCGAGTCCGTAGACTGAAAATTGGCAGAGTTATTGCGAAGGAAAATCTACACAGACACACATATAGACACACAGCACTTTGCTATCTCTTCCAAATTACTTAGACAATTTCTGGTCTAAATATTTGAAATTTTACGTAAAGGGTGGTCAGAGATAGAGCAAGCTTTTTCGTCAGTTTTGGTCGAAAACTTTTACTTACCAATATATAAATGTATGTATGTATGTATGTCTGTTTGCATATCTGCCTTAAATTTTTAATAGAGGCGACGGATTTTACAGTATCGTTTTAAAAGTGGACTTTTTATGAGACAAATATCGAACAATTGGCTAAAAACATTAATAGCTTCCCCGCCAATTAGGCATTTTCTACAGGGAGGGGGGTAACTTTTTTCGCCGATATTTTTTAAAGTTATTCTCTCCTTAAGATTGTCTAGCCTTAATTGAAAAAAAAAATGTCGCTTCCAGTTTGTCGGTGGTCGTAACAGCATAAACGTATGTTTTACCGCGTTCTTTTCCTTTTTTGCGCTACAGGTTCGACCCTGCCTTCATACTTCCACTTTTTTTCTTTTTTTTGCTCAATATACACATCCAAACACCCGGCCAACGACGGGCTAAAATGCTAGTATGTATGTATAGAAGAGGGCCATATAAAAACGATAAACAACCACAGAATTCGCGCATAAGCCTGAGGAATCTAAGAGTGGATGAAACGCCGAATAATCTGTCTAGCTTAATTGCAATATATTTTTTATAAATTACTAACTAGCTCTACCTTCGTATTGAGCACTTTTGAAGTAAATTTTACGCATAAATCTATCCTTTCGTATATTAATTTTATGTGAGTAAATGAAGTAGTTATATATATATATATATATATATATATATATATATATATATATATATATATATATATATATATATATATATACGAATGTATTGAATTACAGTATATAGGTAATCAAAGAAACCGTTTCAACCCTCTGGGTACAAAAGAGAGCAAAAGGATTTGTTAGTTGTGGATGCAGATTCTGGCGACGCAATTCCGCAGAAATGTGGCTCTAAGTAAGTTGGAAAAGTTAGAAAAATCGTATTCATCTATAATTGAATACAAATCCAGACTACCCGAAACTGGTATCAGATGGAACTTGTTCGAAAGAAAATGGATTAGTGGTTTTTATATATACGATTCAAACTTTCCTTTTCTAGAAAATTGAATTACAGGCCTATACAGGCCTATGAGAAGACTATGTTGTTGATGGTCGGCCATTTATATTAGCTACGAAATATTCTTATATATTTTATATAAACGCAACCTGCTTATATTACTATAATATATACGTTAAATATCTATATTGGATTAACACTAAGCTAATCTTTATTAGACATTCATACTACAAGCATTTCAGCCTGGCGTTGCCTGGGTGTTTGGAGTTGCATGCTGAGCAATAAAAAAAAACAAAAGAAAACGGTCATTTTATTTTTAATTTGACCATTATTTTAGAATCAACAGCAGGTCCGTTAAAGTGTAATATAGACACATATCTTTAGTATATCGAGTCTTTTTGGAAGGCATCTGAAGCTTAGACCAGATGCAGTTGGATGTGTGCCTAATTAGAGCAGACAATAATCCAATTAGATTGGAAAATGGTCGATTTCACTGATAGTGGTAACAATATAAATATGAATGTGTAAATAATTCATTGATCATCATTTGGTATATTTATATATATATATATATATATATATATATATATATATATATATATATATGTGTGTGTGCATATATATATTAGTTTATATATATATTTATACATATTTACATATAAATATATATAAAGATATATAAATATATATAGATGTAAACGTAAGCATATGTATACAAATATATCCATACACACACACACACACACACACACACACACACACATATATATATATATATATATATATATATATATATATATATATATATATATATATATATAAAGATGCGAGCATGAAAAGTAATCTAGTTAACCTAAAACATGAAAACATAAAGGACTGGTTGTTAAAACTAATATCTTAAAATATTGCAGCATTAGAAATTGATATATAAGGTCATAAAGTGATTGTTTTTAATTCTCAATATTTTAAGTAATAAATTCATTTTTTTTACTTGAATATCTTGCTCTTTTCGTTTCTAGTTTTTACAACTAGGCCTTTGCTTTCACATGTTTTGGCTTAATCGTATAACTTTCATTGTTCACATTTTTCTAATGTAATCGATGCCTTTCCAGACTTCTAATAAATTCATCTATTGTTAGTTTAATTCCAGTCTTAATATTTTTCCCCTCATAACACATATGTAATCACAATGTACGGCAAACATCTCATTTCAATAAAATCCCCACTACATTCTCTCATTCTCTATGTTTCACTTGTTACATCTCTTCTTGCAAACGCAGTAAATTACTAGTAACAGGAGTCGCTGAAACCACGTGGTTGCTATGAAATCCAGCCATAAAATACGTCGCTCACCTACATACCTTGCTTTTTACGTTTTAGAACACCAGGAAATCATCATAACTTTCGAAAATTTAAATTGGGTCTTCAAAATATAGCTGAGATTAACATCTATACACTGTAATTATTGTTTAAAATTCGGTCAAAAACTGAATGCGCAGTAAATTTTAAGGCAGTTCGAAATGACTAAAACTGCTACTTAGAATATTAAAACACTACCGTGTTTGATATATATATATATACTTATATATATATATATATATATATATATATATATATATATATATATATATATATACTTCATTTACTCACAATAATTAGTATACGAAAGTATAAACTTATGCGTAAGTTTTATGTATTTACTTCAAAAGTGCCCAATACGTAGGTAGAGCTAGTTAGTATTTTATAAAATATAAATATATATGCTGATTAAGCTACACTGAATATTCCGCGTTTAATCCACTCAAGGACTATTCAGGCTCATGCGATAATGCCTAGAAACTTATTTTAGGCGCATAAGTCTGAAGATTCCTAGAGTGGATGAAACGCAGAATATTCAGTGTAGCTTAATCGCCATATATATTTTAAAATCACGATGTATATATATATATATATATATATATATATATATATATATATATATATATATATATATATATATATAAGATTCACAAATGAGTGTCCAGACTTTTTTATACAGACATGGAAAACTTTTAACATGCTTGATAATTATATACGTTATTTACTACATCAGATGTTTGACCAATTTGTCTGATGTCAGTTTCAATGAACAGCTACATCAGGAATCGGAATGCAACCTACCAGAACTTCGTTGCCACAGTTGGTGCATTTCAAATATGCAATCTTTGCGTGAGCGTACTAGAAGAACGACATGCCACAGAAACGAGTGAAAATGCTTCAGAATATCTTGCAAAAACAGAACTCCAAAAAGTGGCATAAGAGATACAAGGAAGGCGGGTGTTTGTCAGGAGTAAGGAACGTTGTGAAAAGAGTAAGGAAATCAGAAAATAAGAGTTGGTTGATCAAATAAGAATTTAATGGATAGGTAATATCGTTTGTTTATAAGGACAATCAGTTCACAGTTTTATATTAGTGCTGAGACTGTATACAACCTTCACTGCGAGGGACTGATTATGCGTAAGATTTCGCGAAGTTAATCTCAGTTGTGCTAAAGAAAAATGCCAGACTATTTGACAAAGATGAGCATAACAATAGCTCCTCACCCTCTTTTAGTTCAGATCTTGATCCTTCGACTTTTTGTTGTTACATAAGCTCAATGAAACCCGCAAAATGAGATACTTGCTGAGATAAAAAGGATCTACATTGATAGGTCTATCTTGCAACCGGAAAGTTATTCGAATGGAAGTAGAAATTCATGTGCATAATATCCATAAGAGTATCTATGCGATAATGCCTAGAAACTTATTTAAGGCGCAACGCATATATATATATATATATATATATATATATATATATATATATATATATATATATATATATACTAGCATGGGTGCCCGGCGTCACACGGGTGTTTGGAGGCTATGTTGAGCAAAAAGAAAACAAAAAAAACGGCCAATTTTTTAATCATTGACCCCTATTATGACGCCCTTAAAATTTATTGTTTTGGGCACAAATTAAGTTATTAAGTTAGATCCATGTCCAAGGAACCTATATCTAAAATTTCAAGTTTTTAGACCAAAAATTGTCCAAGGAGGTTTGTATAGTTCGTTAAGGTCAAATTGTTGAACTTTGGCCGTTTAACAGGCAAATTTCTGGCCGAAAACCGATCACATGGATTTTCTCTAATCTCAGTACACTGTATATCAAATTTCGAGTCTGTAGACTGAAAATTGACAAAGTTATGGCGAAGAAAAAAGTACACAGAAACACAGCCAGCCAGACAGAAAGACAGACAGACACACCCATACACACACAGACACACAGACATGTTTACTTTTATATATATATATATATATATATATATATATATATATATATATATATATATATAAGTAATGTGA
>NC_136486.1:46608746-46611246 GCF_053919585.1 Euprymna scolopes | reverse complement strand
ATTTATCTTGCAACTCTTCAATTGGAACAGAGAAAGAAAGATATAAAAGACACGAATGAAGCAAAAATATCTGCCGGATAATCCCATGTACTGAACTCCATTTAGAGGCATAGATAACCAGACATCCTAGGTTTGTAGCACGAAACTGTGTAGAAATATAATAATTATCTATCTATAAATATAAAAACGAAAATGTATGTATGTATGTGGGTTCGCTTTTTCTGTATGTCTACAAAAGGCTTTTTTCAGAGAAGCGGTCGGTCGGTTCACAACTTTTCACAACGTTTATATATCACATATAAATCGTCATTTCTCACAGTTAACAACGAAGCTCGCCTGTCTATTTAACTTGCTCGATTTCGGAGAAATTAATATTCAACATTTGTCGCTTGCCGCCAGTGGGTTAGTCTTTTTCCTATAACATCTTGGGAAAATAAAAAAAAACCCGCAGTCAAACTTGAGCTCATTAACTCATTAAAACGGGCACCTGCCAAATCCACGTAATTAAATAAATTCAAACGTGTTTCCGTTAGCATCTTGCGGTGGGGCAATTGTTAAGGTCGCACGTTTTTTTGTTTTCACATTTTAATTTACAACTTTGCCTCAACGGTTCAGGTTCGATCCTCATACTTACATTTTTAACCCCCACCCGACCCCGGAGTTTAAACACACACCCCCAAACACCCGGGCAACGCCGGGTACACCTCGCTAGTAATATATAAAACGCAGAATGTAAGTAAATGTGCTATATTAAGAAGGTGTCATTCATTCCGTATAACCAGATGGTGGTTTGCATTTTGTATTATAGGTTTATTAAAAGAAGGTGCATGCGTCTCGTAAAGCTATTTATACTCAACTCATGCGATGTTTTACTTTATGTGTAACTTTTATACATGAACATTATATAATTGTAATCATGCAAAATAAAAAAAAAAGTAGAAAACATAGATAATATAATGAGGTTCATAAAAGAGAATTTATAAGCGTCTATCTTATTTAATTGCCGAATTACGCCATGGCATCTACTGGCAAATAAATCAATAAATTGATCGATAAATGAAATAATTAGCTTAATTCACATGTTACTCAACTGGCAATTTCCAGATACCCTTGATATGCACTTCTCAAAATTTTGACTTGGTGATCCGTGGAAATCCCGCAACGTAACGGATGTGCACACAGGGAATTTAATTACTCGCTTCCCTTCTTTAGAACTGATTTCATTTCATTTAGAAATCGAATCGATACAACAGTGTTTATTTTTTTTTTTTTTAAATATATTCTTAATAACTTTGAACTTTTAATATCCAATTGATAATTGCATCAGTTGCTTGTGTAAATTTATTTTTAATATATAATAGTATGCTTACCAACCAACACATTTAGAATTTCTTTATCGATACGTGAAATCAAAATATTTTACATAGCCACCCCACACATGTATTTTTTTCTATTCTTTATATAATGAAAATATGATATGTTAATATGCACAGCAATAATTGTATGTATGAAATGGTTTAAATATAATATGGAATATGTTTGTAATTAAATAAGAAAGGTGCACACTGTATTATGCATATGTATACACACATACTCTCGCACGTTCACTTTTAACAAGACACACTGCTTCTAAAGATATTCTGCATAGAATTCAATGTGTCTAAAGTGACCCTCTTAATAGAAACTTAGGCAACGATATTTCCTTTTCACAAAGATGTTTATTTATTCACATAATCGAAGATGTCAGAAATAATCCCGGGTAAAGATCATAGTATAGTATCTGGTGTGACGCTATAATTTAGTTGATTTATCTTTCATCAATATAGGAAGGACTATCTATACTAGGGAAATTGTTATTTTTGCCTACTTCAGGAATGTTTATTTGGGGGAGGATGTTTCCTCCTTTTCCGTTAAAACTGAACTTGTCTAATATTTTGCTTCTTTTGGAAGATAATAAATTTAATTAGAAAATGTTTCTGACATCCAGGTGGAAATCACAGTACGGTATTTGTCCGAAGGCTTTACTTAAGTTCAGTGGTCCTTAGTCAAATGAAGCGAAACTATTCAATACTAAGGCAATAGCCATGTTTGCCTACTTTCAGAGAGCCCCTTTTTAGGGAAGCTGGTTTTCCACAAAATTAAAAATTAACTAGCGTCTTATTTTGCTTCTGTGGGGAAGCAAAGAAATATCAACAGAAAACGTATCAGCCGTCCAAACTAAGATGAAAGTGTTATATTTGTTCTGATGGATCACTAAAGTTTATTTATCATAAGTCAATTGAGAGGTAATTTTTATTTTGCCTAACTCCAGGGTGCCCTTTTCTGACGAGCTGGTTTTCCTCCATGTTAAATGGCTGTCTGTATCATTTTGCTTTCTTGGGGACGCAAATAAATACCAACAGAAAAAGTATGCTTTCAATATGAATATTATAGCGAGAAGATACTATTCCTTGTATATATACATACATATATATATATATGTATATATATATATATATAT
>NC_136486.1:46511246-46603746 GCF_053919585.1 Euprymna scolopes | reverse complement strand
ATGAAGGGTGAATGAAGGAAAAGGGAATAAAGAAATAAGGGGAAATGAATAAAGATGAAGGTAAGTACTACAATATATAAGCTTTGATACTCAGTTTGTATAACCTAAACACTCTGATTTCTGTCATATGTTATTATATATTATCATTGTATCGTTATACATCTTATGTATATCTGCGTAACCATCGAAACAGTGCTTGCTTAATATGAGGATAGACCGATGAACTTCAAGCTGAATTCACTATAAATTTTTGCGTAGTAAAAAAAAACGTACAACTTAGGAAAAGGTAACAAGCGGGTGGGGTGCGTAATATAACTATGTGTGTGGAGTTTGATAGAAAAAGAGAATTATGTAGTAAATGAATTCATGTCTATTTCCATTTTAGATGTATCATTTGGTGGCAGTGTACATATATATATATATATATATATATATATATGTCTGCATTTTGTGTAAATATGTATGTATAAGTGTATTTATGTATGCGTGCATGTTTGCGTATGTATACATGTGTGTGTATGTGTATGTATGTGTATGTATATGGATGAAGATGTATATATGTATGTATGTTTATATGTCAGGTCATGTCATGTGCTACTGGTACCATGAAACCCAGTACTACCTGCTTCATGGTCGGGTCACCGGCGACTAAAATGGTTCCCCCACCAGACTTGTTTGGTGAGGAGGGCAGCTAGTCTCCCTAAAAGGTTAAAAACAAGACCTTCCAAAGGGGGAATGAACTCTTTTTCTGGGTCATCGGCCAACTAGCACCGTGGATATTTGTGTGTGTATATGTGTATTGGGGTGGAGAGGGCTCCCGTAAGCCGTGGTGAAGGCAACCTTTCTAGGAGAAGCAAATCTCTGATTTAAAAAAAAAACAATAAAGCGGAAGACCATTACCCGCATTAAGCTGGTCTGCAGTTTAATTTGTTGCTGGCTATCTTGCTCTTGCTTGTTGCTGGATCTAAACATTTTGAACCGAGAGAGAGACTTAGCTGTCGTACAAAGCTAAGACTATGTAACATCATATTTGTATAGATACTCCCTCAGGCATTTGGGCTCATGGATTTTTAATGTCTGAGGGAGTGGCACTCGTCTGACAAGACGTTGCAATCATCATCATCATATATGTATATGTGTGCATGTTATATATAGATATGTACACCCATGTGGATTGTAGTGGCAAGCTGTTTCATATATAAGGGGGTTGTCACACCACTGAAGTAAAAAGGCACCTTGTTATTATTGAAAAAGTTTTTTTTTTGCATTTGTGCATGTATTGCTGTGTGTTTCCTGCTTTGTAAGTGAGCGAGTTCCTATGTGTCCCTGCGCGCGTGTGTGTATGTGGGTGTATGCGTGGGTCTGTGTGTGTATCTATATGTGTATGTGTCTCGTATACGTCTGTGGAGATTTGGAGACACGAAGGGGTGGGGATGTTGTCTGCGCCTGCGGATGGTCTGAATGTGTGTATGTATTGTGTATATGCTGGTGCGCGTATGCGCGTGTGTGTATATGTATGTGTGTATGTATATGTGTATATGCGTGTATATATGTATATGTGATTATATATATATAGATGCGTGTACGTGTGTAGGTATATGTATGTATGTATATATATATATATGTATACGTATGTTGTGTGTATGTGTATGTGTGTATGTGTAAATGTATGTGTATGTATGTGTGTATATCTATATATGTATGTGTGTGTTTGTGCATGCATGTATATATATATGCATATGTATATATATATATATATATATATATATGAATTGATTTGAATATCATATGTGTGTATGTGTCCCTGTCTGTGTGTGGGTGTGTGTGTGCGTGTGTGTATGTGTGTATACATGTATGTGGTTGGATGGATGTAGATTAAAAGACACCGGTCAGTACTCAGTGACCATAAGAAGTGTTTTTAATGTACGGACTGCAAGACAAAAATACAAAATTCTCAAGTACCTTATGCCATAAAACCAAAAGATGGAATAGATAAAAAAGAAAGGGAAATAAAAAAGAAGATGTTCATTTTCTTCAAAGACCTCACTTGTCCCCCCCCGCTTATAACACCCACTCAGGTAACATTCTAACTTTGTTAACGAAAAAAGAAAATTTTTTTGTTTGAAATATCAGTTCTCGACAGTAATTCATGGCCTGATGACGTAATCTCCCAAGGCGTGTGATTATAGAAAAATGTATGCACATATGTAGCCATTAATGTTTGTATAAATACATTTAATATACCTGCTCTGTTCACTCATTCAGCTCTCTTTAATAGACACGTGTTGGTTCATTGGGTTCACTTCTAGGAAACTAAACTCTACTGGCGATATATATATATATATGTATATAAAAATATACAAATATATATTAATATATATGCACATATATATATATATTTATATATATATATATATATATATATATATATATATATATATATATATATATATATATAGTCAAAGCTTCGTCACCACACACAGAATTACACTATGGCGTTAGTACACCTTCAAAAATGTTCCTCAAATAAATCTTGAACTGTTGAGAAAGACTAAGTTGATATCTCCCTCTCCCAGCAATGGCCAGTCGGGCAATCAAGTGTGCTGGTTTCTCCGTTTTTACAAGCTTGCCCCGCCACTTATCTTTAGGACACTATCATTTTGATGATTAAAGGACTATTGAAGTTAGACTAACTGTTCTATCCGTGAAAACCACACTACTTGTCTTTTACTGTTTAACAAGTGTCGAGTTCTGATGAGTCTGTTTGTACCTGTAGCTGCAGAAAGAAGCTGTCGCTTTTGTAGCTTTTATAGTGATAAGTGTATGTCACTGCGGCATATTTGTAATCTTGGTGACGTTTGTGTTTCCTTTGCCATTTGTCTCATGGATCTTCTTGGATGTCGCCTGATTTTTTCTCTTACATTTTGATGAGTTTAAATCTTTTGGAGGAATTGATGATCAATCGTCCAATTAATGACTGATTCTATAGATTTCAAGTGTTTCCCTTTACTCGAATGATTCTGGTAGACGGAATCACTTCTCATGCTACTTAATGATTACTCTTCTTTTTACTGTAACAGCCATTGTTAGAGTTTGTATCTTTTATTTCTGAAAAAAAAGAAATCACAATTTACATGATCATATAATAAAGTTGTATGTTTACTTTAATATTATCATAAGAAATAGTTCTGTTTTCATAGTATCGGGTTTTGACCACAAAAGTACATTCAATAAAAAAAAAACACCGGATAAAAACAACACTAGGGAATAAATACTGACAACTCAAAGAAAGCGGACATTCGCCGGTAGTCGAATGGAAAATAATAAGACAAGCAACCATGTGTAGGCATTTAGACGACCCATGTAAATTATGCCTTCATGAAAAATTTGCTATCCTGTACTTTAAAGAACCCCAAAATCTATTAAATTGTAGAAGAGAAATAGCAAATAACTGTGTTCACAAAATAAAATTTACTCTAGGATAGCGATACAAAATAGTGTTAAAACTAACAAAAACAATAGAAAATAAAAAATAAATAAATAAAATAAACATAAATATAATAAACGATCACACATATATGAATGTATATATATATGTAAATATATGTGCATATATGTGTGTACACATATGTATATTTATATATAAAAAATGCCTGCCTTAAAACACTAACCTAGTTTTAAAACAGATCCGTTGTTCGATAAAATGCATGCCCATTGGTTGATAGGAAGGGGCACGGTAGGCACTAGAAATCTGATTGGCTAACTAAAATCCTAAACAGAAGAGGGCCATATAAAAACGATAACAATCACAGAATTCGCGCATAAGCCTGACGAATCCTAGAGTGGATGAAACGCCGAATATTCAGTGTAGTTTAATCGCCATATATATTTTATAAATTACTCTCTCTCTCTCTCTCTCTCTCTCTCTCTCTCTATGTATATATATATATATATATATATATATAGTCATTCACATACAGATCTGTTTCGCTGTTTCACAGCTCATCAGTGCCGTTAGGCAGGCGATTACCTCAAGCCAGGATGTAAACCTGCCCGCCTGTAAGGCAGTTAAGCTTCCAACCATTACTAATCGGCGGCTGTTTTGGTATATATATATATATATATATATATATATATATATATATATATATGTGTGTGTGTGTGTGTGTGTGTGTGTGTGTGTGCGTGTGTGTGTGTGTGTGTGTATCGTGATAAAATAAAGCATAAAAGCTCAATCCAACCGAAAATGGAAGTAGTATTGCCATTTAAAAAATCACCTTTTTAGAATATAACTTATAATTTACGAGATTTGTTATGTCTAACAGGATACGCAAATAAGATATAATAAGGAGTTTCAAAGGATTCGTTATTTTATCAGAGGAGACATATAAGCATATCGACATTATACCGATGCAATGAACGTGGTGGTACTTGCATGAATAGAAACTGCATTATATGGAAACTTGTAATATATGCAACAAATACTAAAAAAAAAAAATAAATAAATAAAAAGTAAGTGTAAAGAGTTCTATGAAATGGAGAAATGGAATAAAAATTCATAAATTAATTAAAAATTAATGATTACTAGTATAACAGTATATTCTTTCCATGTTTTTGACTTTCGAGTAATATCGGACGCAGTTAGCCAAAATTGATCAACCGAGAACCATATCAGTCTATATAACAACATATAATATATTTACGTATATTTATTCAAGAGTGAATACAATGAATAGTTTATGCTGTCGTCACAGTCCTAATGGTTATGATATCCAGCTGAAACCATACACCTTAGTTACGTATTTCCAAATGTGAAATTCTTATAAGAGTAAAACGTCGTCGGATTTACGATGTTAATGAATTGATCCTGTATTTATAATAATATGTCTGTTAATCTTATGTCTAAATTAAGGCCACTTTTATTCGTTCTATTACGAAATCACGTTTTTTCTGTAACTCATTTCTGTTAAATAGAAAACCTTTACTTCTCCGGTATTCTTCACAGTGGCGTTTTTTTATACACCTTAATTATTTCAAGGATAATCTGTGTGGATGATTAAGCCACAACTATTCTTTAGTAATAATATACTTAGTAAGAATAGTTGTGTCTTTAAAACAGTTTTCCGTCATTACAAAACTTTCGGTGGGTATCAAGCAATATTACGCCACTATCCCGTGTAGGTTTGGAAATAATAAAACTCTCTTGACTATTTGCAAACGAGATGTTTTTACTTATATGCAAGAAAAAATTGTTTATTTTTATTTTTTATCAACTTGTCAACATTCTAAATCCAACTTCTTCTCATGAGAACATGAACTCTTATGATCATTTCATATTTGCACATACCTGCCAACTTCATACTGTTTCATCTAGATTTTGAATCTTTAGTGCTTATTTTATTTTTTTTCAGTTATTTACTCCACTTCGTATATTTTACACTGCAGCTATTACAATTTGACATAAGATGAAGCGTCTATTAATTTATTTCCAGTAAACTGATAACTTCGCTGCAATAAATATATTATTTATATCTTCATCTGCTTAAAAGAACGTATTCTTTGAAACCCCACTGCTGAATGGAATCTAATTATTTTTATTGATTATCCTTTAGATCAGTAAATCTATGTAAACTATAATTTACACTCTTAAATAATGTACTTATATATATATATATATATTTGTGTGTGTGTGTGTGTAGATAGAGAGATCAATAGATAAACAAACACACACATACATATATATATATATATATATATATATATATATAGGGGTTGGACGAAATAAAAGAAATACCTACAAAATTAACAATATTTATTTTAATATGGTGTAAGTCCACATTTTTCAGCAATTACCGCCTTAATTCTCCGAGATATAGTTATATAGTTTTATACGGATTGTGGCTTGTTTCCAATTCTTCAGCTAAATTATTCCCCATTTCTTTTAGAGAAGATACCGGCGAAAATCTATTTCTGACTTGAATCTTCCAAATTTACCATAAATGACCAATACTGTTGAGATCTGGGGATTGTAGTGGTCAAAGCAGATATTCTAACTCATTGGAATGTTCTTCGTGCCAACTTTAACAATCCTAGCTGTACATATTGGGACATTACCATCTTGATTGATTGCGTTCCTCTCCAGAAACAGTATCTGAATCATAGGATTAATTGGTCACCCAAAACTCTTAAATAGTCTTGACTGTTAATTATTACATGAAGCATAATCATTAATCCAGCAGATTTTCAAGAAATAGCAACCTCCATCACCACGGAACTCCCGCCATATTTACCTTTGTTTGGTTGGTTGGTTGGTTGTTTTGTTTTACGGCATATCAACCCTTTTCATGTTTTTAATGCCGAATCCAAAGATTTTGAAGGAAAAAATTTAATAGAATATATTTGCTGTTTTCAAGTCGGTTTCTATTTAACCCATAGTCGGAACCCTAACAGGTATTACCACTCCTGGTCAGAGTGGACCTGGGAGCAATGGTAATTAAAGTGTTGCTCCACACTCCCCAAAGTCCACAAGCTGGGGCCTCACCACTGGATATAGTTTAAGGGCATATCCAGGACCTATTTACGTTTGGAGAAGGCACTGGATAAAATGCTTCGTACAGCTCTCTACAAAGTAGACTCGGCCGGTGATCGGAAACAGGAAAACCATAATTTGGGCAAGAAAACCACATTTTACCACTGCTTGAAGGTTCAATTTCGGAGTTTTGCACCACTCTAATCGCTTTGAAACACTTATCCTTGAGAAAAGAGGTTTTCTAATTACAGCTCTTTGTAAAATTTAGATTGGTGCAACTCTCCACGAAGGGGTGTTGGAAAATAGGGTTCTGTAAATTCTTATTGATATCTGAAGTGATTTAAGAAGCTGTTATCTTGCGATCATCTCTAACAATCCGCTAAAGAGCAAATCAGGTTTTTAAGGCATCTCAATCTTTTGACCAAAGTTTTGCTTTTTGGGGGAAGTTTATCGTTCTCTTTTGAAAGCAGTCATTTCTTTTGAGACAGTGCTTCTTGGACGCTAAGCATGCGTACAGTTTCTGTTACATTAGCACCTGCCATAAGAGCTCCAACAATTTGGTCTGTAAAGAAGTCCGTAAGTTTTGCCATTTTTATAGGACACCTTTTCATATGTTTAAGTATCTGTAATAGAAAAGTATTTTAATTAAGCATATTATATGACATAGATAATAAACAACAAGCATTACAATATGTAAAAATTTGATTGTTTAAAAGACGTTCAAAAATTGGTGCCAAAAATATTTGGGGTTTCTCTCATTTTGTCCAATCCCTGTATATATATATATATATATATATATATATATATATATATATATATATGTATGTATATATATATATATACATACATACATATATATATATATGTATGTATATATATATATGTGTGTGTGTGTGTGTGTGTGTGTGTGTGTGTCGTGGTTAGAAAAGAAGAAGAAAAAAAAGAAACGCGCCGGGCGTATCTGCATCGCTCTTTGGGAAAGAAGAAGGAAAGGATGGCCAGCTCATTTGTATACGAGAAGGGCATCTTGGGAAGGCAGAGCATCATGGGAGAAGCTATTTCTTCCCCCTGTCTCTTCCTTTTTTTTTCTAGATAGGAGGATATAAAAGCTGAGAACAATTCCCTGGGGGAGCAGAGAGAAAAAAGTCGTGAACATCTTCTCTTGAAAAGAATTTCGTATTGCTGACGTTCGGATTGTGCGGTGTGACATTGGTGGCGAGAGGCCAGGTGTGGTCGATTGGAACAGAAGCGGCAGAAACGTGCTGTTGTTGAGAGAGTAACTTACTCCTTACCGAACCCCAGATCCGAATCTTGATTATAAGCCTATATATATATATATATGATATATATTTACTTCAAAAGTGCTCAATACGTGGGTAGAGCTAGTTAGTAAGTTATAAAATATATATGGTGATTAAGCTACACTGAATATTCCGCGTTTCATCAACTCTAGGAAGGACTCTTCAGGCTTATGCGCGAATTTTGCGGTTGTTAATACTTAATCGCCATATATATTTTATAACTTACTATATATATATATATATATATATATATATATATATATATATATATATACAAGTGTGTCTCTCCCTGTCTTTCTCTATCTATCCATCCATCTATCTATCCACCTCTCTCTTTGTCTATCAATCTCTCTCTCTCTCTCTCTCTCTCTCTATATATATATATATATATATATATATATATAGAGAGAGAGAGAGAGAGAGAGGGAGAGAGAGAGGGAGATAGATGTGTTTCATTTAATCACGTAAATTAATATACGAAAATATAATTTCATACTAAATTTTCAGTAATTTCGTCAATAAATACAGGTAGAGCTAGTTAGTAGTCATGAAAATATATATGATGATAAACCTACTAAGAGTATTCCGCGTTTCATTATCTTGAGAATTTTTCAGGCTACTACTACTACTACTACTACTACTAATAATAATAATAATATAATTTATATATATATATATATATATAGAATTCTACTTGTCTGATGTGCGTTTCTTTGTTTATATATGTCTGTTATCCATTTACATGTACACTTAAACACTGTACACAAACCTGTGGGTCATAACGTTGGTTGGATATGTCTACATGCAATTTGAATGTGTGTGGATGTTTGCAATCCAAACAAGCAATTATCAAAAGTACATTATATATATATATATATATATATGTGTGTGTGTGTGTGTGTGTGTGTGTGTGTGTGTGTGTGCGTTCAATAATGCGACGAACGCTTACCATTGGATGCACAATTGTATGTGTGTGCGGCGGTGATGAATGTTGCGTTTCTGCCTTCTCTCTGTTTCCTCATCTCGCAGACATTCCATTCTTCAAGGCAGCCATGGGACTGCTTTCAACGTTCTAGACAACCTGCTACCCGATGCTTCATCCTAATTGGCCGATAATTGGTTCTAATGTCTTGTCACATTTGTCATAATTTACTGCCGCTTTACACCAATTAATATGTTCAGAAAATATCAGACACAATTAACGTGGAAATAAAGCAACCGAAAAGGGACGAACAAAATAAGACTGTTATGACAGCAGAGGTGAGCATTTGCTTTTCTTTTTTTGTGTCAGAATAATTTTTTCGATTATTTTTACACTTTTGTTTTTTTTCTTTTTTTGAAAAGAGAAACAGAATATCAGGCATTCATAAGATACGTGAATTTGATCTACGCGATATACGATGGAATAATATTACAAATTCATATGCGATAACGTAAGTGGGATTGGTAGAAATTGTTACCGATGTGTACAGACAATCTGTATACGTGTGATTTGAAGTCAAGCAGAAGTGTGTGTGTCTATGAGTTGTTTTTTGTTGTTTTCAGTTCTGTTTACGCCCTTCTATCTTGTGTTCAGCATCTTTCTGCTACAGCTATCGTTAAAACATAATAATGTTTAAATAAAAATATCATAATCGCATTATCATATAAGACAATTAAATTCGTCATTTTTTGCGTGCTGGTGTGACATTGTAAACGAATACATAAACACAAGTTGGTGTTTAACATAGCGGGTAACTCAAGTAAAATAAATAGCAACATCGTCTGCCAGCTTGGATGTAGACGTTTTGAATTCTGTCGGTTCCAATGCACCGATTCAATGTAGGAATGATGATAACATTCCGACTGTTAATCCCTTTATTACATGGATCCAGACTAATCAGAGAAACCTATGCAAACTGCAAAATACACTTGGTAAAAAAATAGAACCATGTTCAAATTTCAGTGTGGGTAGTAGTTTGGTAGAATTGGCTTCCTCCTAAGGAACAAATATTAAATTCAAGTATAGTGCACAGCTGTGTGTATATCATGGCCAGGAGAGATGACGAGTGTATGTCCTTGCAAGGATGTTTCCACGGATTCATATATAATTCACCCTGTATTTCAAAATAGTCGTCTATATGTTACCGCCAGGCTAAATCTTGTTTTAATTCAATAATCTAACGAGCAAGTCGAGGCCGCTGTGCTTATGCTGAATATAAAATAGTCGGATTTTTTTTGTAGTAGGCTAAACGAACAGATCCCATTCACTGATCTTTCAATGTTTCATCAAGCTGAGCGTTACAGTGTGACGATTTTTTTAATTGATATCAATCCAGAGAAAACCTGAAGGCGCCTGTATGTAAAAACTAACAAATACAACTTGGAGATTAAAAACAAATCAATTGTAATATTGATATATACTGTCTAAGACACTACAATTATTCTATTTTTGTGAGAAAAAAAGTATCACTCATTAAACAATAAAGAATGAATCAGTTAAAACATCAGTCGAAAGTAAATCGGCTGCTCACTTTAAAAACCCTCCAATACAGAGTTAAGCATTAACGATCGAGATAATTTATTGTAATTCATATTATATTTGTATAGAAATGAACCTGAAATTCATTTAAAATTTACGAGTGACTAACGAATTAATAGAGTATCATTCAACGGCTTTCGTATGGCTCCTTTTTGTAATCTATAATATAAATGCCACCTTTCAGTTTAAATGTATGTTTCTTTTATGTGTATGTATGCATTGATGTATGTATGTATGTATGTATGTATGTTTGTATGTTGGCTTAAAACTTTCGACAGGGGCGAGGGGTTTTCACGAAATCGATATCGTTTAGAATCCGCCCATTCGGAGGACAAATATTGAAGAATTGGCTAATAATAATCAATTTCTTCACCCTCAACTGGACACTTTTCTACAGGGAGGGGCCGCTTTTTTCGCCAATATTTTTGAAAGCTATCGTCTTCTTTTCGAATGAGTTGCCTTAATTTTAACTTACGTCACTTTCGGTTTTGCGATAGGTGAAACAACAAAGACGTCATATTTTTCCTGTTCCCTTTTCCCCCTTCCGTTGTATGGGTTCGAGAATGCCTGTCTACTACCACTTTCTTTTCTTTGTTTTTGTTTTTTTCCCTACACACATCCAAACATCCGGGCAATGCCTTGCACCCAGGCTAGTAATATTATAAAAAGATATATTTTTGCATTTCCTGATTATCGGATTGGATTACGTTTTAAAAATATATAACAATTAACATATTTAAAAAAATAAAAGTAATACATAAACAGATGAGCCGAAAAATAATGTGCTAACATGCAGTAATAAAGATAATACAACTGTTCGTATTTAATGGAAAAAATAAAAGGATTTCCATACGCTTATATGTGTTCAGTGTGCAAACTATTTAAACGTTAGTTTATCTTTAGTGTTACGGTTGATTACATATCGCCTGAGTATTTGCTTTTTATCATATCAGTTCAACTTATCCACACTTTGGCAAATAGTTAAAAACAATTCACACATTGCATTTTAACACTTATGATATATATATATATATATATATATATATATATATATATATATATATATATATATATATATATCACCGAATCTCCCCATTGCATCCTTAGTAATTATTTCCTTCCATGCTGTCATCTTATCATGTTATGGTTAATTATAGGCATAGACCGATTCATACCATCCATAAAATTCCAACAAAAACCTAACAGCCAGCCATGGTTTTCCCCTGAATGTGCTGCTGCCATCGCGCACGGAAATCACTTTTTCCATAGCTACCAACGTAATAGATGTACTGAGACTAAAGCAGCTTTCAGGACTGCCAGCAATCATGTAAAAGAGTAATAGAAAATGCAAGAGAGCTATATGCTCAGTATGTTAAATCCAAAGTAGCTGAGCAGCGGTTTGGTTCCCACCAATTCTGGCAAATAGCAAACAGGATCTTGAACAGAAGTGTGCGTTTTATCCCAACTATCCTCAATGGACCTGAGGTCATCTCGTCAGCATCAGAAAATGCCAGACTATTTGCAGCTAATTCTACCCTATGCGACAATGTCCATCAACTCCCTGTATTTCCTCCTATAATAGACAACACGCTATGCAACATACAAATATCTGTGCGTGAGGTCGCCAAGCTAATCAAGAAGCTTGATTCCAGTAAAGCAACTGGCCCTGATGGCATTCCAGTTATAGTGCTGAGAAAGCGCCAACTAGAGCTTGCCCCCATACTTACAAAACTGTATAAGCGTTGCCTTAAGGAGAAGTGCTTTCCAACACCCCGGAAACCCTCATCAGTATGTTCTTTATTTAAGAATTCAGGTGAAACATCATCTCCCTCTACGTACAGACCAATAAGTCTCCTGTGTGTCGTGAGTAAGTTGTTGAAATCCATATTAAATAAAGAAGTAGTCAACCAGCTCAACAGAAACAACCTTCTTAGTGACATGCAATATGGTTTCCGCTCTGCAAGATCTACAGGAGATGTGCTAACGGTTATATCACACAGGATTAGTGAATCTCTTGACAAAGGTTTCCTTTCCAGGGCAATTGCTCTTGACATATCGAAGGCCTTCGATAAGGTATGGCATAAGGACCTACTTCACAAGATTTCCAGCTACGGTATTACTGGAAATGTTTTCTCAATCATTAAATCATTGCTCCCCGATAGGTTCATAAGAGTAGTGGTTGATGGGCAGAACTCAGTATTAATACTGGAGTCCCTCAGCGGTCCATCCTGGCTCAGACTCTCTTCCTGATCTACATCAATGATCTCCCAAAACACATACTTAAATCATTCGTTGACATCTATGCTGATGACACGACCATCTATGGCAACACATCAAAGGCCGGAAATGACAAAGTTCTCTCGAATTCTCTCTCCTCTGATCTTGAGCACGTGGTTCAATGGGGGAAGAGGTGGCTGGTCACTTTTAATGCATCCAAAACCAAGCCTCTATATTTACATCATCAACGCTCTGATCCCCATCTGGCATCAATTGAAATGGATGGCCCCCGTCTTGGAGAGGCTCAATGTTTTGACAAGCTTCTGTTTTTGACCTTTACTCCTGATCTGAAATGGAACACATATATCAAATCTGTTGCCAGGGACGCTGGGAAAATGGTGGGATCCTTCTACCGCTCCAGAAGATATCTTACTAATGATGCAATTCTCTATCAGTATAAAAACCAAGTACGTCCAAGGATGGAGTACTGCTGCCACATCTGGGCAGGAGCTGCTAAAAACAGCCTATCCTGCCTGGACAGAGTACAAAATAGACTTTATGGCTTAGTGCCCTTTTCTCTTCCTTGCAACCTCTCTCCCACAGAAGAGACTTGCGAGCCTTTCTTTGTTTTATCGTTATTTCCATGACAGGTGCTCGTCTGAGCTCCAATCTCTCGTCCCCCTCGCCAATCTTTCACGAGAAACACCCGTCTGGCTGAAACTACTGTCAATAATTTTCCTCACTCTTTATCTGTGCCTAAATCCAAACGTAAATTCCATGAGCAAAGATCTTTCTTAGAACTGCACGCCAGTTGAACTCTCTGCCGCTTGCCTGTTTCCCACCTGACTACAACTTGGACGTCTTCAAGTCCAACAGAAACAAATTCCTGACAAACCGCCCCCTTAAGTAAGACACTCTATCAAAACCGATAATACTAATGATTACTACAATACTATCTCATTGATTACTGTACACGCAATAACCCTTATCCTTGAGTGGCCTTAGGGCCTTGATAAGTGGTGACACCTATGTAAAAAAAATGTCTTGGCCAACAATGTCTGTGCCCATCTTTTGGTAGGATTAAAACCGTTAGCTTCAAACGATTCCCCCTTAAACCGTAGAAATTCAGCGTCTCTATCAACTGCCCCTCGTGTCCCGAAGCTTAGATTTTTTTTTGTCTCATAAATCCATGTTTATTTATCATCTGAAAAAGCCAGAGAAACACTTGCCGAATCATCGTGAAACAACAACTGGAAGATGAGGATAAAAATCCGAAATAAATGAATTGATAAATAAAACTTGTTTCCTAATACAATCGTTACTATTCATTATCCACAAAGCGTCATTTCCATGGAAAGACTTTGGCTAAGTAATACTCTGCATTCGCTCTCTCTCTTATATATGTATATATATATATATATATATATATATATATATATATATATATATATATATGAATATCAAAGTTCAAAATTGAAATAGTCAATTATGCATGAACTTCTATTGTTGTTGTTTTTCATCTGAAATATTATTTCGATTAAACTTTCAGCAAAATGAACATTACAAATTAAATACTAGGTTAAGTTTAGTATGAAAATATTCCATGGAAAATCCTATAGAATATCCGATATTATCCCGGGACGTAAACGTATTTGTCGTATGTCATCCAGGCCACGGAAATTGCAGAAATTCAACATAATTATCATTCGCTTCCTTACAGAAGCCTACATGTTCCCAACTCATTAGTTCGAATCTGCCCGTCAGACCATTCAGGAAGGTTTATATATATTTTATGTAGGGCAACCGATTTATCTAAGTCTGACAAGTAGTGGAAATGGTGTAGAAAGGTATGGCATCGACACATTTCTTTCTTTAAAGGGCCAAGACTCCATCTAGAAATAGTTTATTTTTGATTGTTCGGTTTTAAAATATTCATAAGATGATCCCCTTTAAAACTACACTTTCTAATAGCTTACTCACTGTTCTCCCTTATCGAAAAAGTTTATAGGAAGAAATAATTCACACTGCAACTAGAAGTGACTTTCATTTACTTTGCTCTTGTGTTTAAAAAATATGCAATTCACAAGCAAGGTGTCTCTTTTGATATATTTCGTTATTTATAACATGCCATCACAGTACGTCTTCTCTAAGACCTATCGGTCCTGGGTATGACCATAAACTATATCCTATGGTAAGGCCCCGTCTTGCAGGATTTGGGGAGTGTAGAGCCATCCTTTTATTTCTATTGCACCCAGGTCCATTCTGACCCGGAATGGTAGTAAATGTTAGGGTCGGAACTATAGGTTAAATAGAACCGAACTTGAAAGAAAAAACGATTGTATTCTATTAAATACAAGTTCTTCAAATCACTTGATTCGGCATTAAATAACATGAAAAGGGTTGATATGCCGTAACACAAAAACAATCAACCAACCAACTCTACTCAATACCGCACGAAATACAATGTAGATAAATGTTTATAAACTGTTTTCCTCTTTAGAAAGCGTTCTATCTATTGCATTCACATATTCAATCCACTCATAATTTTTATTTTCCCATTATTTTCGCAATTGATGTTTAAACATGGATCCATGTTATTACAGATACTTCATGAAATACGTAGTTGCTATTTTGCTATAGCAAATCAAAAAATAAGGATTAAGAAGTACATCCGATCGGATATGTACTCAGCTCAGCTTGTTCACAATATAACTACCGAATGTATTGAAAATATTAAAGCAAACGTTAATGTATATGTAGGCTATATGTATGTAGATTACTGATTTACTTGTAGCTATCCTTAGAGGGCAATGCTCAATAAATAATTTTGTATTTCTTGGCAGATTTTACCTTTATATTAAGTAAAAAGTTCTCACCTAAGTCATTAATTTTACATCACTAATTTCTCAAAATCAAAATGCACTGGTAAACGCTTTAAAAATTTAAATTCTTCGAAGTAAAACGACATTGAGGCTTAATGACATGATTGCCATTTGAATTTGGCAGTATAGATAACAATCGTGTTAAGTTCTGTTAGTTTAACATGTCAGAAATTTCAATGGCCACGGTGCTGTCGCCGTCCTGTGAACGTCGTGGCCATAACCCTTAGCATATTGTTCTTTGTCCCGTAAACATGGTTAAACTCGGGTAATTGATCTGTGAGACGTGTGGCATATTTCGCTATCTTGGTGGAAAAACAATTACAGTGTGTCTTGTGGTGTCAGTTAATCGTTAAGAGAAAGTTTAGAAAGCTCAGGCTACTTTTAAATGGGAATTCTTGCATAACGCTGCGTATTATTTTCTGTTTAAATTTTAAATGTACTTAATGGTTGTTGGATATGAAAATAGTTCGATCAGAATTAGCAAGATAGAACATTTTTGTAAAGCGCTTTACTATGGAGGTAAATCAATTATTGAGTTTAATAATAAACATCAAATATCATAATCAACGTTTCGGTTACTTAATACGTTTGTTTTTTTAACTATTTGGGTTAAGTTGTACCAGATGTAATCACACTGATCTAGTATCAGAGTTACGGCGTAGACAAGCAGTAACAGGCACACATACACGCTTCATTTTGTTGGATATTTATATTATGGGTGAGCAGAATAAACCATCTTTGAGGGGAAATTGAGTATATAACATACACGCATATGCCTAGTATTTATCTTTATGTGATGTGGTTAGGAGGAATATCCTAATAGCCGGAATATGTTGAGAAATTTTGCAAGAAATCGATGAGCTCATACGAAATGGTTGTTTATTTTTGAATTTAGTAAATATTATAATTCAATGGAGATTCAGGTGAATAGGTGTATTACTTTAGAATATTTATGTCGGTAGCGTAAGAAACAAAGAAGCAAAAGAGGTGTGATATTTACTGATTACGATTTATTGACGTTTCCATTTTGTATTAAGAGTTTATCCTTACTTTTAAAGTTCGTAGTAAATTTTATTTCGTTTCAGCAAAATAAACAAGCTAATTAAGTAACTGGCAAGAATTTTTGTTTGTTTTTTAGAATTCCCTAGGTAACAAAAAGTGTTTTAAGTTTGTTTGTTTTTTCTTGTTAGTTAATGATGTTTTATCGCTATTATAGGATTTAGGTAAACCTATTTATGGCCAGTATATCTGTTTAAATATAGCTAATTTTACCTATATTACGTTAATACTAGCTGGATATATCACATAGCAGGCAAAGACGATTTGTTTGATAGTGGTATTAAGATGTATTCGTACAGGTAGATTTTTTTATACTTTTTTTCTTCTGATTATTTTCTGTGTTATTTTTATTATGTTATTTTTTTAAAGTTATTGCCTCAATTACAGATCAATCTAATTGTATTTTTATTAAATATTTTGGGGATGTTTTGGAAGATATTGTTGGGGGATATGTTGCTAATAAGATTTATGAATATTTTCCCAAGGTTGTATATGACAATTTGATTGAAGTGAGTGTAAATTTCATGGTTTTTACTAAATGTGGGTGTTTTTTTCGTTATTTCTACATACTCTTAACTTACTTTTTTTTTTTCAGATGCACTTTTAGTAATTATATACATTTTGAGTTTTCAAATACTCTCCTACCACGGCAGCGCATATTAGATGCACATTTTAAAATCTAAAACAATATTTTGCATGAATATTTCGAAATACGAATACACCTCCCTAAATTTACCTGATACACGCATGTATATTCAGGGATTGAGGCGAGTAGTGCGAACACATGTTAATAACCTGTCTTTCTGCTTCACTCTTACACTCCCACACCGTCTACTTTATTCCCACAACCGAAATCTTTATTGCCAGCATTAATTCATATAAGCTGGGCCGCCTAATAGGCTCTGTAGTTACTCAAAACTAGCTGACCGAAACATGTCCATGATTGTGTAGCTATATATTACTGATAATGTAAAAGCAATGTATATATATATACCTATATATATATACATATATATATATAGAGAGAGAGACAGACAGACAGACAGACAGAGGAAGAGAGAGATTGTGTGTGTCTGTGTGGCTGTGTGTTGGTGTGTTTGTGTGTATGTGTAATGATTGCGACTTCTTAACAGAAGCTTGCCATTCCTTCTATGTTCATGTTGCCCATCTTCGGGCATTTATCTGGCTCTGAAACTCTTCTTTACACGGGATGGTTTCAGAAAATTCTAGTATGTCATGATACTTGTGGAGAAACAACATCATACAACTTTGAATGTCTTGTGCATCACTTGATGTATTTTTGAGGCAGCACATCATTAGAAAATTGTTACCTATGCCATGCATTATGTAACTATATATTAATCACCAAATCCGCTCTAAATAACAGAACTGACGAAGATAGTGCTTTTCAGTTATTATTTCAAGTCTGCAAGTACTGGCGAATTTCTCCTGTTTGAGTCGATTACTGGCTTTTATTTTTGCCATTGACAGCATTTACAACTATTTCCAGTTGTCAGTTCCAAAAGTCACTAGCGACCATGTGAAGTATCTGCCTCTATTGACATGCTCTGAAATGTAATTATTCACGTTTCCTGGGGGGCAGTGGCTTCACTGAAATTTTGGATCATGAGCGGTTTCGGGCCCCATCGGACTGCTCTGAAATATAACCGACAGAGATCACTGTCATATTTTAGCATGTCGGGCACTGGTGGTCAAACTGCTTGCCTTCAGATGTCGGCACTGTAACACAGTAGACATCACACTCATCCATAGTGTCTGTTGATCTTTATAGGTGGTTAGACTCATTTTTATGGCAGAGCCGTTTACTGTCGTGCATGCATTTTTTAATGTTGTTACTGCTTTATTGAGGAGTGTGCACCGTGATGTATTTCAGATATGATGATCTAATTACATGTAATTTGATACGATTTAATAAGAAATACAATAGTGATATTAGGAGTATAGTAACATTGTTAAGCCAATGTTTGAACTTTAGACGATATTGACTGTGCCTAGAAAGGTATATATCAATAAAACTTTAAAAATAACCATAATTAGAATAGAATTAATAAGAGTAATGCTACAGTATATATTTAAAAAGTATAGGAAGAAGTACAGAAGCGTATACAATTAGTGTACGTTATCCAACTAAGCATCATTTAAAAATAGACTCTGTTTTGACTTTTTCAGTTAAAAATAAACAAATGAGTACACAATATTGTTTAATTTTTTCTGTGAAAATACGAAGATGATAATAACAATAGTGTCTTCGCCTTCCTATTAATATTTTTATAAAGAAGAATAATGATAATAACAATAAATAATTGAAGTATTAATAATAATAATGATAATAATAATAATAATAATAATAATAATAATAATAATAATAATAATAATAATAATAAACAGAAACCAAAAAAATAGTAATAAAATAGTTTGTGTGAACAATTGTGAATGTGGTTTGTCATTTTGCAAGCGAAATTACGTATGAGGGATCGGTTTGCAGTGGGGAAATATAAACGAGTAGTCAGTGAAGTTTCAATATTACTTGCATCGAGAGCGACACTAAGAAAGACGATAAACTGAAACCAAAACATAACAAAACGTAGCTTACTGAATGACGCTATTTATACGCGCGGATAAAGGGTTTAGACTAATTACCGCAGGGTCCCGATTTCGAATCTCGCAAGATTCATCCACTCTGATGAGTCCTAGACGACGAAACACGTGTCAGTACATAATTACATTTTAAAAACAATATATATATATACATATATATATATATATATATATATATATATATATATATATAATGCCGACATTATATATATATATATATAATATGCATAAGTAATGTATACATATAATTAACTTTATATATATATATATATATATATATATATATATATATATATTAGAAAAAGTAATGCATATACATATATATGCGTACATAATATATATATATATATATATATATAGTCATTCACATAGAATACTGTTTCGCTGTTTCACAGCTCATCAGTGCGTCTAGGTAGTCAACTACCTTCAGCGAGGATCGAAAACCGACCACCTGAACGATAGTCAATACCCCTAAACATTACGGTTATTAGCGACTGCTGTGTGAGTCATGAAGTAACGATGTATTGACGACGTCCGAAATACCTAAGCTCTATTTGTTTACACACAAAGAGCATCGCTCTATACGCTAATGGTAATTCGTGTATAACATCTCAATATTCTTAGCTCACATAAGGGGCATTATATATATATATATATATATATATATATATATATATATATATATATATATATACACATATATATATATACATATATATATATATATATGTAGAGAGAGAGAGAGAGAGACAGAGACAGAGAGAGACAGAGAGAGAGAGAGGTGGGAGAGATCATAATTTATTTGGTGATTTTACTGAACATCATTTATTCATTTTATATGAACCAGATGATTATGGTTGACGTTCGTTTATCCTATAGACTACTAGTTACATTTTTTCCCATAATCACATGAGGTACGTTCGACAGAAACCATATCACAATATCAATATTCCTAATTTAATGTGTTTCTATGCAATGAACTGAATTTTAATTTGGTATACCGGTTGCTAGTTCGTCTCTTTATCTACTAAGTCCTCTCCCCCACGTTGCAATCGATTATTTGAATGAAAGGATATAGTTAGACTTCTTAATTTTGTTATTGAATGATTTTAATTAAAATTGATTCCTGTCGTTAAATTGTTTTCATAATATCAATTCCTCAAGAGCCCACCTTTAATCACGTTTTGTTATTTGAACTTGTGTAAGAATGACAGGTTAAGAACTGCACGTACAGATCGTGGCGTATTATAAAAAGTATACACATTGCAGGGTTCCGTGTGCCCATGCATCTGGCATATGCATATACGCGCATTTAATATGTGCGCTACTTTCGAATTACGCAAACTACCATATATTTATATTTATTTGTTTCGTCCCAAAAATTCAGTCGTTAGCAGCGGCTTGTGTTTCGCCAAAACATGGCGGCCCGTGCCAAGTATTTGTCTTCACGCGCGCACGGGCCCACCACGAGACCTGTTTACTAATTGACAATTTATGACTCCCCGAGGATCTTATGGGCAACAGCTTACAACATCTGGTCGGGGAGATTGGCGTCTATGATAAGCCGCATTTTTTTTCCTTCTCCGTTTCCTCTGCGATATTTCTTCTATTTTATGATATATTTATTTCATCATGTATTTTAATTTCTCTTGGAATAAATGAACCTTCAAACGTGAACGACAGACATGCCCCAACCCACATCTCTACCCACTGCTCTCCTCCACCGTAAGCACTGAACGCTTTCCAGTGTTTCAAACATGTGCGGTCTCGTGTTAGGGTCGATGGGGGTGACTGTCCGTCTGTTTAGGACGGATGAAAAAAAAATAGAAAGCATACAGGAATTATAACGAATTCACGCACAGTTAATTCTAACGGTTATTTAATTATGCATGCTATTATCTATATCGCCCTCGGAAAATTGACAGAAAATATTAAATAGTCAGTGTCGTGTTTATCTCCAAATATCTCTATCTGTATCTATCACTTTGTAAGCAGGAGTATGTATCGATATTGTTAACTGTTTGATCTTTTACCTCACCACTCTATATAACAGATATAAACATATTTCCATGTATCTATTATACTCTGCATCCCACTTTTGTTTTTTCACACTGTCGTTTCGTTGCTCTAACTATATCAATGAAAATACAATAATATTATAGTCCGTTTTTTAGTGTGTTAATAATTCTGTTAATATGTACAAAGAGCACACGTTTTTAAAAAAAATATTTTTATTAAAATAAAACGGACTTTTACACATTTTAATTCCGTCTACTATCCTATATATAATATTTAGTCAAATAAAATCTACATTCTATGAGTTACCTCTCTTGCATATTACATTTAAAACAAAACTATTTAATAAAAAAGGTCCAAGTTATTAATTGAATTTTGAAATTCATTTTTTTTTTACTGATCTATTTTGAAATATTATGTTCACTGCAGTTATTTGATCCATTTTTGTTTGACTTTTTCATTTACTATTAGCCGATACTAGCGGTCTTCACAAACGAATTTACGTTTATGTATTTTAGTTGTAAGAGTTATTTCATCTTTAAACTATGGAAGGCATTTCCTGTTTAATTTTCATGAATAAAGATACTAGTGTTTTATACTTCAATAAAGTAAAAATGAGGTCGACTTTAAGAAAATCGAAGGGAGTTTGTGTATTCAGTATATAACTGATCACTAACCCCCCGGCCTACTAATATATTTCAGCAGGGAAACACCAGATGTATACAGCGAATATATATATATATATATATATATATATATATATATATATGGTCTACTTGTGATGCATGTCTGAAGCTCCGCATAACCTCTTGTTTAGCTCCCCCTTACCGAAACTCTTAAAAAAAAATATGACGACAGTACAATCTAAAAATAAGCTTAAACCAGGATTAGGGACAAACAAATTCAACTTGCCTCCTCCCTTGAGGCTCTCATTCACAAATATCCGTGGGCTTAGAACTAACTTAGCTGATGTTGAAGCATTTCTCTTAACAAATACCCCGGATATCTTAGCACTAAGTGAGACTAACCTACACTCCTCCATTCCCTCTAACCACTTTAACATGCCTGGATATCTCCCACTCTGCCGTAAGGACTCTGACAGACATATGCACGGACTTGGAGTTTACATTCGTAATACCCTTCCCTTGACTAGAGAAACAAACCTAGAAACAGATGATCAAGCCTTTATGTGCTTTAGACTAAACGTGCAACACAGTATTAGCTACTATTATTTTATCTACCGCTCTCCCTCGACTCGGGACTGCTCCATAATAAACAAAGTATCTGACAGCATAGACACGGCACTGTCCCTCGACACTAGCGCACAAATACATATGTTTAGTGACTTTAATGCCCACCACAAAAACTGGCTTGGATTCTCTACTCACACAGATGCAGCGGGCAGCACAACCCATAGCTTCGCTATATCTCACTCCCTATCACAAATTGTTACGTTTCCAACCCGTTTCCCTGGCCAGGAAGAACAACACGCATCACTTCTAGATCTGTTTTTGACCACAGTTCCCGATGACTGCATAACGAAGGCCCACAGCCCACTCGGGAACGCTGATCATGCAGTGATAATGGTTGAAATCGCCCTAAACTCTAGACCCAAAACTGAAGAGCCAGTGCTCAAAACAACGAGATATTATAATAAGGCTGACTGGGAAGCCATCAGGGAACTAATTAGAGATGCTCCATGGAAAAATATTTTCTCTCTCCCTGCTGAACAGTGTGCAAACGAGACCACTGACTGGTTCAAAACTGCAATCGAAGCGCATGTTCCCATGCGGAAATTTTATAGTAAGCCCCACTCTCCCCAATGGTTTACGTCGACTTGTGCAACTGCCATTTCTCAAAAGCAGCATGCATACCGTAGGTTTAACCGACATAAGTCCAGTTCAAACAGACTGAAGTATATAGAAGCTAGAAATAACGTTAAGAAAGAAATAGCGACAGCTAAGAGAGAATTTACGGAAACCACTAAAAAGCGCATCGAAGCACAAAAACTAGGAACTCGAGACTTCTGGAAAATCTACAACAGTGTAGTAAATAATCGGCAATCAACAATTCCCCCACTAACCAACAATCACGAGATTGTCTCCTTAGCAACCGACAAGGCTAACATGCTTGCCAGTCGGTTTGCCTCAAACTCCACACTGGACCCTTCCAACCACCCCCTACCTGACTTTCCTATGTGGACAGACGCCACACTAGACGATCTGAAAACCACCCCTGCTCAGGTGCATGCTATCATAAAAAACCTTGACACCTCAAAAGCATGTGGACCCGATCTTATCCCAGCTGTGCTATTATAAAAGTGCTCAGCCGAAGTAGCTCCAGTTCTCTCCAAACTCTACAACAAATGTCTTAATGAAGCTTGCTTTCCGGGCTGTTGGAAAACTGCTTCTGTTGTACCAGTATTCAAGAATTCTGGCGAAAGGACTGACCCATCAAATTATCGCCCCATTATCCTCCTCCCACTTTTTGCAAAAATATTTGAGACCATAATTAACCATGCTCTAGTCCATCATCTTACAGATGCTAAACTACTGACTGACAAACAATATGGATTTAGACAAGCCCGTTCCACAGCAGACATCCTCACTGTGATCTCTGAACGTATATACCATTCACTGGACAAAGCGGGGGAAGCCAGAGCGGTAGCTCTAGATATATCTAAGGCTTTTGACAGGGTATGGCATGAGGGTCTCCTCAGTAAAATCAGATCATACGGTATCACTGGTAGAATACTTAACATAATTAAATCCTTCTTAGATAAGAGAAAAATCCAGGTAGTCCTCGACGGTCGTACATCTAAACAATATGATGTAAATGCGGGAGTGCCCCAGGGTTCTATCCTTGGACCTCTATTGTTCCTGATATTCATAAATGACCTCCCCGACAACATTGCCTCTGAGATGGGTATATATTCTGATGACACTACACTCTATGGCAGACACGACAGGAAGACGAATGAACACATTTCTAAAGAAATGGCAGAAACACTAGAGGAAGATCTCCAATCTGTAGTGGAATGGGGACAAAAGTGGTTGGTCGCGTTCAATGCTGCCAAGACTAAACTAGTTTCATTCAATAATTACAAGAAACCCTCTCTACCACCCATAGCAATGGCCAACGACTCTTTATCTGAGAGTCCATCTTTCAAACTCCTTGGCCTAACGTTCACAGGAAACATGAGTTGGAACAATTACATTGAAGGCATTGCCAGGGCCGCTGCAAGAAAGGTAGGCTCTCTCTACCGTGCTAGAAAACTACTAACACCCGAAAGTATCCTGTACCTCTATAAGGCCACCATTCGCCCATGTATGGAGTATTGCTGCCACATCTGGGCTGGTGCATCTGCTACTAGTCTCTCGCTCCTTGACAAGGTTCAAAAGAGAGTCGCAAACCTGATAGGCCCTGAACTGGCATCTAAGCTTAAGCCTCTGTCCCATCGACGAAATGTTGCATCCCTCTGCCTTTTCTACATGTATTTTAGTGGTGAATGCTCTGACGAACTGCAATCACTTGTGCCCCCACGACGCGAGCACCCTCGACAAACCCGACAGGCTACTAGATCCCACCCCCACACTGTAGAGGTCCCTAGATGTAAAAGATCTTTTTACTCCAATAGTTTCTTCCTCAGAACCGCAAGACTCTGGAATTCCATTCCAGGTCCCTTCTTCCCCAACAGTACTGACGTGCAGAAGTTCAAGTGTAACGTGAACCGACACCTTGCTGCCCAAATCCCTACATAGTACCCCAGTAGTTGTTGCCCCTGATAGTAGCCCCCTACACCAAAGTGGCAATTTGCCTTGTTTGGGGTGAAAATGTAATAAAAAAAATATATATATATATATATTTTGGAGAAAAGTATTTTAATATGTATGCGTCATCAAATTGCGCCAGCCTTGAAAGGGGTCGCCATGTTCTAGGCATGGCGTGGACGAACTAATACATACATACACACAGACATATATATATATATATATATATATATATATATATATATATATATATATATATATGTATAATTATTAAATTTATTTATACAAACAATGGCTACATATGTACATACATGTTTATGTAATCACCCGCGTTGGGTGATTACGTCTTTAGTCCAAGAATTATCGTCGAGAACTGATATTTCAAACAAAAACATTTTCTTATTTCGTTTACACAGTTAGAATGTAACATGCGTGGGGATTATGAGCGGGGAAAGGACAAGTGAGGTCTTTGAAGATAATAAACATATTTTTTATTTCCCTTGTTATTATTATATTCCCTTTTTAAGTTTATCTTTCCCATTTTTGGTTTTTATGGCATAGGGTACTTGAGAATCTAGTATTTTTCTCTTCCGGTCCGTAAATTAAAACCATCCTTATGGCCATTGAGTAGTGACCGGTGTCTTTGAATCCACACACATACACACACACACGCGCGCACACACACGCGCATGCGCGCACACATACACACACGCATTCGCACACACACACACACACACACACACACACACTAGAAGCTAGCATACGCTTATACCTATACTCAGGAGCGGGTATACACTGTTCGTTGTAATTTACTCACACACACGCATTGAAAACAGGCCATAACTATAACAACACAATAATAAAATTAATTAAATTAAATAAATAAATAAAATAAAATAAAAATAAATAAACAAATAAACAAACAGAAACAAAAACAAATAGCATATAAATATACACATAAATATATATATATATGTATATATATATATATATATATATATATATATATATATATATATATATATATATATATATATATATTTCATGTAAAAATGTAAAAATGCACGTTCGTACACAATTAAATTCCTTCAAAACGTATCGGAAATCAAAAACAAATGGCATATATATATATATATATATATATATATATATATATATATATATATATATATATCGTGTCATTTTTCATTTTTGGAGCAATATATATATATATATATATATATATACATATATATATATATATATATATATATATATATATATATATATATATATATATATATATATACAAAGGTATATATTGAAAATTCTAAGATCTTCTTCAGCCACTGAGGAGGCATAGACGACAAAACACGTGCCAGCGGTTCATGAGATTTTAAAAACAATATTTATGTCGCCCCCCCTAGTTTGTTAAAGGGAGAATTATTTACGTAAAAATGCACTTTCGTACACAATTGAACTCCTTCAAAACGTATCGCAAAAACAAAAACAAATGGTATATATATATATATATATATATATATATATATATATATATATATATATATATATATATATATATATATATATATGCCATTTGTTTTTATTATTCCTCTTATCGGGGGGCAATTGGAAATCAGCAAATTATATTTGTAGCAATGCTAGAATTTGCTAGTTAAGACATTAACTGAAACCGCAATGTATTGTAGTTATAAATTACCCAATAAAAAATGAAAGAATGAAAAAAATATTGGTTATGTAAAAAACTAATATAAAAACAAACCGCCCAGATTTATTTCAGTTAGAATCAAACTCCTCTAGAGTTTATCCAAAATGCAAAATAGTTCTTTAGATAGAATGTATTTCAAGATAAATCCAGCGTGACTATGCATGTAATCAGATCGGAAAGTTTTCACAAATCCGATTGGGAAGTTTACAAAACAGCTGAAATAATGTGAATTGCTTTTTCCGGGCAGATCAGTAGTCCAAAGAGAAGTCTGCCCCGAGTCAAATGGGATCTAATAGTAATAAGAGAGAAATCCAGAATGTGCGCTTCTTTCGAATTACACAAACTACCTATGGATGTATAAATATTGGTAAGTACGTGTATGTATATTATGTATATATGTATGAGTATGTATGCGTGTATGAGTGTGTGTATGTCTATGTATATATATATATATGTATATATGTATGTATATGTGTATGTACGTGTATATTTACTTTTATCAATATCACTATATGATTGACATAGTCATTTGTGTCACTATCCTTGTTGCTGCTATTATAAATATTATTATCGCCATTTTATTATTATTATTATTATTATTATTATTATTATTATTATTATTATTATCGGCTCACATGGAGCTTTCACACAGGTCAGCAAACGATCAGATTGGAGACCTGCAGTGTTCTCTTGAAGCTGAGTGACAACAAGTCTCCCCAGACGTCCAGCTCTCTCCTCTTACTTCGATAGCATTTGCAAATAGATTTGCATCATCTTAACATCCTCTTACCATTGATTTCTGTCTGGCAGTGGCCATTGGTTTATACTGGAATTTGAGTGGCACTAAGCCCCTCCCCCCAAGATCCCAGTTCTATCCGCACTTTCCCAGCGGAGGTCTGGCCAGTGCTCCCTCCTCGGTCTTTCCTTCCTCATTGACCGTTCTCGTCTCTTTGGTATCACTTTTTGGGGGGACGGAACGATGGTGGAATAATGGAGAGAGGCATGATTGGGGGGGGGTAGAGCATGTAGATCTGCAGCTTCGGTGTTCTTCATTCCCTGTAACACTTCTTCGTTATATTGGTGTGTGTTATTCTCCGCATTCAAGGGTTTTCCTTAATATTTCAGCCGTTTTCATTATCGTTAGACGTTGTATTTTTGCAGCTATTCCTCTGATTCCAATTTCTGCCATTTTTTTCCAGGTTTTTCGGGATTTTTCCTAGTGCTCCTACTATTATTGGTAATATTTTGATTTTCTTCATCATTCACACGCCTTTTAACTATCTGGCTGGTTCTGTGTATTTGCTTCGTTTCTCTTTTTCTTTCATACTCACCCTGTGGTCAGCTGGGACAGCAAAGTCTACGATTTGACAGGAGTTCTCTTTCTTATTAATTATTACGACATCTGGTCTTTTTACTTGGATGGGGGTGTCCGTCTGTATGTCCATGCCCCATAGGATTTTGTGGTTCTCGTTTTCGAGTGCTGTTGCGGGTGTATGCTTGTACCAATTATCTGTATGCTCAAAACGCAGCCGTTTGCACAATTTCCAGTGCACCGCCCTTCCCACTTGGTCATGCCTGTTTTTGCATTCCCTTTGGACCAGTTTGCTGCATTCACATCCTATATGGTTTATCGTTTCGTCTCTTTGTCCACAGGGACTGCATTTGCTGTTTTCTTGTGTTTTATCGATCCTTGCTTTGATATAGTTGGTTCTTATCGAGTTATTTTGTGCTGCAGTTATTAGGAATTCAGTTTCTCGATGTATATGTCCTTTTCGCATCCATGCCTAGGTGTTTTTGTTATTCTCATCTTTTGTCATTCTTATGACTCTTTCGTGGAGTTGTTTCTCTTCCCATTTCTCTTTTCTCGTTTTGTCATTTGTCTCTCTGTTTTCTGTTTTGTTAGTTTTCTCCGTATCTCTCGCTGCCATAATTATCCTTTCAGTGTTTTGCATTATGTATTTTTCTAGTCTTTTCTTGTGACCTTCACACCGTCTTCTATAGAGATCAGTCCTCTCCCGCCGTCTTTCCTTTTCACGTAGAGTCTGTCAATATCGTCCTTTGGGTGTAGTGCATTATGCATGGTCATGAGTTTCCTGGTTTTCTGGTCGAGCTGTCTCAGTTCTTATTTTGTCCATCCTATCAACGGTCCAGAGTATCCCACTAATGACACTGCCCATGTATTTATATCTTTTATTAGGTTTCTGCTATATAATTTCGTTTCGAGGAGGTGTCTTGTTCTCCTGAGGTATTCCTTTCCAATTTTCTCTTTCATTTCTGTTGCTCTGATGGTGTTTGCTTCCAGAATTCCCAAGTATTTATAGTCGTCTTGTTCCCCTAGTGCCCTCATTTCTGTTTGGTTGTGTAGTTCCACGCCTTCTGTCGTTTCCAGTTTTCCTTTTTTATAACTAGTAGTGCTCACTTTTCCATTACAAATTCCATTCTGGTAGTGTTAATTAGTGTATCTAGCTCCTTTTTGGTCCTTGCAAAGAGTTTCAGATCCATGAAAATCAGGTGGCTCATTTTTTCCTCCGTATTAGGGAACTTGTATCCGGCTTGGCACTTTCTCTAAATACTATCCAAGGGCATCATGGCTATGATGAACAGTAATGATGATAATGAGTCTCCTTGGAATATGTCTCTTTGTATGTTAATTTCTGTTATGTGTTCTCCATAAGCTGTCATTTCCAGTCTCCATGTTTTCATTGCATTTTCTATTACATTGCTGATCGCGCTTGGTATTTTATACATTTTTATTTATGCTTAATTATTGTTATTATTATTACCAATATTATTATTATTATTATTATTATTATTATTATTATTATTATTATTACTACTACTACTACTACTACTACTATTTTGCTACCTTTATTATCATCATGACATTTTAACAGCCCTAATAAACTATGATTTTGCAACACTTAAAAATATGAATCATCGATCCTACACTTTTGCTTTTAATAATGACATCGAATTTCTCTATAGGAAGATCTGTTTACTTCTGTCTAGGTAATTTCCGGTCACAGTAATTACGAGATTTCACGGTACACCCACCCACCGCTTGATATCACTTTTTTTCTTTTTAAGCCGAGGATGAAGGTTCTCATTTTGGATTTCTCTATTCCTACGTTTAGACTAGGGACATAGTTCTCTTTGGACTACTGCCCTGCCCGGAAATAAAAAAAAACGCTTTTCATTATTTCAGCGGTTTTGTAAACTTTCAAATCGGATTGTTGACAACTTTCCAATCGAATTATATGAATCGTCATGCTGGACTTATTTTTGAATACATTCTATCTAAAGAATTTTTTTGCATTTTGGGTCAACTTTAGAAGAGTTTGATTCAAACTGAAATAAATCTGCGCGGTTTGTTTAATATTAGTTTTTTGCATATCCAATATTTTTTCATTTTTTCATTTTTTTATTGGGTAATTTATAACTACAATAAATTGCGGTTTCACTTAATGGCTTAACATTTCTAACATTTCTACAAATATAATTTACTTATTTCTTCATGTCCTCTGATAAGAAGAATAATAAGACTTACATTTTTGAAACTCCGCGCAATAAGGACGTTGTAAATTGCTTTTTGGAGTATTCAGTCGAACAATAAATGTTGATTGTAAAGTTTAACTTACAGTTTTAAGTTTCTTTCTGTAATAATAATCTCTACTCTCTATTGCGTATTGAGCTTTTTTTAATTAGGTTGGGATTACTTTTTCTAAATATGAATACTGTTATTTATATTAGTTTCGGGTTAAGCATTGGGTATATCAGGTAAACACTACGTACCTTTGCTTTCATTGATATATGTATATATATATATATATATATACAAATATATATATATATGTATATATATGTATATATATATGTATATATATGTATATATATGTATATATATGTATATAAATATATATATATATATATATATATATATATATATATATATAGGTCTGCATAAAAATTCCAAGATGTTCAGATTACATTTTTATAGCCTGTTAAAATGGTCATTCTCTGACAGCAACTATTTTGTAGCGTAGAAAAATGTGTAATTATTATGGAAATTTTTAAGTTATTGCCGCTATTACTCAACAGAATAAATAATAACGCATTAACATTAAAAAAACAAAGAAACTAGAATTTTAGCATCATTGTGTAAACTAGAAAAACTCCGATTAGTGGTTTCATTGATTGTGTTTTTTGTATTTTTGTTTTGTTTTTTATCTTAACCTCTGCGCAATCATAGGCATAACTATAATTAAGTATAATATAAAAATGGAACCAATCATCTAATAACTGACAATTATAAATGAACAAGTATTAAAGTAACGCTAGGTTTTCAAACAATAGGCAAAGTTGTTTATGTTATGTGCATGTAGTCGGTAGCTTGTCTATGACTTAGCAGAATAAAATCTTCGTTTAAATAATTCTATATAGACATTCTACTATAAATGTAACAGCGGAAATAGACAACCCAAACCACAACCATCTGTGGGAATAACTCGATGTTTATCTTTCTTAAACAATTATTTGGACTTTTGAAAATTCTGGTAGATATTTTGATATGAAAAAGAAATACAGATGATAGGATCCCTTACACAATAAACAGCAATCAATAAACATTATGATAACGCTAAAGCATATTTTCATATATATATATATATATATATATATATATATATATATATATATATATATATATATATATATATATATAAAGAGTTGAAGTGTTAACATATGCTATATCAAAGGATAAAAATACATGTGCCACTGCATATCTCTCTTATCTATCTATCTGTTTATTTGTAAACCTATCCATCTATCTCTATGCAAACACACTTAATAACATTCATTTCATTTAGTTATGTACGAAGGGCGTTTCAAAAGTAGTGTTTCAAATTTTATTTCATCATCAGTGTGGATTACAAACGAAAATGTTATGATAATTTAACTTATTTATTTTAACCTGAAACATGCATAATATATTCGAAGATAATTACGGTGAGGTATTCTAAGAAAGTAACTAATGTCATGTACGTGCGTCCAAACAAAATATGTTTCATTGAATTCCTTGCAAATGTGCATTGAGAATAGTAATTTATACGTAAAAAAAACAATTCTGAACGTGCGATACTTCATACTCAAATCTGATATCAATATAAAACTTCGTACTCAGACATTTATCCAAATTGATGTAAGCCAGTCGATTATAGACTCGCAGATGAACACCAGATAGCCTTCGCTGGAAGTTTTGATTTCAAACCTCATTCGGTCCATGGTTCAATTTGTACTAAAATTGATAGTAATAAAGAAAAAATTGAATAACAAATTTACATTTTATGGCTTATGGAACAAGAATAATATATACCCGTACATTAATGTGGTACCTATTGAACTAATTCGGACCGTACACTATAATAACATATTATTGTAATATGAATATTAAGATAGGCTTGAACAAATATTCGTATTTTGTTTTCTAATAATTTTCAAATAAAAAATAAATTAAAAAATTCTATATTATATTTTTGGTCTGAATATTGATACTTGTCATATTCTCAGTTTCCATATGTGTTGAAATCACACTTTCTAGGATCGTACATCTTGAGCATCGTTTTCCGGTTATAAAAGTTATATTTAGTCTAATTAGTACAAAGAGGCGACAAGGTGGCAACATTCGCCGACAAAGCCAGACACGAAAATTAGTAATTCAAGAAAGAGCCACTAAATAGTACCGACGAAAGGCATTGCTGAATCGTTTGATATAAACGCGTATCAAAAGAAACCGACATGTTTGACCACACCCAACATGGCGCCGATGAAGCGTTCATTATGTAAACGGTTTGATATTTGGCTTTGCAATACCTACTTTTGTGTTCCGTCGGAACTTTCGATTTCTAATTCAGCTATTTGGTTGATTTGGAAAAAATTATGCATTCATACATTCATTAAATCACCTGGTATTATATTTATGGTAAGAACAAAGTATTTTTTAAATAATTCGCGCCTTACGTGGTATTTCAAATTAGAATTTGTATACGGAAAAGTTGTTAATTGAAAAATTAACATATATTCACGCATGAACATATAGAAACACACACACACACATACTCACACATACACATATATGTCTACACGGATATTTTAGATTTATGAACACACACTTATACATATGTATGAATATCTCTATCTATCTATCCCTGTATATATATATATATATATATATATATATATATATATATATATATATATATATATATATATATATATATATATATATATATATACATACATCGACCTCTGCCTGTCTATAAATCTGGACGGTCGAGTTTATATCTCCGGCTAAATATAGTCGCTACTCTTGCCGCACTGGAGAGTTATGATACGACGAAGAGCAAGTTTGCGGATCATTAAAAGTGCTCATTATCTTTGGTTGAGCATATTGAGGAGCCAAATAACAAAACTTTCGTAAGCATATAAAGCAATGCTGTTTGTGTAAATCAATATCATTTGTGTGTCAACCTTGTGTAATAGTTATCGTACTATTTTACTCGAGGATTTTTTCTTAGAAGAAGTGAAGTGTTTAGAAATAACATAATACGCGCATACATTAACATGTAATGTTTCTGCGCATTATCCGACCCCAAGGGGTTGCTAATATATATATATATATATATATATATATATATATATATATATATTAAGTACTGTGATTGATAATTTAAAATTTAAAAATCAAATTATTATTAAATTAAAAATCCGTTTCCTAAGAAGGAACAACAACAAAATCAATTATCTGTACGATCGTTTCGGAAAACAATGCTTTTTATTGTTGTATACATCAAGTTACGTACAATAATTTCACATATGTATACATATATATATATATATATCATTATTCTTTGGAGCGGTGCAAAATTTATTTTTACAACTATGACAAGATAATTTTTATTATTGATGCTTGTAAGTAAAATACGTAAAACATGCGTAAAAAAGAGGGGGATTGAAGAAAAAATAAGGGGAGCGTCAGCTGACCGGTTTTAAAGCTGTATTTTGTAATGTAAAAATGGAAAAAATCAAATATATGTGCATTGATAAAATATAGTTATGCTGCGTTCTGTTCATGGTTGAGAAAAATAAAACAGAAAGGCATTTACAATAAAGCAAAGTTATCGTATATTTAAAGTTCCTAGAGGTTAATCCCGCTCAAATGTAAGAGCCAGTCCTTCTGTTTACAGAAGGAAGGACTCCTCAACCGGACGTTGATAGTCTCTGAGATCTTTACAAGGTATGTTAACTGAGCATGACTCAAATTGAAAATGAGTTAGTGCAGAAGTTCCCTTCACATTACCGGTTTCTAATAAGTTTGCCAGTTATTGAAAACTCGTATGTATCGGCAAGTACGTCGGCTGCTTTCTATGTCCCATATCTGATGTTGCTAAGTACATCCTGTTGTACTCTCTCATCCAATATCAATGTTATCGGACCCACGTAGTTGTCACCACAACTGGACTTGAATGTTACATTACGTTATTATTATGTGAGGTGGTAGAACATCTTTCTGGGCGGATGGCATTAAGGTTCTCGTACAGAGCACAACGCGCATATTTAAAGCAAAAAAAATAGAACCGTTCAGGTGATTTATTTTGCGAACTATTTCACTTACTGTCCACAACCATGTTAAACGAAGATATAATGGTCATTTAGTCGCTGTGTAATCTTTAGTTTAAGAAAACTCAGTGTGTTTTTGCAGTACTGACATAATCACACATTGAAGGTATCCATTTTTGGATAGGGCATCTGTAATCACTTTAAATTCCTGATCTAATTTTGGATTTGGAACAAATATTGAGAGCACGATGTATTAAGGTTAAAGTTATATTAATCTTGCGTTTTTTTGTGGGGAGGGAGCAAATGAATATCAGCGTGTATGCAGTCATGTAAATGTAGATTTGCGGTATATTTATGTAAGGAAACCGTATGGTGTTTAATTACCTATACATTAGTGAAAGCTATTAGCCAGTTACACTGTCCTTCATCAGTATACTTAAACCGAGATGCATTATAATGAGGAGTGAGAAAAAATGTTTTTCTCTCTTTGTTGAATCAGCGTTTTTGAAGTGATATAATGTATCGTGCATACATCTTTGTTCAGTCAGCGTTTTTGAAGTGATATAATGTATCGTGCATACATCGGGAATAGACAAATTCTTTCATTGGTCTAGAAAGTAATTGCTCTGTATCGTAAACTTGGAAAATATCAGACATTATCGGCCACAGGACTGAGGCCATAATACACCTTCGATTAGCCCATGCATATTGGATGACCCTACCATAGATAAAATGAGAGATATGTTATGTAGAAGGTCGAACGCAAGAAAAGTATTTGTTAGTTATTTATCTGACTGTCGATCTATCTATGTTTCTCTGTGTATTATCGATATATCTCTCGATCTAGTGATCTCTCTATTTCTGTATCTATCAATCTCGATCCGTCATTCTATCTAACTGGCAAAATAAACAAGGAGGAGATGTTTGATAAAAGCTGTCAAAATATTATTAAGATATAAGAGAATGTCTGATCAGCTGGTGAAAGTATGTGTGGGTCACGTGGGTCTAGTTAACTGAGAAGAAAAATTGGAGTTTAAAATTGGACTTAGAACAGAACGGTTGGGTTTAACGGTAGCCCCTCCTCCCATGTTTGAAAGGAGATGCCGTGTCTAATATAATGAAGATTATGAGAATTACCCAACATAGCAAAAGAAACTCACTTTCCATATTCATCATTGTCGGCATTCTGGAAAGTGAAATAAAGAAAATATTAAATACAATCAGCGTTTTTGGAGTGAATTCATATTCGTTCAAACAGGTTCCAGCTTCCCCTCTAAGAACAGATAGATTCCAGATGGACCAAGATCAACGATCAGTGATAGTAAGGTGTGTCTAAAATACATTCATGGCTCACACATTTGCATATAACTATTTAGACGACTGTAACATTGGAACCTAAATAGACTGCAACAACATAAATAAGGGTTCAAATAGTGAAGAACCACCATAGATATTTAGTGACACGTACACACATTAAGATTAACCCTTCGTCACATACATACGCATTGCACATTCAGTGTACATATACACAACCTCAACATTATAACACGGCTTTGTGTGTTAAAAGTAACGTACAACGTTGGGCAGATAAATCTTTCTGGTTTAATCTCACTAGTTATTCGAGAAATATGTACATCACTTCTAACCGACTTAACGTACTACTATTAGAATTTGGTTTCTTAACAGGTTGTTGCACCATGAGTTGCTATAGGGCCAAATTTTACAGATTTCTTTTCGAAAATATCATAAATTTGCTTTATTTTAATCGCTTTCCTGTTTTTCATTCTCACTTATGAAATCAACTGAACGTAACTTTATTTTTAATAATATGCATATTTTCGATCTTTTTTTTTTAATTTCCAAATCCTTTGATACAACTTTAAAACTAAGAGTGAAACCAGTCATCTGCTCCATTTTGTTTTTTTTTCCTTCTTTCCACTCTATTTCCTAACGTGTTTAACGTGTTTTGCTCATTATTATTGATAATAAAACCATTCTCTTCAGGAGTGCAATATGTACGCTTTGTATCCCTCAAAGATACATGAATATAAGGGCAAGATAAATTCCAGTTTAATTAAGAAAAAAAAATTGATTCGGCTGATAAAAAGCAAAATAAGATTAAACAAAAAGAAAACATGATGCTCCTATATATACATATGCCTTACTTAAAAAACATGCTAGGTTTAGTTTTGGTGTTTAAAAAATACACCCACTAGTTTTGCTAATAAGGAGACTTTTTTTCAAAAAACTATATGATAAATTTATTGTAAAAGACTCGTTGTCTATCACAATAAAAACATCGCTTCCGAAACGATCGTACAATTTATTTATTTTGCTTGTTCTTTCTTATGAAACCGATTTATAATTTTTAGTTGTAATTGTAAAGTATCAATCATCTTAGTTAATATTATATATATATATATATATATATATATATATATGTATATATAGGTGCAAGTCATAATGTATGTCCTCCTTATGTTATTTAAAATAAAAAGCGAGGTGGCAACCAGGACATAGAATCAAAAATGATTTTATTCATAATTTTTTTGTAATTATATTGCATTTAGAATAGATAGGTAGTGAGTATTCTTTCGTGCTGTAACAAAATTCGTTCGCATGGTATATTGCAATTTTACAAGCAGGTCGTCTTAAAAATAGTTCTTAAATTCAACAAATATTGCAACATTTATCATAAAAAAAGTAGAATATAACTCAAATATTAAACAGAACGTCAAAATTCTATTCTCCTATGACTGCCCCTTTCAGAACTGTAGCATAGCTTAGATTGTTTTATCCCAATGACTGGTGTAAAAAGGAAAGATTTATTTTTCTAATTTGAAATTCTCAATGTCCAATCAAAGAGACGTTCCCCCATCTCTGAAATTAAATTAAGATATTTCATAGCAAACTTAAACGGCTTTTCTTACAGCTATGTAAGTACACAGATATCCAATTTAAAGTTTAAATGGTGCAAACAATATTATGCATTAATTAAAAGTCTCCGAGAAAATCATCCTTACTCATTAATAGACTGGATAAATGTTCAGAGTTGTTATACTAAATCAGCATGACTATGTCGACAAAATGTCTGTCATACTGAATGACACGAAGAAATTTGTAAAATTGAGTCCCGTTGACACTCATGATCCAAAAGCCCATTTAGAAACCAAATCCCAAATAAAATAGATTAAGTAGGTTAAAAGTTGTGTACTTTTTTCTAACATAGCTAATGAGATTAGACACTTAGGATAGACCCGACCAAGGTTTACAGTTTACCTTAAACTCACAAAGCGAGTATTCAATAAAAACTCATTTTATATATGGTAATGTCATCAGAGCATAAAGTTGCAAAATGGGTCTGAAATATTTTACAAGTATTAGAACGATACAGTAAATATTGTATAAAATATTCATTTTATTGTGTAGATTTTATTCAAAAGTTTAAGGTTGTTTATAAATGTATGTGTTCTCATGACATCAGCAAGCTGGTTACTCGTTTCCCGATTTTAGGGACTAGTTTTTTTTTTTTACATGGTCGCCAAATATCACGCAATTCTAATTTGGAGCCATATTTATTGAGATGATGGAATTTGCCACTAAATCTGTTGAACTCAGTTTCAATGATGTACGAGTAATGCATCGGAAAATCGAAAGTGTTTTCATGGGTTCAGTCCTGTGACTGATAATGATGATTATTTTGGAGGCTTTTCGTGAATAGCAATTTATTTCTAGATCCATTACATTATTTGTCTAATTTCGATATGTGGACGAAAAATTTTGACTCTTTAATAACATAACGAAGAATGTAATCGTTTGCACCCTACTCAATTAAACGAATTCCGCATATGAAGGAGGTAATGTAACTCGTCCACAACTTCCCTTGATGTATTGGTAGCACAACACCTTACATAAATGTACCGCAAATCTACATTTACGGGACCGTATACACGCTGAGATTTATTTTGCCCCCCAAAAGTAAGATCAATATAATTTTTACGCTAAAACAGTCTTCCCTTATGATTTGCCTAGAGTCAAAATTTGATGATCAATTTAATAGGCTAACTCATACCATATCACAGAACGGGTACCTTATTTATGTGATTAGGTCAGTTATGCAAAAAAACGAGTTTTATAAAACTAAAGTGTAAACATTGACAAAATAACCGTTTTTTTTTCTTCGTTTAACCATTTAGCTCAGCGGTTCGAGAATGTTATTTTGCTTCAAAAATGCGTGTTTGTTTGGGGTTTTTTTGAGAGCCTTACTGCCATTTTCTCGAAAAGGGGGCATATCTCTTATCATAAGATAAATGTAATTTATAATTCAAAGTGTAGTTGCGGTGTAAACTACGTAGGTCGAACAACGTTGGGATTGGATTCGGGGAGTCCAAAATCACATACCTAGCAAAATCAGAAATGGAGCACAGCAAGCAACCGACGTACTCGCCAATCCATACTGGTTTTAAATAACTTTTCATCTAATTAAACACCCGTTATGCGCAAATAACTTCAGCACGGACACATTTTCAATTTTGAGTAATGCTCCCTCCAAATTCCATCTAAAAATCTTGGTGACTATTCACGTTCAATTGAGGAGGTCTTCTCTCTGTAAACAGAGCGGCTGGCTCTTAGTTTAAACCATTAGAATCTTCGAAACCATTACAAAGTTGCTTTATTTTAATCGCTTTCTCTGTATTTCTTTTTCACTGATGAACATAACACAACGCGAGTTTATTTTAATGAGGTGTATATTTCCCTATTTTATTATTACTAATTAAATCGACAAAAAAATAATTAAAAATACTGAACACAAACATATTTCAACCACGGAATAAAAAAAAAAATTCCTCCAAATAAGATTTATTATTAATTACAAAAAATTTGGAAAAAATGCCAATTATGAATAAAAATTAACCCTATACCTGACGATAATATGTATAAAACTACAAATGATATGTAGGTTTTTAAATGTCCCATAGGAGAATGCGTCTCCAAAAGAAACACGTATATTGGCATGAATTTAGAAACATACTAATAAAAAACACTGGGATTTTATAATGCTTACACTCCCAATTATGGAATCCTTCTTAATCTGTGAAAAAAAAAACTACAACAACCATTAATCAAGCTCAATACGAAGGGATGAAACACTTAAATACTTTTTAGTATTTTAAATGATTGTAAACGATGTTAATCGTCTTTCCATTCCATACATTATCTTCTTTAATATTATTTTTTATCACTCGCCATATGATGATATATGGAGTTCTAAAACGTTCGCGAATACGGCACATTCCTTTTTACACTCGAACAGAAAGTTCGGAAACTAACTCGTCAAAAAGAGAAAAAAAATGATTTTACTAGAAACAAACAAGAGTTGCCTCTGCTCTACACTGAACGTACATTAAGACGAAATGCAGCCCAAATATACTAATATACATGATTCTATATCCTCATTTAAATATTGCACTTCTGGGTGGATCCTGGTTGATGACAATCAAGCCACTTCTTTGTACTTTTAGAATCACGACTTTATATGGGGTAAAATATTATATTCAATATTTGATAGATAATTGGTTCTATTAATATATATATATATATATATATATATATATATATATATATATATATATATATATATATGAAACATGGATGAATTAAAATATATTTAATCGTATTTGACGACCAGGTCACAGCAGTCGCGATTTGCTTGTACATCAATATATTTACATGCAAACACACAACGCACACACACACACGCACACACACATATGTATATATATGTGTGTGTATAATTTATATACATATATAAATATGTATTATTTATATATATATATATATATATATATATATATATATATATATATATATATATATATATATGTATAATGCCTATTGTTTGCAGATATTATACGGGTGTAGTGTTACCTAGCCGGATGGTAAAGTTTACAGAAATAAATAATTCAGTCTGGCTTACCTATAATCTTTAATCTTTATTCGAAATCCAACCGTTCGTAAAGTTCAAATCGCATATATACTGGTGTAATGTTCCATTCAAGTTCTATAACGTTATATTAATCAGGTATTTTTCTGTAAGATTTCAATAAATTATTACAGTTTTCAGATTAGCTTCTCAGCTATTATGTGAAAAAATAAATTATCGTCCAATAACAACTAAAATGAATTTTCTGATGTTCAAAATCGTAAAAAAAGATGTAAGGAGGTGAGTTACGTTTTTATAACTGATTTCCATACCAACTACGTAGCTTTAGTGAATAATGTTGCTACTAATTCACTGCTGTCGCGAAAAGAAAGTAAGAAGTGAAACAGAGAGTATGAAAGAGGGATAATAGCCAGGATTTTGGTGAAAGCAGACAACTGTCGTACATTGTTATTACATATGTGTTTATCCGGGCAAAAAATGACTGAAATTAAAGAAGGAACAAGTTAATTTATTGGAACCCTAGAAAAATCATGGATTACAATAGTAAAATGCTAGCATAAGAAGTAATATGGATTAGCTTAAACATTAAGAAGTAAAGGACTAGTTGTTAAAACTGGAAAAGAAAGTTCAAGATGTACAAGTAAAAAAAAAATAGAAATTTATAACTTTAAATATTGCAGCATGAACATTTTTTGAAAATTCAATTCATAACATTGTATAATCAATTTTAAATACTGAATATTTTGAATTATAAATTTACTATATTTTTTACTAAAACATCTTGTTCTTTTAATTTCCAGTTATTACAACTAGTCCTTTACTTTTCCTGTATAAGCTTAAGTATATTTCTTTTTTTGCTCGCATTTCTTCTATTGTAATATATATATATATATATATATATATATATATATATATATATATATATATATATATATATATACATATAACTATTTCATTTATTTACATAAATTTACTATACGAAAGTATAGATTTATGCGTAAACTTTAAGTATTTACTTCAAAAGTGCTCAATACGTAGGTAGAGCTAGTTAGTAAGTAATTGCTATATATATATATATATATATATATATATATATATATATATACAGGCACACACACATACACACACACATATATATATATATATATATATATATATATATATATATATATATATATATGTATGTATGAAGTTATATGTATCTTAAAATATCATAACCTCACGGCAATCTTTATTTTTCTAATCCGTATTACTGTATTTAAGGAAAACCTTGAAGCCGTACATAAATAGAAGCAGAAGAGAATCTAGTTAAAACAAGACCAATGATAGGTAACTTTTGTTCAATTTTTTTAATGTTCGTCCGATTTTCCGTTCGTCCGATTCATTGACCGTTCGTTCGTTTGTCTGGCCGCACTTTTTTTCAATAACTACGTGTTGGATTTTTTTTGAAATTTTGTACATGATATAGGAACCTAAATAACAGACAATATTTTCCAACTCCGGGTGTTTTGTTGGTTAACATGGCAAGAATTTACACTTTTGTCTTTATTAAAAAAAGTTGACGTGTTGATTTTTATAAAACCTTTTGAAAAATGTAACTAACTGATTTCTATGTAATTTTGTTTGTCTCAACTTCGCGTAAATTCTTCGGTGTGTCATAGGAGCTCTTTTGAAGCTTATAAAATCACTCACTTTCTTGGACTATTTTACCATGTTTGTTCAAAATTTTCTGTTTATGTCTAAATAGCAGATGTCCATGGTTCTGAGCTTAAATTTGAATGTTAAGGCGTTGGAAACATTGGGGACTTAATGGCAAGGGTAAAATGATGGACTTAGTCATTTCTTTTTTTCCATGGTGCAGAACTCAAATTTACTAAAGTTAATGCTTAAAGCTGCACCGTTTGTTCATTTTCACCAGTATTTGATCAATCTTGAGGAGTTTTGGTGCTTAATCAGGTGGGGTAAATGCTGCAGTTAATCATTTCTTTATGTCTCGTTCACTGTGCACTCATGTGTGGCCATGCACGATTCACTTGTTTATGTATATTTAAATCTACATAATTTTATTTTAATCCCCACACTTAAATGTTGCTCTATATTTATATATTGAGTTGTATATTTTTGATTACCTAATTTGTGATTTAACTATATATATATATATATATATATATATATATATATATATATATATATATATATATATATATATATGCGTATGTGCATCAGTTTATTTGGGTGAAGGGGTTCATTACAAACACTAAAATAAAGTAAAATGTTTACATCTGTTCGTTCATGTATTTTAATACTCGTTCTGCGCAATGAAAAACAGTATTATAAATGCAACCACTGATAAAGCACAGCATTGATAAAGAACACAATGTAGCAGAATAAAAAATAAATATTTCACGTTAGTTTCTTGCAACTTTTTTGAATAATCTATAATCAATGTCATTGTGGAGACAAAATAGAAAAATTGGCTAAGATTAGGGCGAAATTTGATTGTAATGCTGGCCTTTAATTTCATCCGAATATTAGCCAAAATATTCATGGACAGATCATCCGGGCCGTCGTAATTAGCCTGGGCTTCTGCTTGAACCTGATTGTTTTATTACGTTTTTCTTGTGAGTGACGCCGCTAACGACGCATTAATTAGGCGCCAAACGACCTTAATCGAGTTTTACAGCGCATAGGGTTTTCTCCTTAGAGTGAATGGTCAACAGAGGGCCACGGGGATAATCAAGATAGGAAATGAAAGAAGAGCTAATTGCATCTTTTCTTGCTCCGAAGTGGCAGTATTGAGCCGATTTGAGAGGTCGCTGAGGATAACATACGGATAGGTATTTAAAAAATATTATACAATGTTGTAGCGTTTAGGGAGAAAATTTGTGATGATCATTAAGTTGTCGCAGCATTGCAGTGTCTTTGTTCCTCTTACTGTTTTTTTTCTTTGTTGCATAAAAAGTATTGTCGCCATGTTTTCTGTTGGAAACAAACTTGTTTTGTGCAATATTAATTTATCAACACAAAATATGGTTAAAGGGGCAATCAATGCTTATACATTACAGGATTTGAATAGAGTCCACAAGTTTCTCTCCTTTCGAAAACTCATAACAAAGATATATTTATACAAGATTGTCTGCAACAGAACTCTGTATTTTCAAGAAGAACCAGCTTAGACGGAAACGATATAAGCTTTGCACTCAAAGCATATTTATACGCGTGTGAGAGCAAGAGAGTTTGATCTTACCGAAACAATCACTAATAAATCCAGGAATTAGAACATAGAATGCAAACTATTATAGAAAATATTACGTGTGTCGCATACGATATTTGTGCAATGTTGGACGTTATAATAGTTTAGTCTCAAAGACCGATGAAAGCTAGACAGTAAATCGAGATGTTGTTTTTTCGGGTATGAGTCACAATTTTTGAGCTAGTAAATGTACGTTATTTGAAGTAGAAATTTCTGTTGGTAATTGCAACGTCAACGAAATAGTTATAGGAAGAAGGTATACCGAATTAGAGAAAGATACTCATATAAATTGTAGCCAGAGGCAGATTAGTTTTCATTGATTTCTAAAAGCAATTATAAATACCATTTTTGAATAAAGATTGGGTTTACATGTATTATTATTAACTCAATATAAGCTTTAACTCTGGGAAAAATCACAGACAAAATGTCTCCCCGTATTTCCAGTACTTATCGCCTTTTTAGATGGCTTTGAAGATATTTTTTGCCTTATCGTAATAGCTGTTTACCCTTAATTTCTCGTTAGTACCGACCATTAATCGTCAGTGCAATTTTGTTGTAATAAGCGTCTCTAAGACCCGGTCCTCGTTACACTTGTCCAGTCGAGATTCCTTTAGTGCTTGCTCTCCTCAGCCTTTCCACTTTCTTTGGCCCTCCTCATGATTTTCTGTGACGCCTTTTTATGGTGACAAATATTGGAAAGGAGCTGAAGGCGGGGGTCATGTTGTAAACTTACAATTATACCCTTTAGTTTTTATGTTCCACGTGATACCTTGTCTGTTTAAAATCTGTATCAGTGTCTATATATCCAGCTTAAAGCGGTAGCTCATGATTCTACGTATTTCCTTTCATACTTCAGCAGTTTGTATTATTGTTATTTTCCCTGCTATTATTCTGATTCCAATATCCCACTTTTCTTTCTAAAGTTTTTCTGTATTGTTCCTGGAGGTTCTGTTATAATAAGGTCTATGACAACAAAATATTCTCTTCATTGTTTTGACTCTCGAGCATATATCCGACACACTCAGACACAGTCAATCAACCGAAAACCAATTCACTCTATATAAAAGCATATAAGATATCAACACAGTCGAGGTTCAAAACAATGAAAAGAATACGCTGTTGCCATAGCCCTAGTTATAACTGGTGTTATATCATTCTCTATATGCTTTAAGCTATTTGGCCAGTCCCGTGTATTTGCCTTACGTCTCTATTCTACTTTGAGCTTCACACTGTGAACTGCTAGAACGACAAAATCAAGGATCCGACAGGACTGTTACTCGTTGTCAACCATTATTACATCCAGTTATGATTAATAGTAGGAAGAGAAGTGGAAGCTATATATATATATATATATATATATATATATATATATATAGTTACCCACATACAAGACAGGCAACTACCTCAAACCAGGATTGAAACCCCACCGTCTGTACGACAGTCAAGACTCCTAACCACTACGCTGTCGGCGACTGCTGTGCAAGTCATGAGTTTAACGATGTTTCGACATCGTCCGAACCACCTCTGCTCGATTTGTTTAAACAAAGAGCATCGCTTATACGCTAATGGTAATTCGTGCATAACTTCTCAATATGCTCAAGATGAGGAGCATTATAGTCATCCACTGTTTCACAGCTCATCAGTGCGGCTAGACAGGAAACTACTTTAAGCCAAGATTGAAACCCGACCGTATGTACGATAGTCAAGGCTCCTAACCACTACTATCACTTCTCAATATGCTCAACTGAAGATGAGGAGCATGCAATGTGGATGATATCAAAATACGAGTGTATACTACATATTTTAAGTATAGGTACATAGCTTTTAGTAATATGTAGGATTCCATGATTAAAATTAAGTGTATATAAATAGATATTTATACATTTAGAGAAGTATTTGGAATATTATGTATTTTATGAATTTTTAAAGCAAATAAAAAGAGCGTATGACTCCTGAATAACCTCATAATTTGTCAGTTGCTACCAATTAGGTAGCAACTGACAAATTATGAGGTTATTCAGGAGTCATCTCAGGAAGCATTGTCTTATATTAGAAACCACGGTGTTGGAGGCGTCTGGCAGGCAGCCCTACGGTATAAGTTGACCTCATCGCTGGTTCTAGGGAGAAGACTGTTCTTATAGAATGTTCGCTTAGATTAAAATATGAAAAAACGAAGTGCAACTAGTATCATTGGATGTAGTTCAACAAGTTATTGGATTGTATAGATCTTTGTATAACAGGTGTTCATCATTTGTCTAGTGCGATTTCGATTAAAAATTATGAGGTTAAAATTAGTTTTAATATTAGTGGGTTTTACACTACGGAATCTAATCGGGTACGATTCAAATCCAACTCATACGTTAGCTACGTCATATAAACATTGCCTTAAAACAATTCCAGATTTTTGTACACTCATTTAAAATTGTCACGAAATTTTGTCAATTAAGTACGTTGTTACTATACAGCTTATATGATTAATTATCATTTTTTCATGATTTCAGGTTCAAATAAAACGTTATAGCAGGAATTGGAATACAATCATCTAAAGTATGATTATCGCAGCTGGTGAATTTAAAAATGAAATCGAAACTTGAATAGATTTTAGAAAAAAGGATATGCAATACTATTCTGTTATAAAAATGCAAAATGACACAAAAATGTATGAAATCATTTGGACTGCTTTTGAACAATCTTGTATGAATCGAGCATCAATTTTGGAGTTTTTTTTGTTTTTTGTTTTTTTTATTACATTTTCATCCAAAACAAGGAACATTGGCACTTTGATGTAGGGCGCTACTATTAGGGGCACAGGCTACAGGGGTACTAGGTGGGAAGTTGGGCAGCAAGATATCGGTTCACGTTACACATGAACTTCTGCATGTCAGTACAGTTCGGGAAGAAGGAACTTGGCAGAGAGTTCCAAAGTCTAGCTGTTCTGGGGAAGAAACTACTGGAGTAGAAGGCTCTCTTACATCTAGGGATCTCTACTATGAAGGGGTGAGATTTAGCTGCTTGTCGGGTTTGTCGGGGGTATTTACGTAGAGGAGATACAAGTGCTTGCAGCTCGTCGGAACATTCACCGTTAAAGTACTTGTAGAACAGGCAGAGGGATGCTACATTGCGTCGATGGGACAAAGGCTGAAGCTTGGATGATAGTGAACCTTGTCTAGGAGTGAGAGACTAGTAGCAGATGCACCGGGGCAAATATGACAACACTACTCCATACATGGGCGAATGGTGATCTTATAGAGGTACAGGATACTTTCAGGGGTTAGTAGCTTTCTAGCACGGTAGAGAGAACCTACCTTTTTCGCAGCGGTCCTGACAATGCTGTCAATGCAATTGTTCCAACTCATGTTTCCTGTGAACGTCAGGCCGAGGAGTTTAAAAGATGTGCTTTCAGATAAAGAGACTTTGGCCATTACTATTGTGGTGTAGAGAAGGTTTCTTGTAGTTATTGAAGGAAACAAGTTTAGTCTTGGCAGCATTGAATTGTTACCATCCATTTTTGTCCCCATCCCACTACAGATTGGAGGTCATTCTGTAGTGTTTCTGCCATTTCTTTAGATATGTGTTCATTTGTTTTCCTGTCCTGCCTACTATATATACCATCTCACAGACAATTTTGTCAGGAGGGTCATTTATGAATATTAGGAATAATAGAGGTCCAAGTATAGACCCCTGAGGCACTCCCGCATTTATATCATATTGTTTAGATGTACGGCGATCAGACAACCTGGATTTTTCTCTTATCTAAGAAGGATTTAATTATGTTAGGTACCAGTGATACCGTATAATCTGATTTTTCTGAGAAGACCTTCATGCCATACCCTGTCAAAAGCCTTAGATATATCTAGAGCTACCGCTCTACCCTCCTCTGCTTTGTCAAATTGCATAAGCGATTTAAAGTTTTAAGGATTACAGGGAGTCTGTGTGCGATGGTGGGCATGTGCGAAGAGCAAAGTAAAGATAAGAGCAATTGTGGTTTGCCAAACAAAGAATTTCATGAATAAGGACTGTCGTGTGTCTATAGAGACAATAAGTGCACAGTTGGATGTCGGTATGGGATCAATTAATCGACAGATTTGACTATGCGGATGATTTGTGTATAGTTTGCCCCAAGACTCCTCAGAGAAGATCTGAAAGAAAGGCCTTGTAGGATAGCTTGATAGATCGAGTTGATAACTGCAGATCCCCCTATTGATTATGCACTTTTGATCTGCGATGACAGCTGGATCATCTTCTATTAGCCAAAAATCAGGTAAAAGAGATTCCAGTGGAAACACGTTGGCTCTGCCAGGTCAAAAAAAACAAAAAAACAAGGCAAATCAAATCTACAAAGAAATCTATGATAGCACCTCTTTTGAAAACATGCATAATTTACAGCACTGGATTCCGACTGGGAAGATAGTCAACTAAAAATATTATGATGAAATTTTAAAGGAGTTCAGGAAGAGATTCCGCCGGAATCGGGTTAGTAATATGTCTCACAGGAAAATGCACCGGTCCACAATCCTACGTGGGGCGTGCAATAAGTGATGCCCCTGACCCACTTCCAGTTGACTGATCTAGCTGAAATTTTGCATGTGCAATGACTTATATATCTACGGGGGCCTGATACCAATGACATGGAGAACCACGACGACTGGAGACTCTCTTCTGTTGCAGCCTTCATCCGCCTTCAGTGCCGTTGTGTCATTATTGTCATCATCCGCCGTATCAGCCGTTGAGGTCTTTTGGATCACTCTTTGTCTGGAACCTCCCCTTCAACCTTACCGCCATGGGTGGCCCTACCAGGAGCCTAGGCTCCGGACGGCATCGCTCTCAGGTTCATCGGAACACACAAGGTTCTCCACCACAACAAGGTGGCGATCCAGGGAGAACATCTCTGCCAAGGGGCCGTGTGGTGGCTGCAGGCGCATCAGTCTCCCCACGTTAAAAGACATCACGTGCAGGCGTTCTCCCGAAAGGGAACACATCCTACTCTACATCATGGATGGAAAAGTCTTGTGACAGTCTTAGTCATTAAGCTCCCGGACTGAGGCAGAGAGAGCTCTCCCTGAATTCCCGGATAGAAAAAGTCCTGTGGTTACCAGGAAGTGGTGGCGGGAGCAGGATAGTGTAGTCTGGCAGCTTCTAGCTGCAACCTGGCACATAGGCGGTGGGTGCCAGATTCAGTCGCTAACTTCACGGACCGAGGCAGAAAGAGTTTTTTCGGCAGCTGCATCCATGACTGAGCAGCCCTGTTTAGGATCCACTCTGCTCACCCCAGTAGGGGAGGGGGGTTAGAAAAGGTACCCCTAAAAATAGCCTGCCTCAAAAAAACCCGTCTGGACTACCGCATCCAGAGGGATCACCACCACGCGGTCGGAAAAAGAAAGAAAATTTATGCCTATATTTTGGAACCTGGAATGTGAGGACCCTCATGGACAACAAAACAAGTGATCGACCCGAAAGAAGAACTGCCATTATCTCAAGAGAGCTAAGGAGGTTCCAGATTGACATAGCTGCGCTCTCTGAAACCCGACTGGCTGACGACGGGCAGCTGAGGGAGGAGAAAGGCGGGTACACCTTCTTTTGGAAAGGAAGGCCTGCAGAAGAGCCGCGTATCCATGGCGTGGGCTTTGCTATAAAGAACAGCCTCACCCGCCACCTCAATGAGCCCCCTGTTGGCATCAACGAACGGCTAATGACCATGCGCCTGATGCTTGTGGGCAGCCAAATGGCCACTGTGATTAGTGCGTATGCTCCAACACTTGATGCACATGATGAAATAAAGGAGTCCTTTTATGCTGAGCTTGACACCATTTTATCCGGGGCCCCCAAGGGGGACAAGATAATCCTACTTGGGGATTTCAATGCTAGAGTGGGACGAGACCATCAGCACTGGAGAGGAACGCTTGGAAGAGAAGGAGTTGGGAACATTAACTCAAATGGTACACTTCTACTGACAAAGTGCTCAGAACATAACCTGATCATCACGAACACAATTTTCCGACAAAAAAACGCATTCAAAACATCATGGATGCACCCTCGAAGTAAAATCAGGCACCTCATTGACTATGTCATTGTCCGTGCCAAAAGCCCGCTGTGATGAGCTGAACACCAGGGCAATGATCAGTACAGACAATTGTTGGACCGACCACCGTTTTATTCGCTCCATCATGTCTATCCATTTAATGCGGAAGCAAAGGATGCAAAAAAGACAGAGCCGACCAAAGCTCAACATCGAGCAGCTGGGCGATATCACCTACCAACAACACCTCCAGGCGGCTCTTAGTGCGGACCTGCCCAAGCAGTATCCGCATGACGCTGAAGAGCACTGGGACAAGCTGTCTTCTGCCATCATGGACTCCAGTATAAGCATCCTAGGGCAGAAAAAGCGGAAACATCAGGATCGGTACGATGAAAACGATACCGAAATCCAACAGCTTAAAGACACCAAGAGGCAAACTTTTATCACCTGGCAGAATAACATCAATTGCAAGGTTAAAAGAGCTGCCCATGCCAAGGCTAAAGCGGCTGTCCAATCGACAGTCAGGAAGCTGAAGAACCTCTGGTGGATGAAGAAGGCTCAGGAGATCCAGTAGTTTGCTGACTCTAGGGACACCAGAAGATTCTTTGCAGCCACAAAAGTGGTATACGGCCCCAGCTACCGTTCTATGACCCCCCCTTCGGTCTAAGGATGGGCTCACGCTGCTGAAAGGAAAGGGAGAAATAACAAATAGATGGAAAGAGCATTACGAGGATCTTCTGAACAGGGACACCACTCCAGAGATGGAGGCCCTTGAAAAACTCCCCCAACAGCCCATAATTGAGAGCATGGGAGAATCACTCAGTTTGGAAGAGGTGCGGGATGCAATTAGGAAGATGAAAAACAATAAGGCGGCTGGTTCTGACGGCATCCCAGCAGAAATCCTGAAGAAAGGCGGGCCTGATCTTCTCAGACACATCCATGTCCTGCTGCTCAAAATATGGGAACAAGAGAAAATCCTTGCACAACTTAGAGATGCCCTAGTTGTCTCCATCTTTAAGAAGGGAGACAAGACAAACTGTGGGAACTACCGGGGCATTTCTCTTCTCTCTACCACAGGGAAAACCCTAGCTCGGGTTTTGGCCAACAGGCTTACACCCCTTGCAGAAACCATCCTTCCCGAGTCCCAAAGTGGTTTTCGACCAAATAGAGGCACGATGGACATGATCTTCACTGCTCGTCAACTCCAAGAAAAGTGCAGGGAGCAAAATTTACCATTATACATGGCTTTTATAGACCTTACTAAAGCCTTTGACTCTGTGAACCGTCAAGCCCTTTGGCTGGTTCTTGCAAGGTTTGGATGCCCAGAGAGGTACATTCGGGTACTGAGACTGCTACATGACAATATGTCAGCTACAGTCCTCAGTAGTAGTGGAGATGAAACAGAGTCCTTCAGGGTTGACACGGGAGTGAAACAGGGATGTGTCATTGCCCCAACCCTGTTCTCCATCTTCATTACTGCTATCCTCCATCTCACGGACAAACATCTTCCCCATGGAGTTCGGATTATGTACAGAACTGACGGGCGACTTTTTAACATCAACAGATTTAGGGCCAAAGGTCGAACGAACACCATATCCATTATGGAGCTACAGTATGCAGACGATAACGCCCTTGTAGCCCTCTCAGAAGAGGACCTACAGTGTACACTGGTTGCCTTCACGAGGGCGTACAAACAGCTAGGACTAACAATTAATATAAAAAAAACAATTCTCCATCAATCACCACCAAACAGTACTCCAGTCTCACCCCCAAACATCTCCATTGACAACGCTAGACTGGAAAATGTGGACCACTTCCCATACCTAGGCAGCATACTATCATCAAAAGCCAACATAGATGATGAAATACAACACCGTCTCAGCTGTGCCAGTGGGGCTTTCTCAAGGCTAAGGAAGAGAGTATTTGAGAACCGTGACCTTCTGGCAAAGACCAAAATCATGGTATATAAAGCTGTCTTGCTGCCCACTCTTCTCTATGGATCCGAGACCTGGACCACATACAGGAGGCACGTAAAAACCCTGGAGACGTACCACCAAAGATACCTCCGAAAAATCCTCAGAATTAGTTGGAAGCACCGACGCACCAACACCAGCGTCCTGAGTGAGGCTGACATTCCCACTATCACCGCTACTGTTGCTCAACGCCAGCTCAGATGGACTGGTCATGTTGTCCGAATGCCGGATCTACGCCTCCCAAAACAGATTTTCTACTCTCAGCTTGTTGAGGGAAAGCGTGCCCAGGGTGGCCAAAAGATGAGGTATAAGGACAACATCAAAGCAAATCTAAAGCGGCTTCACATGGACCTTGAGACATGGGAGGACGTGGCTGGGAGCAGGTTGGCATGGAGGAGCGCTGTCCACAAAGGTGCTGCGCTTTATAGTAGTGACCTAAATCAAGCTGCTGAGGATAAACGCAAGCACAGAAAGGACAGATTATTAACCAGACACACCCAACCCCACCCCACCACCACTACCTTTGTCTGCCCAAATTGCACAAGACAAATTGGGTCTAGGATTGGGCTCTATGCTCACCTGAGGACCCACAGAAGCCACAACGGAGGATAGTCTTACTCGGACACGAGTGACCGCCGATGATGATGATGATGATCTCTACGGGGTATGTGGCGACGTACAGCTAAGAACTAATTGTGGTTTCTGTTTTACACGTGTTTTAACTGAGTCAGGTGTGAAATGGAGCCTCTTGAATGTCGAGCAGTGATCCGTTTTTTTGTATTTGAAAGGACGCATACCACAGGAAACTTTTGATGAAATGAAAGAAACTTATGGTCATAATTCCCCATCATATGACCTTGTAAATCGCGGGCATCGTGAATTCAAACATGGCCGGAAGTCTGTGGTCGCCCTCCTTCTCCCATTGATGAGGTATCTGTCCGTCAAGTTGAGGCTGCCATTTTGAAAAATCGGCGCATTACTATTCGCCAAATAGCGCAAGATGTCAAGATTAATACAGGACCTATGGAACCTATCATTCATGGCCATTTTCATATGCACAAGGTGTCAGTCAGATGGATTCCTAGGTTGCTCACACAATTCTAGAAGCGAGAACGCGTCGAGTGCTCGAGGATGAATTTGAAGTTGTGCCAAGAAGATGAGTCAAAGTTTTAAAAAGACTGATCCAGAGACCAAAACCCAGTCAATGCATTGGACGCACTTGGACTAACCACCTCTAAAGGAGGCAAGGGGCAACCCTCCGCTGGCAAGATCATGCTCACAGTCTTCTAGGACCAGGACGGAGTAGTGATGACAGATTACCTGCCAAAAGATACCACAATTACAGGAGCCTATTATGCTTCACCTTTGAGGAAATTAAAGGAAACTATAAAAACCAAGAGGCGGGTCAAGATCATCAAAGTTACCTTTCTCCTATGTATAACACATGCATTGAAAACGGGGAACTAGTGAAAGGGGACAAACATTTCATAAAAATACCATACAAAAAAGTCTGGAAAAGTGTTGCCGGCACCTTCTGTACGGCTTAAATGAAGGAATGCTAAGTTGTTATACTCTCTTGGACAGTTGAAAAACAAATAAATAAATAGGTAGACGATGTTTGTGTGCTTGAGTATTTGGTGTCGGTTTCTTGTTAGAATAATATGATTAATGTTTTCTGCTTGTTTTAATTTTGCTTGCTACTTTTGTACGTTGTATTAGCAAATGCAACCATTAACCTAGTATCAATTATTTATATATATATATATATATATATATATATATATATATATATATATATATACATACATACCTACATATATATATATATATATATATATTATTCAATCAATGCCATTTTCTACACTTTACAAATGCATTTTACGAAATCAAATAAGTAACAGAGAACTCAATTCACCAATGGAAAAAGCAACTATGTTTCCCTCCAGTTCCTCTAAATGTGTCTCAGACGCTTTACGGTCACAGATTTGATTTTTAAGCAGGACGACAACATTTACAGGTCTTCAGCAGAATTGTCTTAACGGAAGTCAAAGCACCTTAGTTTAATGTTAACGGATAGCAAAAGAAAAAGTTTTCCGTCAGTGAAACAAAACGAATCAAATAAAACTAATGTCTAACTTTTTTGGTAAAGTAGAACCATGATGTTTTAAGCAGACAAGAACAGCTGTACATATATTTGCAAACATTTATTTGAATATAAATATATCATGATAAAAACGAAAATATCAATTCGTAGATTAAAAATACTAGAAATATATATGCATATATATATATATATATATATATATATATATATATATATATATATATATATATATATATATAGTTACTCCATTTAATCAGATAAATTAATATACAAAAATATAATGTAGTGCGTAAATTATCAGTATTTACTTCAAAAGTTTTAAATATATACGCTAGGTAGTAAGTTATGAAAATATGTATGACACTTAAGCTACACAAGATATTTTGCGTTTCATTATCGTGAGAATTCGGCAGGCATAAGGCATACATGTTTTCATAACTTACTACAAATATATTTACTATAACAATTAAATTGCTACAGACACGAGTATTTCATCCTTTCGGGAATCTTCAGTGACGGGTGTCACGATTTACACCAGTCGACAAATTCGAACCCGGAAACACAAGCTATCTCTTCCTTCATTAGCAAAAACCATATCTTTTTAGCTACCATTGACCGCAAGAAATAACGTTGAAATGAAACATTTTATTTTCTTGTGTTGTGAATATAATAATGTAATAAAATACTTCTCTTATTTTCAAGTATTACTTTTTCTCAGTTTGGTTTTTATTATGTTTTAAAAAAGTTATCGCTTATAATATAATGTACTTTCGCGTTGCGACTCAAGAGTCTGAAAAATTCTGTATTTGCTGCATGATTAGTCACATACTTATAAGAGATTTTCCTAAATAAACTTTGAAACCCGCAACTTTAGACGACTAAAAAAACTTGATATTTGGAACTTGGAGCAATCTTATATTGCCATATCTTTAACATAGAATTTTACAACATTTTATTAAAAGCTTTAGTCATTATAAAATATTTATTTATAATAAAGTTATTTATTTATTACGATTGATATATACAAACTGAGCAACGTTTGAAGTCAATTATTAACGTATTAACATAAATATTTTTGAAAAATAAAAATACAATTCGCTTAATACTATAAAAGATTCACGATCAAGACTTATTGTAAAAATTATATTAATTGTAATTATTTATCAAATTAATTTTACTTCATATCACAGATTCTAGCTATATATTTATTTATCTTCAAAGTGCACTTTCATAAATTTTACAAAGCAAGGTATAAAAATGTTATACCTTACATTGTAAAATGTATGAAAGTTCACTTTGAAGATAAATACATTTCAAATTGAATCGTGTACCTTTATTTTTAAAGCCTTTAATAAAAACATTTTGTTTTACAATTTTCGTGTCTGGGATGATATGCTTTTCTAACTTGTCTCGTATCTTTATAAGATTATATTTTATTTAATTTATTAATTTGGATTTTAAAAAATGAATGTGGTTTTGCATGTATTTATAAAATCTCTCCTACTCTCTATTTCAGTTTGCATTTCTCCTCACACCACAACTCATTTTTTAAATCCTCTCTTTGTATTATTACAAGTCTGAATATTCTCTCTGTTTCAGTTTGTATTGCTCCTTACACCACAACTCTTTTTGTAACTCCGTCTTTGTCATACATGTCTGAATAATGACAAAATATGAATTTTTTAACAAAATCTTTAAAATAATTTTTTAGATTACATTTTTTAAATTTATTTCAGAATAGAAAATCTAATTTAATAAGGAATATATTTTATTAAAATAGTCAGTAGATAACGAGAAAAATAGAGATGAAAATTTCAAAATGACTGTATAACTGGTTACGCTCAATAGTAACCCTCGCCAGCGAAAGTCTTTGTTATTGTTATTATTATTATTATTATTATTATTATTTTTATTATTATTATTATTATTATTATTATTAATATTTAAAACATTTTGCATCCTGCTCTTTCACGCGAGGACTAATATATATATATATATATATATATATATATATATATATATATATATATATATATATATATATATATTTAATTTGTCTAAATCCAAAACCTATTTGCTAAGAAAGTAATAATCCGCCGGCTTTGAAAATTTTGCACCCATATTTAAATAATTTCCTGGGGAGTAACCTTAGGATTTATAGTAAGAATATGGTTGGACATTTTCTTTTTTATCCTATTAAATTGAATAGTTTTTTAATATATGCATTACTTTCCTAACGTATGATTTCCCCAATTCCTATATTTAAAAATAATTTCTCAAACTTATAACCGTTTGCTATCCCCCAAAATGTTCGTCCAATAATATCTGTCCTGCTTTCGGATTTCGCTGGGTCCCTTAATCCACTTTCAGTATTTCAGTGGAAATTACATAACAAAAACTACCTGTCAATAATTCTGCTAGTCTAATATCGTTCTATTGTATGCGCATTGCGAACGCTACATAATCGTCGATATCTTTTTAAGACAAATTAAATCACATACACCTTTTTATGATAAATCACATATTGGGGCTGAAAACGTTACGAGTAACTTCACAGTTACGCCGAACACCGGAACCGTATTTTAACAGAGTTTTGTCTCGGAATCTGCTGTGTTCTGCAGTCTCTAATTATCGTTGCATTAGTCGCTGTTTTCACATCGTCGAATCTTCCGAACTGATATTATAATTGTCCCCATACTTCCTAAAGAACGTTCCAATCGGGAAAATCATAGCGTTTAATATCGTGTTTGACGAAAACGATATTACCGTTAGTGGTTGTTTTATTATTTATTTTTTGAAGTAGTATTTTAATTTTGAAAGTTGTTCTTGTGAAGGTTGTTCAAATTATCTTTGATGGATAAAACTTTGATAAACGTTCTGTTTCTTAGTTTCAGGTTATCACAGAATATGTAGTCATTTTTGTTCTCGTGTGATCTTTTATTTTTGTTATTTCTTTTTATTTTACAAGGCATGATTAACGTAGGGCTGATATTATTCTAAGTTGTAGTATAAGTACTTACAGTTGAACGAAGTTAACTTTTTTGTATCCAGGGTGAGATTAATCTGATTAAAATAAACTTTGCTTCCTGAGTTATATTTTAACATTTAAATTGAGATTCTCTTTAAGTACAGTTCGACAAATTTTCACTGTGTCGGGAAACATATATTTTTCTATTTTACCCCTTACATAAAAAAAAACTTCTATAAAGTAATGTCATATTCCCACCAGAAAGAATATATTGTTCATTGAGAATGGTATATAATTGCCACATAGATTGATGTGTAATTACTTTATCTATTTACATCGTTTATTTTGGGAAACGAATGATGTTTTATTTGTACATTTTTAGTATTTGAGTTTTTTTGTAGGCATATGTTGTAATGTTGGTAACCTCACTTTAAATTCAAGTGCATAATCGTCAAGTTGATTTTACCCAAAGGGTTAGTAAAATGACTAGTAATCGGGTATTTTTAAAACTATATTAAATTTACAACAAAACGTTACATAGAGAACGTGAATAATAGTACTTTACGCCAATATAGCGTACTGCGAAATAAACAGATAATATACCTCTCTCCCACAGCGATAATATGTTTCCCGATATCGGAAGCTAGGATGAATGAGGCTAGTCCGGGAAAAATAAGTTTATCTTCTCTGGCATTTATGGGGAGGAAGACGCAATTAAAATCGGTTAATCTGCAAGCCAGAATGCAAGTCGAAGGAGAGTAGGCATCATAGGGCTACCCAGGGCATTTGCTTTATTTTTTATATCTAAATGGCAACCGAAATAGAAGATTCTGTCGGAGTGATTGTCAAAGTGCAAACCTCAACTGATGTGTACGAGGACGTACAAACACATATACACGAGTATCTGTACCTCTCGGTATATTTAAAAGAATAAAACAACATCATTAGAAATACAAGAACGAATTTCACATTATTAGGTTTAAGGAAATATTTATTCATCAACCTTTACTCCCAAGCTTCACAACAACTTCGAATAACCTCTTGCCAATTGATGATGTCAATGGCGGATTTGAGATGATGTGATGATATAGGAAACTTCCAAAATCTTTCTCCAACGTTCATCTTTCGACGGAAATTGGACACTTCCTTCATAAACTGTCATTGTTATTACTGATCAGAGCTGCTCAATTGGGTTTTATCTGGAGAACAAGGTGGCCATGTTATCAAATTTTCTCCACTAATGTCTAATGACCTAAGGTAGAATGGCATAGCAGTGGCTGAGTGGGACAGCGCATTATCGTGCATAAGATCTTATTTAAATGCAAAATGTAAGACTGGCATGTGAGTTTGGCACCTTTTAACACACATAATTGCCCAATTTGTTAATCACATTTTATTCCAGCCAAAATATGACACCTTCACGTTTCTGGTGACAACAGAATCGATGAGGGGTAGGTAATCCAAACATTGGCCAACCTATCTAGTCCATCCAGAGTTTCTCTGGATTCATTAGTGAAGAGATCATTTCAAAGCTGGTTTTTATGTATTTCTGAGCTCAAGCAACACGTTTTTGCCTCATGAATTTGGGTTAAAACAGAAATTGCTGTGAGCTTAATGCTTCTTGCAATTTCGTTTAAGATATTGCAGCATGTCTTTCTTGACAAAGAAGGTATTCTAGCTTTGTCACATATAGTAGCACAGTTGTTGCCCAGCTCCTTAAAAAATTGTCGCGAAATGTTCTAACATCCTGAGGAGAAACTGACTTGTTTGTGTTTTTGTCCTCTTGAGTTTTACGCTAGGATTTTCAACTATTAAATACAATGATCTTTCATCTCTTCCAAACTTATCAACAAGAAAAAAACCTCTTGCATGTTCTGCAACAACCCGTTTCATTTTCAAGAGTTGTTAATCGACCATTTCCAGGCATTTTTGGAGACATGAAATAAAGTGATACAGACTTTAAATTTGCAGAGAAGAGAACAATTAGCATAATTTTCCAAATAGTGGTGGAGAAAGAAGTGGCTTACCGTTAAAGCGGTTGCGCGTTTGTGGATGCAAAGCACAAATTGAGAATCAAGATGGCGCCCGCATGCGTTCATGTGGAAAAAACTCTCGTGGAATCTCGGGGAATCTCGGAGAATCTCGTACCCTGATTCCATAAATAACGAGGAAAGGAAAGCGGGAGGACAGACGATTTTTAGTCACTAAAGCGAACGGACGTGTGTAAAAGAAGAGGTAGAAGAAAAGAGTGTGGTGAACGAAACAAACAACGACTCGGTTGAAAGTAGAGTTGTAACGAACACAATAGTTGTTCAAATTCCAAACAACTCAAGGGAATTACACAGCTAGTTATGCGCTTTCAGTGTAACTAATTTCACTTCTATGCGTTTCATAACAATTTCAAAATGTAAAAAAGCTAATAATTCGCAATGACGCGCTACATACGATTTATATATATATATATATATATATATATATATATATATATATATATATATATATATATATATATATATATATAGTCGGATTTATATTTTAACAGTATATTCATTAATAAGCTAGACGAAGCAAGTAGTTTTCATTCGGACGTTAAATCACATGTAACATACAGATGCAATCAACGATCTTAATTGATTAATTTAAAAGCGCCCGAAAACATTTAGCTTATACAATTTATATTACCGCTATACGCATGCCTATAATACGTGAAATGTTAGGACGAAATATCGTTTAATGTATTTTCTTTTGCATTACATATATAAAATTAAACTGTAAGTTCATTTAACAAAGAATTTATATTTTAATTAAGGAGCATATTACTTTTTTATATCAGTAGATAAATGTTATATAATGTCTAGCGTAGGTTTATCTATTTGGGCCATGCTCATCATTTAAAAGGGTCTTATTAGTTGTATGCCCCTATTGCAAATAAACTACACAGCAATATATATATTTTAATCACGTATAGTTATTTAGCTAAGTGTGTTTTATGACTGTTTTTATACCTAAGTCTTGTATTCGTTTACTAAAAAACATATCTGAGTTATTATGGTTATTTTTAGATGTTATGAGATACGAGTATTGTTAAGAATTCTTTTAATGCATCCAAATTCAATCAGTTCGATTTTTAACTTGTATCGAAGCTGAACGTAGATAAAATGTTGAAACGCTAAATGTTTTTGTTTTTTTCTGTATACAAAAATGTGAGTTAGTAATTGATATTTGAGTGATGGGGGGAGGGGTACTATACACAGATTCGAAAAAGTTGTCAAAAAAATAAATGAAAGGTAAGGTAAGTTATATTTCCACCTAACTGGATAATTGTTTAGTGTTTTAATTTAATGTAAAATGTTTAATCGGCTCGAAAAACAGAAATGGTTGCAGACTCGGTTGATTAAGTTAAGTTTGGGAAAGTAAGTTGAAAACCAAAAAAAAACTATACAATACAGTGTAAAAACCCCACCGAATATATGTTACCATGACATAGGCTGACATAATCGGTGGGGTTGTAATAGTATTTTGTATAGTTTTTTTAGTTTTAACTCACTTTCTCAAAATTTTTACCTATTTATCATCTTTCTTAATGCTCATTTTGATTTCTTTCGCTTTAGTTATTTCTATGTTTTTTATATATATCTTATATATGAATCTGACTATAATATTTATTCTTTGTCTAGATGTCATTGCTATTTCGATACTATAAATTGATCACATTAACGGATCGATAAAGTGGTAGATGGTTGGTCTTTCTATAAAACATATACATATATGCATGTATAAGCCCATCTTATGTTTACTAAATTATTGTATACAGAGACTAATTATGATGTCTGTAAATAGTTAATTAACATGATATTTGGAAAAAGCTGCTATAGAACCAACATTTTATTTTTAAGACAGTATGTTAAATGTAGTCTGTGTTTGCGATATAATAGTTCAAATATTATGGCTTTGTTTATTTAGCATTTGGTTTTAATCAGAAAAGTGTATTGTGACATGCTACTGATAGTACAAATAAAATATATACGACCAATGTATACATAGTAGCACTAACATAAGGGGCGTTTAAGCAAAATTGCAATTACCTTACTAATCATTACATAACGTTTCTCCTGTTATCGAACTAAGGTTTAAAATAACTCTAGTAAGTACAATTTTTGTACTGATCAAAATTTCATTTAAAACACGGCTCTGCATAGAATATCGATATTAATAAGAAAGAACAACAAATCAATAACAATGGGGACTATAAAATTGATGAAAAAAGAAACCGATGTTAAAGCTACGCCAAACAGAAAATTACTAAATCTTACTTTGAAACATTTTGCCGCAGCATAACTATGTAATCAACATAACTCGATACGATTCTACAGTAACTTTGCAAAACTTGTTATCATCTATATGTTAAATATTAACCCAGGTTAGTAAGGCAAAATAAAAAAAACAAGTTCTTATGAAAGTGTGATAACATATACAATAAAATGAGCAAATGTGTAATTAGAGGAAATAAAAATTGCCTATGTTCTGGCTGGATAGACAACGGATATGCCTTGCAAGTGAACCCGCTCGTGTAACTCTGAGGCAAGAGTTACGCAATAGTAAAACTATCCTTTCCTGATTCGGCGCTACCAAATTTCAGTTGCAAGAATAAATCCATTACGACTGGAAACAATGCCGAGATAAGCGCGGAGCATATACAGCTTCTATTATTTCAAATTTTTTTCAACGATACTGTATTTAAATGATCTAACGGGAACCCTTTTTATCAGCATGGTCATGCCGTGTATAAATAACTACCTGTAAGCTACATTCCGTGTATAATACTTACCTGAAAGCGAAAATATAATAACGAATATTCAAAGAGAAACAACTTTTAAAAAATGACAAGGTTAATAACTGTAAAAGTTGATCACCTTTTTCTATGTTTAAAAAGCATGCTTAACAAAAGGCTTCGTTTAGGAAACAACATATTACACATGAAAATTAGAATAATAAAACGGGGTGCTTCTTGGAGTATGCTTGTGCAAAAATGTAAAATTCAAAAATTAAAAGTTTTTCCAAAAAAATTCATTGTAAAATATATGGACATAGAAAAACAAAATCATATGGACATAGAAAAACAAAAACAACCTCATGAAAATTGGAAAAAAAAATTAAAAGATAAAAATAAGTAAATAAATAAAATTAAATTTGTTATTAAGTAATATTAAAACATATCGTAAATAACCGATAAATACAAGTATAAAAATAAAAGGAATGCATTGTTTTAGTTCTCATATGCTAATGGTGCTTATCCGTTTGATCCCCTCGAAATATGATAATCAAACCTACTTGGCATTAGTGGAGTCTTCAGATAATGAAAATAATAATCAAGGAGCAACTTCTTATAACAAGTTATTCGAGTGATAACTTTTCTCTTGAATACATTAATTAAAAATGAAACAAAAATATAAATAAATATAAAATATAAATGATGAAAATTTTCTTAAATTTTATCCTATGTAATATTTAATTACCGTAAAGAAACTTACAATCATGTTTAACAATCCTAAAGTAGAAAATAAATTAAGGGGGCATAATTCTGTAGAAAAAATGACTTCATCCAATTACATCGCCATGATTATATATATTTTAATGCTATTTGTGTTATACTTTAAGACCAGAAAATATAAAGTAGTTCATGGGCCCTTTTATATTACTAAAAAAAATAATGTAGTTATTCTGAAGAAAATAGATTTCATGCTATTTTTTTCTACAATAATGCTTATTTTGTGCACGCAGCAAATAAATATAACACGATATATTTTCACTATTACAAAGTCTTCCTTGATTAATTCTTCTTACAGCCATCAACTTACTTAAACATAAGTCTCATAGATAGACTTAGATATTTATTTATATTTATTATTTATTTATGTATCATATTTATTTATTTGCAAAGAATAAATTGCTACCTTTATACATTTCTTCTATTACAAGCATGTCAATTAGTTACTGTTAAAATCCAAATTTCATCTAGTCTCGAAACAAAGAATACTTTTCTCATTAATGCTATATCAGTTTCTTTTAATCCTCATGACTTGATGTTTCTAATTCTTTATTTGATATGCAGTGTAACCCAGATACAAGATACCCTAATATAAGAAAAACGAATATAAGAGAGAGTGCTATTTTCCCAAATTAGAGACTGTGTTAATATGTAGTGCAACCCGGATATAAAACCCCTGGATACAAGTGTAACCCGGATATAAGAGTGATTAAAGGCCATGAGAAGTATCTTTTATCCGGGTTACCCTTAATATAAAAGTTTATTAGAAGCCACTGTATCTTCCATCCCGTTTATTTTTTATGGGTAATCTTGTTTTCTGTTATCCAGCACGCATATAAAATATCCAACGTTATTGATTCTTATTATTTATTTCATCTGCAAGAAGTAGACAAGAATCTTTCCCAAACAGCGCCTCTTCGAATCGAGCCAAAAACTCTCGATTTTTCTTGAATTGTAAAGTGTCCAATCAATCACAATACAGAGTTAATTTGTTTCATGTAATTTGACGTTGCGCAACATAGCTCAAAGAGAGGGTGGTATTGTATATCTATCCAAATTTAATATCAGCTTAGATTTATGTACAACTCGACTGGATTATTTTGCATACATTAAATATAATTTAAGCTTTTTTGTAAGACTAATTTTATGAAGTTTATCAACGAATTACATTAAATAGTAATGATTAAGTCATTGAATTCTCAGCAGGCTATGAATTACAATCAATATATTTCAATGTATCTACCGCTTTCCCTATCGATGTATTTATCCAACTAATACAAATTATCTACAAGACGTGCCAATCAATTAAACACTTTCTAACAACAATTTATCTCATTATGTTTAAAAGAAATATATTTCTTCGGTATTTATTCTTATTAATGATTGCCAATAAACTTTGGTGAGAATGTTCTAGTATTTCTCACGCTTCCTATATAATTACTGCATATTCTCGTAATAATCCTTTCAGCAGAAATGCACGCGCACGATGTTAGAATATTAATTGGATATAAGGTATTCTTTTAATAGCATTGTTTATATTTGATAGAGCGAATAAATACACTGTAAAAAATTTTAAATATCGCACCTTGGAATTATGCAGTAGATTGACTTATTTCTAAAACAAAGGCGGAGGAAGGAGATCCGACAAAACTACTACACAGAAATATATTTTCGCTATCGAAATATAGACCTCATTAAACGTTGGAGACTGTAATTACATTTAATCAATGCAATTTCATAAAATTAAATATATATATATATATATATATATATATATATATATATCATTCTACACAAATACATATTCAATGCATTCTTGAATTCAAAATAGTAAAAGTGTCTTTATTCTTAATAAAACTTTATGATTATTATTTAAAATGGTTTACTTTAAAATGTATATGTTCATAGAAAGGTTACAAGTAATTCATTTTCAACTCCTATTGTCTCCTATATAATCTCCATTGAAATTTGCTCAGCTGTATATTATCTCGATATATCTTCTCTTATAGAATTGAATTTACTCTCTTCTATCTATTCTTTATATATATAAATATATATATATATATATATATATATATATATATATATATATATATATATATATATATATATATAATAAAATATTACTCCAAACGATAGGCATCCCATTAGGATTGGCTCATGCACCATTTTGGGCAAAATTGTATTTACATAGACTCGAGTATATATATATATATATATATATATATATATATATATATATATATATATATATATATATATATATATATATATACATATATATATATATATATATTTATATATATATATATATATCATCACTATTAAAACAGATATATCTAAAACATATAACTTTCATGGGTGTAGGAGATTTATAGATGACCTTATATGTATAAACGATAATGATGAATTCCAAAAAAATAAACATTTTATATATCCAAACGAATTAAAATTTAAATGTGAACATAGAGGACAACAGACTACATTTCTGGATTTAGATATAAAAATTGAGGATTGGATTTTTCTTTATAAAATATTTGATAAAAGAAACGCATTTCTCCTTTAAAATAGTACGTATGCCCCATAAAGATAGCACCTGCCCCGTTTTTATGTTTTATGGGACCATTATGTCAGAGTTTTTTAGAATAGCTCGAGTTACTTTAAAATTAACAGATTTTATACCACCAGTTTCTAACTTAGTAATAAGGATGATAAAACAAGTTGGGGATAAAAATAAAATACTTAAACAGTTAAATAAAGCATTTGTTCATTATCCTGATGCTTTTGAATCGTTTCAGATAAACTAGACTATATTAATAAAGGAAACCCAAAACTATATTAGCAATGTATAAAATGTATTTATAATTACATATAATAAATTTATATATAATAAAAAAATGTATATATGTAAAAATATTTTAAACCTTTATATATCTAATTTTAAATAAATAAGAATGTAAATATACTAAATACTAATCATAGTGGGGGTGATGAGTAGTTAAATGGATTAATCCTAATCTTATAAATACAAGACTGATAAATAAAAAAAATGTATCCATTTTAAATGGATAGTACCAGTCAAGGATCCGTCACTTGACACTCAGCCCAACATGTGAGGGGCCGGAGACCGGCCCAGTACCTGTTGGACTGAGGTACACCGCCTGGGTAATACCTAGGAGGCCCACCCTCCCAGGCCTTGCCACCGGGCTTTCCGGTGGGGCAAGTTTATTGCTTGTTGCCTGAGGCGCCCCGACCGGGGAATGCCGACGGGGTTACTCAGGCAATTTTTAAAATTGCAGGAGTGCCCCTCCTTTAGGGGAGCCTGCTGGGTTACCACTTTCCGGCCTTGTGCCACATTTTGCTGAGTGGACAGCAAATAAATATAATCCATTTTAAATGTGGAAATTGATGAATCGCACAGGTAAGAAATTCATTTTTATAGTATGAAAAGGTTAGTAATTGCAATTAAGAAGAGGGAATTGGATCAACTGTTTGTAACATATCTTCTTCCTAAGATTAATGGTGGTTGTGTTTGATCAACACTGCTGGCGAGCCAAGATGCAATATACTGTTTTGTTTTTAAATCTCCGAAACAGTCTTTCATGGGAAACAACTGATTCTCCCTTGAAAAATAAATTATTGGTACTATAGTAAATTCGAGAGCGAGTTGATGCAGTAATTGCAGGTGATTAAATGACTTACTGACTGGATGATTTTCTAACGAATGATACAAAAATATTTTTTGTATAGTTTTAAAGGTTAAAATCTTCAAAGACTATATATATATAAATATATATATATATATGCATATATATAAATATATATATATACATATATATATATATATATATATATATATATATATATATATATATATATATATATATATATATATATACTTCCGTGGGTTTTTTTTCTGTCGAAAAGAAAATATTAACCTGCTGATTCCTTCAGATAATTCAAGTCAACAAAAAGGCTGAAATAATGAAAACATGATCAGCTCTACTAAAATATTGAACACTTTTCAATGTTTTTACCAAATATACTTACTAACATTATTGTTATTGTTTAGTTATTGCTGTATATATTATCAATTATTTATAACTACTATGCAGGCGCACCGTTGCCCGGGTATACCTGAAGTGCGATTTGGAAACAGCTTTTATACTAAGGATATTGAGCGCAGTCATCGATAGCCCTACAATTATTTATAATATAAAAGAACGGAATCGAACCCAAAAAGAAGTAGGTGGCATCTTCAGCAGATATTTCCGCAGAAGGCATAAGAACAGTAGCACTTTTTGTTGCCAGTCCAATGGAAGTTACTCTAAAAATAAAGAAATATATTAAATAAAACAACTTCAATCAAAATAGCAGCGAATGCCCGTGCGACTGCCAGCAAAAAAAAAAAAAATCGCAGTGGTAGGTAAGCTCGAACCTGAAACACGAATAAGGGAAGGAAATGAAAAAAGTTACAGGAAAACATATTTGCTCACCAGACCACGATTGCTTATGTCGTCATAACCTTCAAAATAACGTTTTTGCATGTACTTTCAGTTTGCTACGCGTGTGTGACTTGCGAAAATGGCGTCGTACAATATGTCGCCCCTTACAAAACATTGTCTAGTTGACCGCCACAGAATTAATGTTTTTTTTTCATATAATATGCACATACTATGTGTCCGAGGGATCGCCTTTTCAAATGGTACTGGTTTCGACCCGGTCCGATGCGGTTGCCGAAAGTTTTTAGCGGACATACGAAAGCACAAATGCACAAACACAGAAACACATAAGCTTTTGAGATATTATAGATTATCTAAATAATACAAATACAACTCCTCATCGTAAAGACGAATATAATTTAACAGGAAACTAGTTGAGTTATATGTGTATATTACTAACTATATTCATCCCTAAACAAGGAAATAACAACAAAGAATTATGCCTATGCCACACAATTATCAGGCCTCTAAAACAAAATTTTATTACTCTACTAATAAATAGTCCATCATGTCTCGGGACACATTAACGGGAAACAGTTGAAATTACAAATAAAATCACAAATTTATTTTTCATTAATCATTTTCGCCATTTTTGTTTTCCTTTAAAGGATCGGTTTCTCTTTGTTTCTTTTTACGTTTTGTGTTTATTTGTATAATTGCATTGATGAACATTATCCTGGTTTTGTTGACGCAAATAAAATGAAATAAATAAAACCACAGATGAACGCTTTCTTCTTAATTACATTACAAAAGTCCTAATCTAATATAATTTCCTTTGTTTGTTTTGCCAGCGAATTGATTTGACATAACAGGGAAATAATTCGCTGTGAAAAAAAAAAAGCTTAAAAAAGCTAAATACATAAACACATTAAAATTAGAAACAAGAATGTCTGGCTAAGGCGGTGATATTTGAGCTTTTATTCCTAATCTATTTCGTGTAATCTGCACGGTATACATGAAAATGCAATATCAAAATTACATTTAACAAAATTTATTCAGAAGAATGTTTAGGTTATTTTATATAGACGCAAGGGACCATCTAAATTGAAAGATGGGAATGTTTCTAGAATATCACCGAAAAATATCGCTTATCTTTCATAAAAAAACAAATAAATTGTTTAATTTTTCTTTAAACCATTTTCATTGAACATACGTAATTCATGATGTATGGAAACAGAAAAACCGGTCATGCTATCTTATATATATATATATATATATATATATATATATATATATATATATATATATATATATATATATATATATATATATGTGAAACAGCGAAACAGTACTGTATGTGGATGACTATATATATATATATATATATATATATATATATATATATATATATATATATATATATATATACAAAGGGCGAATGAACTCTTTTTTCTGGGTCAACGGCCAACTAGCACCGTGTATATTTGTGTGTGTGTGTGTGTATATGTGTATTGGGGTGGAGACGGCTCCCGTACGCCGTAGTGAAGGCAACCTTTCTAGGAGAAGCAAATCTCTGATTTTAAAAAAAAACATAAAGCGGAAGACCAGTACCCGCATTAAGCTCGTGTGCAGTTTAATTTGTTGCTGGCTATCTTGCTCTTGCTGGTTGATGGATTTCAACATTTTGAACAGAGAGAGAGACTTAGCTGTCGTACAAAGCTAAGACTCTGTAACATCATCTTTGTATAGATACTCCCTCAGGTATTTGGGCTCTTGGATTTTAAATGTCTGAGGGAGTTGCACTCGTCTGAAAAGACGTCGCAATCATCATATATATACACATCACATACTAGCTATATTACTACACATGCTAATGTTTTGGAGCAAATTTGTATATTAAAAAAAACAACAGGTCTTCATCAGGCGGAAGAGATAAAGTTTATGTCTGCTATTCAGAGCATCTTGCTCTTAAATGAAGATGTGAAATGTATTGTTTTATTTATAAAAAATAAAATATCAAAACGCTAACTTAGAGTGGGAAGGGTTATACCAAGTTACATTTTAGACTTAAAAATAGATGGCGGTGTGGGGGAAAGGGGTTGCCAAAATTTTATTAAAAGAAGAAAAAGAAGATAGAAGAAAGAAAAAAGAAAATGAAAGAATATAAATGAGAAATGGGCAGAGAAGAAGCCGAAAGGCGTTAGGGATACGTAATGGGTCAGTATATTTACATTATATTTCAGTAAGAGTACATACATATATATATATATATATATATATATATATATATATATATATATATATATACACTATATGTATATATATACACTATATGTATAGATGCACTATATGTATATATATACACTATATATATATACACTATGTATATACACTTTATATATATACATTATATATATACAGTATATATATATACACCCACTATGCATATACTATATATATACACACTATATATATATGTACACTATATATACACACACACTATATATATATGATGATTGCAACGCCTTGTCAGACGAGTGCCACTCCATCAGACATTTAAAATCCATGAGCCCAAATGTCTGAGGGAGTATCTATACAAATATGATGTTAAAGAGTATTAACTTTGTACGACAGCTACGTCTCTCTCTCGGTTCATAATGTTGAGATCCGGCAACAAACAAGAGCAAGATAGCCAGCAACAAATTAAACTGCACACCAGCTTAATGCGAGTACTGGTCTTCCGCTTTATGTTTTTTTTAATCAGAGATTTGCTTCTCCTAGAAAGGTTGCCTTCACCACGGCTTACGGGAGCCCTCTCTACATAATACACATATACACACACACAAATAATATATATATATATATATATATATATATATATATATATATATATATGTATATATATATATAAAGTTTATCTCAATTACAACTCTGGACATTTTTTATAGAAGAACACTGTAAAAATATCCTGCCTTCTAACGTAGATTTTTAAATGTTTTCTTTCCTATTGAATTGTATTCTCATTTCTTGCGTTTTAAAAATCTTATCAATTCGACGGCTCATCAACTATTATTCTTAATATTTTTGTTCATTTGTCTCTCACGATTGCAGAGTTAGACGCACGTCAATTTTTAATGGTAGGGGAAAACAGCTTCCACAAAAAAGAGCACCCTGTTTAGTAACAAAAATATATTTTAAAAAATGGGTCAGTCACGAAGGATTTTTCTACGCGAACCGAGACCAAATCAGTAAAGTAAAAAAAGGTAAGTACAACATCATAAGAGATGCTACATTTTAGTCGTAAACCGGAGCAAACAATCTTTCTTTTATGATTTCCAGGTACAATTTTTTTTTGTGTGTGTCCCATTAAACTATTTCGACATAACTGGCGATTTTTAAATCTAATCAAAGAGACGACTCATCAAGTAATACGCTAAATATATGTGTATTTGTTTAGTGTATTGATTTGTTTATCTTCGTCTTTTTGTATGAGGTGTTATATTAATTCAATACAGGAATTAAATACATATTTTACATCTGTATTTGTTTTATTATTTTATATCGTTGTAATGTATTGCCATCTACTTAATAACTCCAATTGAAAATTAAAAAAAAAACTCCTTCGATTGTCTATTCTTATCATCTAATAGTTTGCAAACTAAAATAATTTACACGTATTCTGTATACGAGCCATACATCTTTATGGTTGGCTGGTTACTTGATTGTTTGATTGCTAAAAATTCAAGCAGCTGGCTTTAGTAGTTTTTTTTTTTAATTATCCAACTAATATTTTTTGGAATTTATTTTTGTTATACGCGTGCACATTAAACTGTTACGTAAACATTATGCGAGGTAGACTTTTTTTTCCGCTCGCCGGAGATATGTGTGTATGCATGCAACAAGAAAACACCACCGCAAAACAATTATTAGTTAAAAGAAGTACGTTTAAGTTAAATTAAGTACTTAGTAGGGATGAAATAACAACTATAATTAATTAACTAAATATAATTAATGCGGCGGTTGATTAAGTAGCTACATTATTGGTAATCATCTTATCAGTTATTTCTATATCGAAATACATGGTGATACAATAAGGAATACAATAATTAACAAAGACGATCGGTTTTTAAGAATGTATATTGAAAGTAACATTAAAATAAAATTATTAAAATCTATACACTCATCATTGAATTCTGGCATTAAAATCTTTTTAGTTATATTAAATCATATGCAACCATTTCAAAGTTAATTTACAATTCGATGTGTTTGCCGTTTAGTGTATGCCTAAATCTAACCCTAGGCCTGTCTTGACTACACTTAATACATACGTCAAGTTCGAAAGATATGTAATGTTTTTTATATAAGTGGCCGGGTTGTTATACAGATATTAGGAAAGGTACCCAGAATTCGCGAGCTCAGATACCAGGTTGAAAGACAAGCTACAGAAGGAAATAAAATAGAGTCGACCAATGGGTGATGGCCACAGCTGGTTAATTTAAAATATGTCAGCTGGATGGGATGGTACGTAAGATAGTCGGTATACAATAAAACTGATTCTAACTTGGAGTAAATGATACAGAAAGGTATGATTCAGACTGCATTGCAACAATCTTCCACGAATTCACCATCAGTTTTTGAGTTTAATTAAACATACAAGGAAGGGTGAAGTTTGCCATTAATGATGAAAAGCATTGGAAGGAGTACGGAAGTCGGACAAATAGAGTTTACTGTAAAAAAAAGAGCTCATTCATATGGACCGCCGTATGGCTACAGAGCCAATAGGTGCACAGTTTGATATTCGTGTGAAAATTGTACACATAAATATTCGCAAGAAAATAAAGATGCAGCAGATTTTGGCGAAGTTTGTCCCAAGGTTTCAGTCCACAACTCAATCTTTGTCAGAGAATATTTGACAAGAATGAGCATCAAAACTGTTTCCCACCTTCCCTATAGTCTACACCCTGCGCCGTTGACTTTTAGCTGTTCAAGGAAAAACTTAGAGGCTGTCGTTAAGACACAATTAAATGTGAGAAAGAGACTGTGACGATGGCCATTGACACGCTAAAGAATAATGTCTTCTATGGATTCTAATGAAAATTGTTGGAATGGCACAACAAGTGCATCGCAGACTGAGGAACATACTCCAAAGGGAAGTAGAGTTTCATGTGTATATTATCAATAAATCTGCGCATATGATATCTGGAAACTTACTGAAAGCAACTTTTATATCGTTAAATCTGTATATATATATATATATATATATATATATATATATATATATATATAATGTATACTTGATAAGTATATCTGCGTTGCGCAGTATTATTTGTTTTATCCCTCACTGAAATTTTTAAAGATGCCACACATTGCCTAACTTATTATTAGGTTATCATATATTACCTCACCAGCACATGACTTCATATCTGATGTAACATTAAATATATACATGTATATATATATATATATATATATATATATATATATATATAAATGTATATATATATATATATATATATATATATATATATATATATATATATATATATATATAGCATGGTGAGACATAAGTCCTGCTTCAAAATTTGGAAACCATTTTTTATCACAATTTTAAAATAAATTTACTATTTTATTGTCATTATACGATAATATAAAATACGATTTCTTATTTTTCAGGAACAAAAGATAACAATTTTTACAATGCTTGTTGAATTGAAGAGAATATTCATCTTAAAGCAACATGAGGGAGGCTTGCCTCACCCAGAAATATTTAAGTTAGAGAAAAATCTCAAAATCAACCAAATGTTCATAAAAAATGACGATTGATCGTACTCTGGAAACATCGTTGATCAAAGATAGAGAAAAATAAGGCAGTCCTCACAGCTTAAAAACAACTAAACTCAAAAATGTTAGGAAAAAATTCAGGCGAGATCCAAAGTCATCCGTGAGATGAATTACAAAAACAAACATCACCAAGGACTATGAGCAAGATATGTCAATTAACCTTGATATATCACCCTATTAGCTCCAAAATCGGCAGCTTCTCTCTGAAACCACAATTGCAAAGGGACTCATTAGAAATCGACTCTTGCTAATCTGTATCAGAGAAGGCTCAATAACATCATCTTCATAGGTGAGAAGTTATTCTCACTTCGACAGTCCCACAAGCATCAAAATCATAAAGTCCTTGTGAAAAATCCCGAGGCAATGTCTTATAATGCAGAAAATATTTTCAGAACGGAGAAAAAAATATCAGTTTTGTTCATAGTAGCTATTTCTAAAGAGGAAAACCTCTACTAGTTTATTTTCTCCATCGATGGATAAAGATGAACAAAGAACGTGGCAGTGAGGTCATTTTTGAATGTGCACTTAAACTATAGTGTAATTTTGTGTTTGGTGATGATTCTTGACTCTACAACAAAATAGTACGACAAGCCAAACTGCTACCGTAACAGTAATGGTATAATAAAACTGCCCGTACTAGATAAGCAAAGAAGGATGACCTCCCTAATCACCTGATTTTACACTCTGGATTATCTTTTGTGGTCAATCTAAGAGAGTGTAGCCTCTGTCAATACATGAAAGCTTTTAAAATAAAATCGTGCAAATACTGGGGAAATACCAATAAATGTTGTGCTAGGGGGATACTATTGGGGACATAAGTTGCAGGGATATTATATAAGGAGATGAGTAGCAAGATGTCTGCTCACATTATAATTGATCCTCTGCATGTCAGTACAGTTGGGATAACAGAATCTCGAGAGGGAGTCCCAAAGTTTAGCAGTTCAGGGGAAAAAACAATTGGAGTAGAAGGCTTTCTTACACCGACGGTTTTTACATCGGTTTTTTTTCATCAGGGAGTTTATTTATAAATATAAGGAATAATAAATGCCCCAGGATAAACTCCTGATGTAATCCCGCATTTATATAATATCGTTTAGATGTACAACCGTCAGGGACAACTATATGAAAATATACACCACGCATATATGTATGTATATATATATATATATATATATATATATATATATATATATATATATATATATATATTTATATATATATATATATATATATATAATCTGCTACGTTCATATATGATGTATTTTAATAAGAAAATATAGAGTTTTATATAAACTAGTAGATTCCCGGGGATTTTGATCCTAAACACGACATCATGTGTGACATCATATATGACGCCATGTGTGCTATCACACATAATGTCTTATGTGGCAGTGCACATGACGACATATATTACGCCCTACATGATGACTTGGTACTAGTATAGTAGTTGAAGCCATAACATATTCATCATGTTCAATGACGTCATTGCGAACAACTAAACTAATAGACAGGGGTACGTATCTATTGTAGTAAATTCTGCATCCCGGCCACGTGAGCAAAATTCACGTGTTTCAACATGCGCGACTTTGCACGTTTCCGACATTGATTTCCCAATAACCTATTTTTCTTGTGTTGTTTCCACAAAGAAATTTAACCTACATATCTAATTCATTTAACCCATATTTTATTATCCACATTCTTTTAACAATTGAATAGTTTATTTATTATTTATTTCATCCGAATTAACAATTTACTGGGCATTCCATTTAAACCTATTGTTCTTTAAAACTTATGTCCAGAGTTCGATTTCTGCTTTTTCTTATTTTCATTTCAACTAATCTCTCTATTTTTATACTTACATGAACAGGGGACAGCCCTTATCATGTAACAAGAAGAGTGGAGAAGGTGCTAACTTGCACCTTCTCCACTCTTGGATGGGGATGATTCGGCATCTAGCGTAAGGTTCATTAGGCACGAAAAAGATGAAGAGGAATTAGAGAATGTTGGGGGAAGCTTTATTGAATTCTAAATAAATAAGGAAAAGCTTGTTATATATAGTATGATATACATAAGATTGTATATGGTCTTTAACATAGTATTGAGATTAAGGGATATCTGTATTATGGTTAAAAAGGGGGTGTATTGTTGCTGCGTAGTAATTTATTTTAATGGTTTGTGGGGTGTCTATTTTCTATGGAGTGGGTAATTTTGATTGATGCCACCTAAACGGCAAATGGCGGCTATAATTTGGGAGGGGGTATGCGAGGTTGTAAAACTGAAAGGTAATATGCGGCAATATAGTTATACGTTTCTTCTGTTATGATATAGGGAGTATGATTCTAAGGGGCGGTCGGAGATTAAGGTGGCAATGACTACCTCTTAGTTTCTCGTATGGCTTAATCTCTAACCCATGCAGAGCTGTGTTGCTGTGGTGCATCGGGCGAATAACTGGCGCTTTAAAACCAATAGCTCTTGGTAGGTGGTTAGTTACCCTCTGGAAAAACGAACCATCCAGTAGAAGAAAAACTCTGATTTTAACCCACTAAAGATGGCGTCTTGAAAAAACAAAACACCGGTTTTTGGGTAACCTAAAATCCTCTAAACTTATTATGACTAAATGCCAAAACAAGGAATTAAAAATAATGGTGCTAATGGGGCTGGAACTTAAAAGGAAAGACCCATGCCCGGCAGGTGTATATTTGAACCCAGGCTTCAACAGGGAACTTCTAGAATGAAGTAGAAAAAATAAATTATCACTGTAATTTTGATGAGGATAGAAAGCCTGTTAAGGGAGACAGAAAACGTATGTTTATAAAATGCAAAGGCCGAGGAACGTTTGAATTAACAGAACAGCGCGTATGTTATCAGCCAAGTGGTATACGGGAAAATAAATGATTATCAGAACTGTTATTGAATGTCATAAAAATACAAGTGAACGCAGAACTAATAAAGAATGGCAGAACAAATAAAAGAGAGATGCTGATTTATGATGAGGATGTAGCAGAAGATGTGAGGGATTTGGTATAAAATAGAGGGGAAACAAAGAACGAGTTAATTAATGATGAGGTGGTGCTGGAAGAAACTGGAGAAGTGAGAGGGAGCGTTGAAAAATTGAAAAATTGAAAAAGATTATATCGGGAGAGAAAAAATGTGATGCGGTTCTTTTTCAAGATAACAAAACTAGGAATAATAAATGAAGCAAAGAAATATGTGAAATTCAAACCATTACACACACAAACCATTCGATTATAGCAGAAAGTGTTTGGATTGCGAAAAATCTGGATTCCAAGAAGGTACACCCAAGAAACAAAATGAACCAAGGTGGAAAACAGGTATAAAAACGGCATTAAAAATTAAAAAAAAAAAAAAAACGTGAACTTGCTTGGAAAATGTTTGAGGGGACAAGTGGATCCTAGGTTAACAGAGAAATTTACACCAACTAAATGAAAAATTCAGAGTGAAAAACATGGAAATTATACTGTTCTAGTGACAAAACAAAAATTCTAGCAAAAAATTTACAAGGTGAAGAGATATGAAGAAATAACCAAACTGTTCAAAGAGGATAGATTATTTAGTCTAACCAGAAAATATTCTATGAAGAAACTTAATAGGCGGTAACATTATGTAAATGAAGTATACAAGTTAGTAGATAGAACAACATTTTGGAGTGATATTTCGAGTGTAAAACAAACATAATGGAACTGCATTTTGAATGGAAGATTTGATTAATGTAATACAAAGTTAGAGCAACCTAAGGATATTGTAGAAATGGTCAAGGAGAAAGCGAGTAAATAATCTAAGAAAATTACAAATTGAAAACCTCTCGGATGTAGAGGAGTATTGGGTAAACAACTTCACCGCCTTGCATGGACGGATTGCATCTCCAATTGAATAACAGAAGACGTAATTTCTGGCAGATGAGATTAACAAATATCTGGAAGAACAAAAGATCTAACCGGAGGAACACATGTGATGTATACTATTTAGTAGTGGGACTAAAGATATGTTGCTTATTGATAGGACGATACTTCGGAACTCCAAGTGAAGATCCCAATCTATTCATGTCACAGATAGACTTCTGAAAACCATATAATCTGGTTCCACTTAGCTGGATTAAGTAATGTCTGGAAATATTTAGATAGAGGCAAATGTGCAAGATTTGTTTTAGAAAGAAGCATAGAACAATCGAGAGTCTTATTAACATCAAATCGAAAAGATATTGAGTAAATCCATGTAAAGGAGGGATTTTTTTCAAAAAGTAGGTTGCCACCATTATTGTTTGATTTTAGTATTGTACATTTCTCGTTCATAATGTTACATGGAAAGAGTTGTCCCCTTTTTATGTAAATAAGAAGAATATTAGATAAGTAAAAATGTGATAAGGATAAGCCGAAAATCGAACCTTCTAGGCAAAGTTAAGAAATGGAATCTTAGAAATTAAGTCTATTGTTAATTTTTTGTAGAAATCTGAATATTAAATATGTCAGTAAAATAATGAACAATGAAAATTAAATTATATCCTTTAAATGTAGGTAAGATTAGAATTGAGGAGGTTTTTGTTCACGAAAAGTGTTCTGGACAAACATATGTAAACCAAGAGAAATTGGTCACGTTTGAAAAACACACTTCTGACGCCATAGACAAAGGACATTTCTCCATATTATGGGTTCGGATTTTAGTCAGTCAGCAAGAGAGAATCAGGCAGCAAGAGAGACCGTCAGTCGGTCAGTTATCTCTTGGAAGCGAAGGGAGAACATTTAGACTATGTAGATCCTAGAATTCCTGACGTAATCGACCGGCCGATCCGATTAATAAAGAAGTCATCATTATGTTGTAACTGTTGTCTTTTGCCATCCTTCATCACGAACGAAAGGTAATTGTGTTTATCATCTTAGAATGAACGTTGTGTAACCCTTCGAAAATTATGTATCTCTCCTCCTCTGTGTTAAGAAATGTGCATCATATCAGCCTATCTTCTAATATGCGTTAAAAGAACTGTAATATATATATATATATATATATATATATATATATATATATATATATATATATAAATGGCTTCTCTCCCTCATCATTACTATCGTTATGTCTGTATTAAATGGTTCCCTTGTATATGTGCCCCAATATGAACTCCCCGTCATCCTTATATATGAACCCGTAATACACAACAATAATACGAAAGGTAAATGCGTGTTATGAGTGCGAAAAAAAGTACCGATTAATCCCTTTATTATTTATGTATGATTTTAAATTGTATGCAACCAACAAATACCCATAAGAACTGTTCAAATGCTTACTAATAGCGTATTTATGAAATTATGCATGAAGAAGAGTAGTGCCTTGAAATTAAAAAGGCTATAATTGTTGAAAGTAAAGAATAAACAATTCGTAATGGGGAAATGAATAGAGAGGCTGGAGAAGAAGGATACACCTACTTATGAATTGTCCAAATAAATTAAAAAAACACAGCTGAATGAAGGAAATAATAGACATTAATACAAGACATTACTATACTTGGTTCTAACATAAATAATGAATGAGAGAAACAAAGTAGCTGCAGTAAACAGATGTGCAGTATTATAATTCGATATGGGCCGAGTATTATTTTACAGACAGAACATGAGCTGAAGGACACAGACAGAATGACAATGAATGAAACTATTTACCAAGAAATGACGTCGATAAGTTATATATGAAAAGAAAAGAGGAATGACGAGGGCGACGACTCATTTATACAGAACGATGTGTAAAAGAAGAAATCTCTCTGAAAGTGTACGTATTTAACTGTAAGGAAACCCTTATAGAGGCCGTGTGAAAATGTAAAAAAATTGCAAAACAACGTACTAGTAAGAAGCCAAGAATTTAAAGCAATAAATGGTAAAAAATTGAATGACAAGTGGATTATGAAGAATATCCTACGCTAATTCAGGTGTAACGTAATTCAAAAATATGTGAATTGTGAAATGTACTGATGTTACACGTGTCACATTTTAATGCAAGTGACAACAGTTTTCACCAGGAAACACTGCCTATTCAATGACAATTTAGCACAAGATTTTCACACCGAGAGATGGTATACCGGCTGTGATTTTTGTAGAACGATCCCAACATAATCATGTAAATATAAGTTGTATAAAACTTCCCAACTTCAAACATTACCACTACGCAAGCAATCTTAATTTTTAAGTACTTTCTAATTAACTGTATGGTAAGATTAGTACAAGCATATACTTTAGGGTCAGTGTTAGGACCGGGCTTCACAAAATAAAAAGAATTAAACCTTGCAAGGTTATCAAAGTTTATAAATGTGCAAATGTTATAGCAAGTCAGATAGATCATGATCTCTATAAAATATACACATTCATTTTCTCGATAAATACATATATTTCGCTTTCATTTCCGTTTCTTCCAATAAACTCTCAATCTACTCCCGGAAAGATAGCAATGAAATAATCGAATCTCAACAGAAATCAATTAATAAAACCAGAAACCAACCTTAAGAAATAATAAGTTTAATTCAAATTTTCCAATTATATTTCCAGTAATTTAAGATTCTGTTAACTACATATATTTTGTTTCTATTACGCCTAAAATTATTCTTTTCTTCTTGTTCTGTGGTGAGTAAATTGCAGACCCAGGCCTTGTCAGGCGAACCAATCACGGAACACATATTTCCAAATGAACAACAATTAGTGGCTTTTGTCTTCAGAGCATGATTTAAATATTTCAAACGTTAGATGCCGCCTACCTCCTCTCTCCATTTCTATAATTAATATAATTGTATTCAACTTTAATAAAACTGAAAAAAGTATGCATTCGAAATGTATTTGTTATTAAAGGTGTATTATTATAAAAAAAAACATTTGATATAAAATGAGAAAATAGAGTAGGCAATGTTTAAACAAATAATTAGTTCCTCTTGTAATTGTAAGATCCACAGAAAATCGTCGATAACAGTTCTTTATCTATTTGTAGTTATTACGTTCATGCATTCATAAAACTCTATAACTAATTAATTATACTAATGAATGTTTGAGATATGTCAATTTGACCAATAAAATAATTGTTAGTTCTATATTTATAGTGCTACTTATCTGTACGTTTATTATTAGTGACGTTATAAATCACTCACATGCTACTCGGCGTTCCTCAGTCTCAAAATAGACTTAACTATTGTATTTTAATTCATGCAAAGTTAATTTTTATTGTAATAAAGACAAGTCTCTATCGATCATCATATTGTATATAATATAATGTAGTGATTTCAAAAGTAAAAAAGGATATGTTTATGCCATCAGCTAGAATAAAAAAAATAATCGAGTTATTCAATCTTATACGGAAATTCCTACATAAACTGCAAAAAATAACGTTGTTTTATCTACAACTTTTTATTAGCGTATGCTTAAGAAAACGCATATATACTACTTACGTAAAACAAAGGTCATTGTTTAATTTGTTAATATTTTTATCAATTAGCATACAATTTACGGCTAATAAAGAAAATCGAAAGTATGGTACGGGCTTAAATATTCTATATATCAATTTTCCACTGTGGATCTTATATTGAGAGCGGAGTTTGGTAAAGAATTTTCTCAAACACAGACAATGCCACTAATACACGCACACACACACACAACACAAACACACACGCACACATATATGTGTGTGTGTGTGTTTGTGTTGTGTGTGGGTGTGTGTAACATGGAAACAGTACAGTATGTGGACATAACTTGTTTTGTCGCCAAAATAAAGTTATTATCAATCCCACAATCCGCTAACTGATTTTTCTTTTTACTTTCAAAGTATAACTCATTGCCCTGTCATAGTGTGGTATCTGCGGTATTTTCTTGATATATTTTAAACAGTAATTATACTTCTCTTTTTCAAGTGGATGGTAATATGGTACCCGTTTTATCGCTTGGAAACAATTCTGAAAGCAATCGATTCTATACTTGTTTCAGTGTAGCTTTTTATCAGTGGGCCACTTTTTCAGGTATTACCTACTTCGAATTAAACATAAAAACGAACTTTTCAGAATTGGTTGCCATTTTTTTAAAAAAAGTATTTTATATAGACTATGACACACATGTAATCCGAGAGATCCTTTGATATGAGTAATAGTTTATTTGAATCAGGTTGCGGATGCCATAACTAAATGTATCATATATTATATTCATACTGAATAGTTTTAGTTATGTATGGGCGGGGGACTAAGCCAGACGTTGAATGTGTCTGAAAATCAAAAAAAATAGGGAAACAATAATACGGATGGAAAAGGTGATTGCAGGAAGAGAAAAAGTAAAATACGAATAGCAACAGTTGACATTATAATAGTCCAAATTGGAGAGCCATGTTATTGAGCTAATCTATATATAAAAAGACAACACGTGCGCGCAAGTTTTTATATGCCGATCACAGACTTTTTCGCCGAGCTTCTCGGTGGGGGGGAGGGTTACTATTCTTTAGAACTGTTATATACTCTCTAGATAATATCTACAATTTGCTAAGGGAGGTCGTATCTAGATGTATTTTGATCGACTTTTATAAAATTCACGCTAGTCCATCCCCTCGCATGTTTGTTTGTTTTAATTAGCTTCGATCAATCTGGGGAAACCCCTTCATATCAGACAATTCCTATTCATTTGAGTGTTCCCCCTTTCGTGAAGAAACAAATAAATGTACCGGCGGAAATCTGACAGCCCTTCAGACAACCTTCATTTCTGCACGTGCGTATCTACTTGGCAAGTCAACTTTTTGATCGAAATTGATAAATTTAAATGCTTTTCATTTTCTATGGCCTCATAGCTTAGCGGTAAAATGTCACGCTTTCTTGCACTTTTTTCTCCGCCTTCAGGTTCGTCACATGTTCGAGCCTCCCTCCATAATAACGTATTTTTACATCTACAAACAAACAAACAACGCCAGTTACCCCCGCTAGTCATTAGTATATCACACCACTTTATGTTCTTAACTTTCAATTCTAACATAAAGGCATAAAACAGAGGGATAAAGATTTATTTAATTAATAAACCATCAAGTATACGTACCTAACAGGGTATATGCATGCTATCTTCATTAACAAATACTTAAAGACGAAATTTTCAGAATTGGCGGTTATTCTTTTCTATATTACTCTTAACATGTTGTTGTTACAGTCTGATAATCGACAGATATAGAACTAGCTAATAATTAATCACCGTCAAGCTAAAAATGAATATCTTCCAAGGCTTATATAATAATCGCATTACTCTTACTTCAGTCAATATTGCTTAACTTAATATTGACTCCTCCGCAGGTATGTTTACAAACACTACCTCTTCGAATATGCCCTCAAGTTCCATATATATCAAGTATAACTCTGCCAACCAAATATGCAGACAAATGTTTGGTAAAGAGGTTTCGCTACGCACAGAAACATAACTTGTCTCTCTCATTTTCTTTCTTTATATATATATACATATATATATATATATATTACATATATACATATATATATATTACATATATAAATACATATATATATATATATATATATATATATATATATATATATATATATATACTAAACGACATGTGAACTTTGATTCAGTATATGTTATAGCTTGCTATCGAACAGTGTATATATAAATTATGACGGAAATATGCGTAATTGCGCGTTCAACAATGGCCACCACTTTTAACATGAGGAATTACATGGCTTGATTTATGGGAGCCTTAATTACTTTCGGTAAAATGAAATGCGATAGTCCTTTTCAGTGTGAGTGAAAATTTACAAAATTCGTTAGTTTACAGGAAATATGTTAAGGTTGAAACCAACATTTGCTAAAACTTCTATCTTTTATATTTGCGTGAAAAACGTACATTATTTACATTGTTGGTCATCTCTACCGAAACATTTGTCTGCACGAATGGCTTTGTAAACAAAGAAGTGCGCCCTTAAACAAAAACCGGTATGCCAAGAAGAGCTTATCGTAATTTAACGGCTAAAATATTTGCCCGTTTAAACGAGCTAGAACATCCATTGTTTGCAAACACTTTAAAATATAACCCACTTGTAATTTAAACGCATTTAAACTGATAATTGCGGAATCAAATGCAACAAAAATGTGGTTTAAATCGTACTAACCTAAAAAAACATTAAAAAAGATGCTGACATTGTATTTTACTACAATTACAGTAAGATATATTATCATCCCGTAAAGCGACCTCTTCCCAGGGGATCCTTTTTTTCACGTAAGAATCAATCCTCGGTCAAATGTCACTCGTGCTTCGTCTTTCGCAAGGTATCTAAGTGTGCCAGGAGCCTCAATCGCTTTTGATGGGCTTAATTTCACGATCTGTTTTGCTGGAAGGGGATCAATCATATGTACACAAAAGAAAGATAAAGTCAATTTTCTATTCTACAGATGAAAATCACTATAAGATATACACTATATTCAATTGTTCGTAGTTCAGTGTTGATCGGGACAGATTCTGCTGAGTCTCAAATAGGTTAATTTCTCTCGGTATAGCAGTGGAATGAAGCGGGAAGAGATAGGGGTGTGGCGACTCTTTGACTGTGCTTGATACTTTCCAAGACTGCTCAATTCTAGCGGTTTGGATGCTGGGACTCGTTCATATATTTAGATGAGGGGTGGCCAGGAGCTGCATCCTGGACAAATCGCGTCTAATTACGTCACCCCTGGTGACGTTATCTGCGATTCAGCAGCGCTTTTATGACCCGAAAAGGTCACTTCCGTAATCTCTGCGTCACAGGCATTGTACTCAAACTATAAACATATCTAGTCTCAATGTTGAGTCATTCCATTTTCGCAGTACAATTTGCAAATACAAATACATTGTCACCGATTTTAATAACAATGAAACTCACAATCCAATCTTTCTCTTAGAGAAGTATGTTGCCGTTTCCCGGACACACAAACCATAATTAAAGAATAAAAAGAACTCAGCCCTGCCTGGCTTCTCCGGCATTTCGGAAGTTTTGATCTAACTCTGTGGGGAGCCCTATTGCCCCCTGGGACCATCAGGTCACAATAGGATTTGCGATTTAAATCTTTTAATTTCTTTGTTTTGTTTTTTCTTTAACCAACGGGTTTACTATGAGATGTAAAGTTTATTAAGTTTGGTAACAGTTAATTAGTGTACAAGTTTTTGTTCTATTCGATTAATAAAAGAAGTTGTTTTTTATTATGTGTTGATAGTTTCTTTCGTTTTATTAACAGTGTTTTAATGATTGGCAACACTGATCTGAGAAATGTTTAGGTCTTTAATATGTCAATTACAGATTATTAAAAAGGATCTTAAATAGTAAACTTTTTAACTTTGACTAATTTACTGCAATTTTCCGTCCAAAAACCGAGTAAAAAGATCTTCCCACATCTCAATACACCTTATGTGAAATGTCGTATCTTTAGACTGAACACTGATAGAGTAGTTTTGTAGGGAAATGTATACACATAGATACACACACATGGACAGAAAATTTCACTTATATATATATATATATATATATATATATATATATATATATATATATATATATATATAAGGTTATATAAATATATATGGCAATTAAACTACACAGAATATTCTGCGTTTCATTCTCGTGAGATTTTGTCAGGCTTATTACTTATATATGTATATATATAATATATATGTGTGTGTGTGTGAGGGGGTAGGGGTAGGGATTAGTGGCTTGAATAGGTTTAAGAGATAAAGAGTAAAATCATATAGGTAGGTTCTATTACATTTTTCAGTAAATAAGGATATGGGCAGTATAATAAGTGAGAAAGCATTATAGGTCATAGTATTTCGAAGTTTAATAATTCTCGTCGAAAAGGAGAAGGAAACCGACATTATGCATATGAAAATATTATAACAATAGGATAACCGACTTTGAATACACATATATTAGCAATGGATTTATTTTAGATTAGTGTAGGATTTTTTATAGGTTAACGCTTTTTCCTCCAGATAGTTTTGCTGTAGCATTAAAAATTTACTTTTCAGTCATTTTCTTACTATATATATATATATATATATATATATATATATATATATATATGTGTGTGTGGGGGGTTGTGTGTGTGTGTGTGCGGGGGTGTATGTGGGTATGTGTTTTCGGTTATATTAGATGTCGAGCTAAGCATTCATTAAATTTTTACATAAAAAACGTTTGTTCTTAATTTTTTAGGAATTCTGAAATGTAAATTAGGTGTTGTCTTATTAAACTGTCAATAATGCTAACAGAAAAAACATTAAAAAGAAGACGCCACTAATTCAAAGAAAGATATTTATTCAATTATTTCAGAAAACCCATCACCTAATCCGAATAATGAAAGTAAGAATCATGAACTGCTGAACATCATAATTCGAAATTGTAATATTAGTCAGATTTGTTTGAGGTTAGATCAAAGTAAATGTGCGAATTAGGTTAAAACTCTTTCGTTCTTTGTATCCGCTTACGTCTCGGATAAGAATTATAAGCTGTGTACGATCAAAACATAGGAATTGTATGAATGAGCATAACGTAATGGTATTAACATATTGACGAGAAACGCAATCGATTAAGAGTCTTGTATTTTAAGCCGTTCATCACTCAATATAAATCTCACCTTTCGGTTTAAATGTATCGGTGTATATACAGGGTGACCCAAACAAAACGGGCCCCAAATCTAATTAGGCGCCGTTTCTTAGTGTTTTGTCCGAAAAAAAATGAAACTTTGATCATAACTAGTTTATTATATTCAAAACACAAGGGGCTTTGGCCTTTTTTCTCCGTTCTACAGCATATTTTCTAGATGCCCTCCATTTAGCTTTTAGTTTTTGAGGGGGGTGTCACCCTGTATCTATGCATATATGTATGAACATGTGTATGTCTGCCTAAAACTTTCGACAGAGGCGACGGATTTTCACAACTTACGAATCGATTTTAAGCGGGACCCTTCGGACGACAAATATCGAAAAATTGGCTAAAAACATCAATGCCTTTAACATCAACTGGATACATTTGTATAAGGTGGGGTCGTTTTTTTTCTTCGTTGATATTCTCGAAGATCATCACTTCTTTTCGATCAACTAGCCTTAATTTAAAATTCGTCACTTCCGCTTGTGCAATGGACGCAAAGGAGAGACGTCACGTTTTTTCACCTTCTTTTCCTCCTTCGACGATGGGTTCAAGACTGCCTGAATACTCCCACATTTTTGCTCAACACACACCTCAAACACCCGGGCAACGCCGGGCACCCAGGCTAGTCACTGAATATTTCTCACTTTCCGACGATGTGAATATTTTTTTAATCAAAAATATAAAATTGGCTTATCAGAAAACCACTTGGACTATGATTTCGTAGAATATTGTGAAGATGATTCCAAATTAAACCGTTCTCTTTGTTTTTCTTCAAAATATTAAAACCCTACGACAACGGGAGATGTGGCATTTGCACAAGCGACCTTCTTGCTTGTGAATGTATTTTTCTACATAATCACCACCATTATTAATGCACTTTTGTCAAAAAGTCAATGGCATAACTCTGCTGCTATAGTAATTAAATATATAGTAATTACAGCAACTCCCATAAAATGCGTATAGAAGAACTTGTTATATCCTTAAGTTCATGCGCTATGTGAATCTGCTAATCTTCTATACATGACGCGATATCAAGACTCGTAAGCATTATTCTGACTTTCTGAAATCTTTTTTGTAGAAAGAGGGCAGCGCTTATCAAAGTTCGGAGGCCACTCGAGGATATGGTTTAATGAGTGTACAGTAGACAATGTGAAAATGTCGTAGAAATCGTTAGTAGTGATTATTGGGTAAAATGGATAACTTTAGGGGTGGCTTATAAAGATCTTGTTCATTTCGACACGAAGACAGCCATATTGTAATCAGTTAGAAAACAGGTGCAGTTCTAAGAAAGAACCGTGGTTCATAGAATCTACGTTTAGATATATTGATAGCGGTTTCATCTAAGCGAGTGTTTTTCATGAAAGTAAAATCAGAAGGGACCATAGGTTGAAGCTCAGACGAGCACTTACTATGAAAATAACGGTTAAGCAGAGAAAAGCTCGCAACGTCTCTTCTGTTGGAAAAAAATGTTGCAGGGAAAAGAAAAGGTCATGTCCCACTATGTTACAAATATATTTTGAATTCTGTTAAGGTAGGATAAACTAATTCTATGAGGTCTTCCTATATGTGTTAACGGTACTTTATCTCTGGACGTGTTACAGTAATATAGTAATGACAATATGATGCTTATTGCACAATTAATATAACACAATATTCTACAGTCTAATCTAATCCCTATATTTGCAAATTAATAATTTTGATGTGTACCATTTTGTTCTCTTTTATTAATTAATAATGTTGTTTGTGATTAATTGGTGTCTGTTTTCGTCTTTGATTTTGTGGAAGGACATCTAGTGCGTATGAAATGGTCTTAAGATGGGTGTTTCTGGTTCAAATCCAATGTATTAAACGAAACATTACTTTCACAAAAATTTTGGTAACCTTCTCATGACATCTCGCTTACGTACCAGATGTTTGTGTCGACAGAATTCCGATTACACCATTATCGGTGAAAGCAATGTCAACATATGATGAGATGATGATGTGGGTTTGTATTGTTTTATAATCATCAGAAATGTTAGTGCATGACTGTGTTAAAATTGGTTTTATATCTGTTGTTACAGCAACCACACACATGCATATATATATGTATATATATATATATATATATATATATATATATATATATATATGTATATATATATATATATACACACGAAGATTCATATATATAGATATATATGTATGTATATATATATATGTATATGGACTGCTTTGTATATTTGTAGAAAAAATGTATATATATATATTATATAGAGAATATTCATAATATATGTACATTTGTATATATATATATATATATATAGTCATCCACATACAGTACTGTTTCGCTGTTTCACAGCTCATCAGTGCGGCTAGACAGGCAACTACCTCAAGCTAGGATTGAAACCCGACCGTTTGTACGGCAGTCAAGGCTCCTAACCATTACGCTATTGGCGGCTGCTTGAACGAGTAGTGAGTTTAACGATGTTTTGATATCGTATATATATATATGAGCTGCTTTGTATATTTGTATAGATAGATGTGTATATGACATAAAAAGAAGTAGAATAATACATAATGCAGAGCATCAAAAATAATTACCTTACTCAGATAAATAAAAAAAACAGAAAATATTAGAGACAGGGGAAAATACGAAAAATAGAGGAACATTTGCAGAGTAACCCAGCTACAAGGACGATTTATAGGAATGGTAAAAAGTGAACGATAACATACATGACTACAAAAGGGATATCTACGATGAACAAGTAGATCTCTAATATCAACTGCACATGATTACGCAATTAGAAACAACGTCGTCACAGCAAGGACCGAAACACACACAAAAGAAAAACAAAGTAAACCTCTGTGGACAAAGAAACGAAACAATAAACAAATAATAATCCTATAGAGCAATCCCGACCAAAAAAATTAAGCATAGACGCGATCAAGTGGGGAAGGCAGCACAATGTGAATTATGCACAGGCCTGTATCGTGAACACCCGGATAAATAGTAGAAGCACAGTCTGACAACAGTACTGAAAATAAAAGTCACCAAATCTTATGTGACATGAGTATACAAACGGATAAACACACCCAAGGAAGAAAACTGGGTTGACACAAAGGAAAAGTTCGGTCAGAGTATAGATTTCACCGTACAAGCAGATCAAAAAGTGAAGATCAGATAGAGAAGCGGAGCAATGACACGGAACTTGTCAAATAGATGAAAGGGATATGGAAGATGGATAAAGTCAGCATAACACCACTAATAATAGGAGCACTAGAAAATCTTAAAATTAAGTATAGAAGAGACTGGAATCAAAGTGGTGGCTGAAAGGATACCCCGAATAACAGTAATGTTAAGGTATCAGGGGAATTCTTTGAATGAGAAGACGAACACACGTGAGTTATATGCAAAAGTAGGGCATTTAGATATTGCTACAGATGTAAAACACAAAGTAACCTCACATGGAATCATGAAAACTGAGATTATAATATTGTAAGTTTATCCTCTTACGAGCCTGCTTTTGTCCACTGTTTTGTGTGTATGAAACCATAAGCTGGTGACATAAATACTGAATAAGGATGGTCAAGTAGGATGTAAAACCTGATTAGAGAAACCACTAGCCAGACCTCAACTGGTTGATTGTAAGCAGGGTTGTGACCTTTGGGATGCTTATTGCCACACATTCCAATGTAGACCAATGATTGCTGCCAACGAGAAAGCAATGATAAGTCGCTGTTGCGATAACGCAAATTTATCTGCAAAGTTTATCGAAAGACTTAGAGATTACTGGAAATCTTGAGATACTTGTTGTCACTCAGCCTCGTGCGAAAATCAAAAGTTGTTCTAAAAGAGGAATGTCCGATCATGTCATATTTGCCTACTCCTAATGAGCAAAAAAATAATTTACGTAAATATGAATATTATAACACGCGTGCCCGAATATTTTTCGCATATATACGGATGAATGATATTTTCCTTTCAACGAAAAGCCAAATTAGATTCACACTTTTCGTTTTCTATTGTATTCTTTTCTGTAATTATTCTAACCGTTCTCTTTTTTTTTTCTCTGCTTGGTCACTTAATTTGCATTAAGGTATTACTTTTCGGATTCCAGCATCTCATTACGTATGCATGTATTTGCTTCTCTTTTTTCAAGTGTAGACAAAGCTATTCCATAACATGTGGATACAATTACAACAAATGCGAAATAATACTTAGCCAAGACTTATTTATTTTTTCTTCTTCAAGACAGTAAACACATTAAAATATTACTGAGTCCAAAAAAACTTTAAATAAGAAATTTTAAATTGGCAAACTTTTATCGAGAACACGTTTTTATCTTCTTATTTTACTAGCAAGTTTTTAATAGAAGCAATCTCATTTTCCGTACGTGTGTTAAGAAATAATGTTTCATACATTTCAAATTACTTGTGAACTTGTAGTTATTCTGCCAAAAGTGTTTTAAAAGACAGAAACATAATGCAAATTGAGTGTATAGTAATGGTTGTTGAAGAATATTTGATACCAACATGTTTTTAGTATTATTAAGACAAATTAAACTAATCTTCTCATCGGTAGTATTATTCTCATATGATTTCAGCCGATGTAACCTTTTATCATTTTCTGCTTACCTCTTGTCGAAACTGAGAATCTGACTGTCGAACATTGGCATATGTACATCATTTCTAATCGAACAATTTATTTAATTCACTAGCTATGTTTGTCAAATAAAGCTCGACTTGATTAGATATTAGGTTTGTGCCAAAACAATATCGTTTTCTGTTACTTTTATATATGATTTCTGAATTAATTCATTGATATATATATATATATATATATATATATATATATATATATATATATATATATATATATATAGCCATGTTATATATCATTTTGAATCAATATTTCCGCTCTGACGAATCGTGTTACTCGTTACCGTTCTCAATTTCTTCCTTCATTTTTTGCAGGCTTTTCGCCAGTAAGGACAACATTAAAATCCGCACGATTTTCTTGATCCAGTACGAACTACGTCGAAAAGCTGCCGAGACAGCTCCTGATATCAATGATGCATTTGGCACAGGAACCACTAACGTACGTGTGGCTCAACGGGGGTTACATAAATTTTGCAATGGTGACGAGAGCCTGAAAGATGAAGATGGTCGTGGCCGACTGTCTGCGGTTCATAACGAAGATTTTAAAAACCTTGATTGAAGCCAATCCTCACAAAACTACACGAGAAGTTACTGTTGAACTCGAGGTCGACCACCGAACAATAGTTGGCCATTTAAAACATATAAGAGAAGTTAAAATGTTTAATAAACGGTTGCTCCATGAATTGAAATATAATAATAATAAAAAAAAAATAGCAATCGTCGTTTTGAGTTATCTTCTACCTCTTTTTTGCGCAACAAAAACGACACATTTCTCGAGCGCATTGTGACCTGTGATTAGAAGTGGATCATTTAGGACGACTGACGACGTTCGGCATAGTTCTTGGATACCGGAGAAGCTCCACAACACTTCCCGAAGCCGACATTGCACCAAATAAAAGCTATGGTGAATTTTTGGTGGTCTACGACCGGTTTCAACCATCACAGTCTCTTGAATCCGGGCGAAACTATTACGCTGGTGAAGTACCGCCGACTAATTAACGAAATTTACTATGGGCTTTAACGTATGTGCCCGAGAATAACTGGTCGATATGAAAGGATCAATTCTCCTCTTAGAGAACGACTACCTGCATGAGCTCAACTTACCCTGCAGAACTTGAATGAACTTGGCTAGGAGACCCTGCTCATCCGCCATATTCACAGGATTTCTAGCTCACCGATTACCTCTATTTCAAACATTTAGATAACTTTTTGCGCTAAAAATGCTTCAAAAGCCGAGATGATGCCGAATCGGTGCGCCTTCAATGACGTCATCGCTTCCAGAACTTCGGATATCTATGTTAATGGAATAAATAAACAAAATAAAAAATAAATGTGTGGATTATTTCGATTAATAAAGTCTATTATGAAAGGAGTTACAAACTTTTTGAAGTTGAACATCAAAAAACGACAATATTTTCGAACCTCCATAATAATAAGTTTATTTTTGTTTTAGTTTCGACTGATCACTGAAATTTAAGCAACTTCGAATTGAATATTGGAAACGGCACACACCCTATACGGTTATAACTGGCTTCCCTCAACGAAATACGTTCTATATGAGTATGAAATTCACAAGCTCTCCCCTGTCGCATGTATATCCCCGTCAGGGGAGATGACGATGCAACTCTTGCAGGGAAATATCGACGTCCTCCTACATACAACGCCTCGTATTCCCAATTATTTTCTCTCCTCTGGTACTGACCATGTTCAACTTTGTTTAACGTCGGTGATCTAACAAAACGTGGCGTGTGAACGTTATCAAATTATTAAATAATGTTTCGCTGTTTTTCATAAAAAATAGACCAATCTTCACTTACGATATGTAAGTTTTCAATGCTAGTGCAGAGAGTGATCCGCGCTATTTTTTAAATCGTATTTCCAAGTTTTATTAACAGTTTTATTGTATGTTTTTTTTTCATTCAATTGTAAGGTTGAAGTATAGAATAGGTGCAAAACGCCCTCCCCTCCGCATGGTAAGAACGGCTTTTTAAATAATAACATTATTATTTACGTCCGGATCACTCTCTGCACTAGTACCAAGTTTTCATTTCCGAATTTCGTGCATGTTTACCGTTTCACGTGAAAGTTGACAAATAGATGTTCGATGTTAAATCAAGAAGAACACTGCAATAAATATAAATGAATAAAAGCGACAATGACGTGTACAATAATTGTGACTCAGAGGAAGTCCAGTAACCAACATATCGTTATTCAGTTTTTTTTTGTTTGTTTTTTTTGTTTTACTACAAACAAGCAGGAGTTGCGAATCCGATATTGCTTAGCAATGTTCTCTACTTAAAATACTTGGAAACAATGCCAAGTAATTATATTTATGCGTTTCTTAAAAACACAAGGCTAAAAATGTTCTATCTATTCACAATAGATAAACGTTTACCTCTGAGTAATTTGGATGCATATATATTAATCCTTTAATAGAGTCAAAATTTAAAAAAACAAGAGAAAACATGACTTCTCATTTTATCAAGTTGTGCTGCCTCTAAAATTAGTGTAGCAATACCTTGGATCATAACACTTTTGTACACGTCTGCTTTGTTTCATCAGGATACTTTTTTGGAGAATTTACATCGTCACAATTTACTGTTAAAACCTGTTAATAATTTATTTTACTGTGAATTGGTTTTATATTTCATCTTGTATTTTTCTTCTTCTTCTTTTTATTATTATTATTATTATTAATATTATTATTAGTATTAGTATTATTATTGTACTTGTTGTTATTATTATTTTCATCATTAATCTTTTTACTAGTTCTATGTTTTCCATTCTTATCTTGATAATTTTCCATACGAAGAAACACAGCTGTTTACGTCACTTTGGATATCGGTGTTGATGAGAGCAATATATGACGATCTGAGTGTTTAACTTTTCCTTTAGTGTCGGTATTT
>NC_136486.1:46448746-46501246 GCF_053919585.1 Euprymna scolopes | reverse complement strand
GAGAACACAACACGCACATTAGCAGCAAATAATATCCATGAACTGCTGAACTTAAACACCCGTCTTGTGCAGGGATATTTAGAACGGACTCTTTTTCTATTCTTAGTCGTGCTCATATACAATGAAATGCGTTGTTTTGGAAGAACCACTAATAAATGCACTTCATTTGCACCTTAATAAAATTCTGAATCAGATTTTTGTGGTTTTGTTTTTTTATTTGTTCTTTGGTACGGTCCCATACGGCGTGTAGGTCTGAGAGGTCTGAAGTGTAACAACAGAGTTTAAAAGTAACGGCCACGTTACACAACACTGCTTCTATACGTCGCAAAGTCTGTCACTTTTCATGTCTCCATGCATTAGTAATTTGTGACACATGTTAAACATTTTTTGTATATATATAACTGGTTAAACATACGTTATATTTTATGTGTGTGTGTTATCTAACTGCTTGTTTAACCAACCATTTTCCTTGTTGTATTAAATGCCTTAGCGTCTCGTGACGTGTCTAGTGGGTGCGTAATATATGTAAGAGAGGTGTAATCTGTTGAAAATATTAAAAGAAAAGAAAATTGTAAGGAATTCCTGTGCATTATTCAGGTACCCACTAGTTTATGTGTGTTAACTGATTTAACAATATCAATAAATAATTATTAATTATTAAAGTACTATTTAACGCTGAGACCTTTTGAAAAAATATGTTGTTGAAAAATATGAAAATTATCTCTCACACACTAAGACGTTTTGAAATGTCTCTATTGTTTTGAAAATGTTGGAAATTATGAACCTTACCCGTCCCCTCTTCTCGCCCTCCTCCGCCAGCAAATTAGAAAAAAAATCTCGATTACTTGTCTCGTTTACAGATATGTGGCCAAATGGTTAGTGTTTATTTTTCGTTAAATTTATATAGAAATTTGATTTCTCACCCTAAAAAGTTAAATGGACAATATTTTTTTTTTAAATCCGCCCTTTATATTTTCTTTTAATATCATTGAAATGATTTCTCAATAAAAATGTAGATTTCGATTTCTTCATGTAAGGTATACTACACTGGGTTATATCATAAACTACACCAAATATATACTTTTTTAATAATTTCATTAAGTAAGTATTATGCTTGTTATTTTTTTCTCATATGAGGAAACCATTTGTTGTGATTTTTTGTTTGAAAACGATTCCAATTTGAAATAAAAGTAAAATAAAAATTGTTTGAAAAAATTGTGATGCTTAACACGTACATAATTTCAGAGGGAAGTCTTATCCAGTAACATAAGACATTGGTACACAATATTTGCTTTAAAATACTTTGCTTATATTATTTAAAATTAAGTTTAAAATGTTCTATCATTTAAAATTATAAACACTTCTATTGATCCTGTTTATAATAAAAAATAATCTTAATATTGTTATAAATTATAAATAAAAATTCTATTTATAGTAATAAAGTTTTTAAAAATATTCTGCATATATATATATATATATATATATATACATTTGTGTGTTTGTATATGTGTATTGGGGTAGAGAGGGCTCCCGTAAGCCGTGGTGAAGCAACCTTCTAGGAGAAGCAAATCTCTGATTTAAAAAAAACATAAAGTGGAAGACCAGTACCCGCATAAAGCTGGTATCCAGTTTTATTTGTTGCTGGCTATCTTGCTCTTGCTTGTTGCTGGATCTCAACATTTTCAACCGAGAGAGAGACTTAGCTGTCGCACAAAGCTAAGACTCTGTAACATCATATTTGTATAGATACTCCCTCATACATTTGGGCTCATGGATTTTAAATGTCTGAAGGAGTGGCACTCGTCTGACAAGACGTTGCATATATATATATATATATATATATATATATATATATATATATGCAATATTCACTAAGGCTATTTTTTAAAGAAGTTCGGCTTATTTAAACTGTTCACTTCTAAAATACCCAGGTTATTGTTTACATATAATTAGCAAAGTAACATAACGGTAATAAGCAAATTTGATTTCTATTATGTGATATACGTAATGAGCGTATTTTTCCACCCATTCTCCGATCTTGCATGCTCTTTTTTTTTATTTGTAACGCAATTAGCGTGTCGTCTCTATTATTACCAGATCACACAAAATATAGTTGAAGCAACATCTTTCCAAATGATATCCAAAAAGGGAAAATTAATAATTGTAACCAAATTCCTACGAACATTATATAAAGTTTAAAATAAAATGCCTATTGTATACGTTTGAAGCCATATGACAACGCAAAATTATTAACATATTCACGTGTTTATTTTGAAGTTATATTCCGGAGGAAAACTCCCTCGTCAGTTTGTTACATTTTTATTCTTTTACTCGCTTATGAGGTTAAGTTAAAGAAAGTTGTATGCAGAGTCATCGTGATGTTAAATACGTTGTTGTTTTTGTAGTCCCTGAAATGTTGCTCTTGGCTGTGCGATTTTTCCTCAGGACACATTTTATCCGTGTTGGAAATGTTGACTGAAATTTGAATTTTAAAATAAAATCCACATTGAATACGTTTGAAGCCAAATTACAATGCGAAATTATTAAAATTATCAAGTGATTATATTTAAGATATATTTCGGGGTAAAACTCCCTCGTCAGTTTTTTTAAAAATATTTTCCTCTTTTTCCTAACCATGATGTTAAATTAAAGAAAGATGAATAAAGAGTACACGTGATATTTACTGCGGTGTTGATTTTGTAATGACGGAAAGGTTGCGATTGGCTACGCAACTTGAAAAGCAGGATGTGTTTTTTTTTTCTTTTTTATCTGTGGTAGAAGCGTTAACTAAAATTTGAATGGTTAAATACAAGAGGTATATCATCCTCATCCAATTGTGCTTCATTTTAGGCAAACAAATTCTGCCTTTTTAATATGACACATCATATATTATTTTATTACTCAGTAAACAAAAATACGTGCTTAATATTTAATAGTCTATACAGTAGTACGTTCAGTAATATTTTTATTTTTAGTATGTTTTTTTTTACAAAATTTAAAGCCAATATTTATTCAATCATAACATAATAACAATGTAACTTAGCATCATTACGTTTGGCTAATATTTCTTTCTTCAAGAACGCGTTATTTAGCAACTTTTCAGGTGATTAACATTAGTGAGTTCAGTTTTTTTAGGCAAACGTCTGGAGAAAACAGACTTACTCTATGATCTAACTTAAACGGAAATTATGTGGTTTTATTTTTATATACTAGATGTATGTAGAAATTACAAAGTCAACACTATTGTGTAGAAATCCTATCTTACTGAAATACCCTTATCATTTTCAGAAAGATAAAATCCTTAATTTATACTTTATTTCTTCCTATTCTTAAAATAGCTAGGCTTAATAAAATACAATTAAAAAGAAAAACATTCACTGAGGATGACACTACATATTGAGTAATAAAAGATATATTATTAATAATCATGATATTTGATTATATATTCAGTTGAAAGAAATCCCTATTATAATGTTTATTTTGTCAGAATCGGTTATCGAAAATGACGATTTATATGAAAACTACTTTCTTGTTTATGAACCAAAAATCCTCCTGGTCTATGCGCCCAAGTGAACACCGTAAAATCTCATTTTCTGATCGACAAAATCAAATAAGAATTCTGCAGTGTATTAGGCTAGGGCAGACGATTCTACTGAATGACCTAATATTAGAAGATTCTCCTTCTTGATCAAATTTAATGTACATTTTTAATAAACGGGACAACGTATTTAAATAATAGACATCGTCTCTTACAAGGACTCTTCAGGGATTATTAGTATTCAGCAAGCATATTTGGATAACGTTGTCATGATAATCAAGTCATCGGTCTATTGTTGGTCTAATGACATTTTCATCGTCGTCAGGTCGATTAAGATTCTGGTATTTCATGAAATATTTAAGATGGCTTCTCTCACTTGTACGAGTCGCGACTCAGTTAAATATATAATTTGCATCGAACCGTTGCATACTGAATGAGCTCTTCATATTTTACACTTGTAACATCTTCGCTATGCTAAACTCGTCGTTACTCTCGCGCTTGGTTGTTAAATATAGTTTAAGCAATAAGGAACTCTATAACAATATAATGCTGCAATAGCAAACATGTGCCCTATTAAAACATTAGTTACTTACATGCTGAAACGATTCAGCAGTGCATTGTCATTTTCATGAGATTTAACTCTTTATTGCCTGAATCATGGTGTAAATGACTAACAATAGGTATTGTTAATTTTAGTAGTTTATAAGGGAATGTTTCTATGATTTAAGCTTTTTTTTTTCACTATAACGCTCTTTCTTACTAAAGTTCACTATCTATATAATTGTCTTGATTATTGCCCATACCGCTTCAAAAGGTGAATCAATTACAACAATCGAAATCGTCCACCCTGTTAGACAGATGGAAAGTTAAGGCATTTTAGTGCAGGTTGCTTTTTGTCAGAGGGCAAAAGCATACGAACGTGAATATTAGCCTCCCTCGCCATAAAGAAAGGGAGGCGGAAATGTTTCCAACTGGTTAATCGCGCACAGATTTTTTTTTTCCAATATATTTATTTTCGATCAAAAAATCCCTTAATCCTTTATGACTTGAATTACGATCTAGATGATTTAAATAAACACATTTATTCCTATTTTAGATAGTAGCATGCTGTATGTAAGCAACAGTAGGTTGCAATATAAAGTCATCTTGCATATACCCAGATATAGAACTAATACGTACAAGGCGTTTTTTTTAATCAAGTCCCATTTTATTTATGCCATTATATTCATTTATTAACGTCTGGAGAAAATAGTTCAACCAGGTTAAAAAGTTAAAACCAGAATGGACTCAATCCCAACATACATATATTGACATTTGACAGAAAACCGATGAGTATTTTACTGACGAACTTCAATGTTCCTAAGAATGTACTTAGCTGTTTGTTATTCTTAATACATATTTTCAGATATGTTCCATTCTGAGAGTGAAACGATAATGTTGTCACCCTATAAATTAAAACAACTCTACAACTTTATTTTAAAACTTTTATTCAAAAAGATCAGTTCAGGTAATTTTATTATGTAGTGGTGCTGACATCTATTCAATGTAGACGCTTTAAATCTCAAGCGTTTCGATACAGGTCCCGAACTGGGAGCACACCTGTTTTCCCCAAGCGCCGGCGTGAGCTCAGCGAATACTCGGTAGATAGTGGCGATTAATATGGCTTTGCTGTTGTGGGAGGTCATGATGGTGGTGTTCCCGACATATGACCAATCGAAGTAGTCTGGCAGGATCAGGAGCCAGTGAGAGAAAACTACAAAGTTGTAGCAATCCTTCTTAAGTCAAGCCTGGATCTCTTTGGACTTGGGTTCCAGTGCCGAGCCATGCTGATAAACTCAAGATCTGCCGGCTGTTGCCAAGTTGCACCAGCGGATTATTACACTATTCAGCGCATACAGGTACATTGTGCTGTTGACTTTCAAGCAGACTTTGAAGATGTAAATGTGGCATGATGTGGCCTTCACTTGAAACCATATAGCAAACACCATAACGGTGGCTGGGATCCATGTCAATAATTTAGAAAGTTATCCTGCTTTTGTTTAGATCGTAAACCTGTTCCATTCGTGGCAATTCAGCGATACATTTGCAGCGGGCTGAAAACGGTTGTGGCGTCATAACATGGATCTGTAGGGAGCAGGAATTGAACATTGTGTCACTTGAAGAGATAATAAAAGTCTGCTATATTTTTGGGAATTTGCACACTAATAGCAAACTAGTAGCTTGTCTGCAGCAAAAAATGAGAACCGGTTTTCATCAAATGAAATGGAATCATGTCTTTTCTAGGGTGACAATTTAATTCTTTTACCTTGTGCATAGTAATTGACACGAAAACTGTTACACGCATTCTGAAAAAGTTAAATAATATTATGTAATACAAGAAACCTATGTTCGATCTGATATTTAAGATTCTAGCATAATAACTTAATAAATATGAAAACTGAATTTATTGTTAAGTAATTCTTTAGATAGAGCTTTGCATTTGGAGGTTCCCACGCCGAACTATACACATACATTTCAGCAGGTAAAACGTTACATGGAAAACTATGCAAGCATAGTATGTCCTTGCCAAATTGCAAATGAAAATAAATGAAGTATAAACGATATTACACGTCAAGGGAGTTGGTGTTTTCAAATATTTTTGATTATATACAAATGCATTCCATGTAGAAGTCGGTAAAATATATAGTGTTTACAAAAGTTCAAAATCATAAAAGCATAAGAGAAACATAATTATGCCCCAAGTCTAAGAATATAATGCGATTGTAAGAAAAGCTTGTTGTCGCAAAGATTTCAGGAAACACCAGCGATTGTTGTCAATGAGTAATTTCTGATGATGATCTATTTGAGCACTTCTAGTGAATACCAAATAATAATAACAATACCAATTATAATATTAACAATAATAATTATAGTAACAATAAAAACTATAATAATAACAATAATAATAATAATAATAATAATAACAACAACAACAGAAACTATAATAATAATGATAAAAATAATAATACTCATAAAAACCCTAATAAGCAATAAAAAACTATAATATTAATAATATTATTAATAATAATATTATCAAAAACCACAATAACAATAAAAATATAATAATAATAATAATAATAATAATAATAATAATAATAATAATAATAATAATAATAATAATGCTATAAACCATTATAACAATAAAAAACTATACTAATAATGTGGTGGGGACATACTCACCCTTATAACCGCTAAGATGGACTTGCCACTTAGGCATATAACGAGCAAGTCCTGATCGTTCAATGAGAGCTAGCCCGGATATCGAACTAACGACTCCCCACGGATTTACTAACCTTTTCTGTACCACTAACCCTTGCTTGATATAAATATTCGTCTTATTCTCACCAAGTCGTCTTGTTCCTACTTTCACCATTTCCGACCCCACTACAAATACTACTACTAATACTACTGCTACTAATACTACTGCTACTACTACTACTACTACTACTAATAATAATAATAATAATAATAATATGTGTTGATGGACAACACATAACAGAAATTAACATACGAAGAGGCATCTTCCAATTAGACTCCCTATCACTATTACTGTTCATCATAACCATGATGACCCTGAACAGTATTCTGAGAAAGTGGCAAGATGGATAAAAGTTTTCTAATACAGAGAAAATCTGAAGCACCTGATGTACATGGACGATTTGGAACTTTTTGCAAGGACCAAAAAGGAGCTAGAGGCACTAATTAACACTACCAGGATCTTCAGACAGGATATCCAAATGGCATTTGGAATGGAAAAGTGCGTACTACTAGTTATAAGAAAGGGAAAACTGGAAACGACAAAATGCATAGAACTACCAAACAAAACGAAGATGAGAGCACTAGGAAAACAAGACGACTGTAAATACTTGGGGATTCTGGAAGCGGTCACCATCAAAGCAACGGAAATGAAAGAGAGAATTGGAAAGAAATACCTCAGCAGAACAAGAAAACTCCTGGAAACGAAATTAGATAGCAGACACATAATAAAAGGTATTAACACATGGGCAGTATTACTAGTACAGTATGCTGGACAATTTGCAGGGTGGACCAAAGAAGAATTGAGACAGATCGATCAGAAGACCAGGAAACTCATGACAATGCACAATGCACTACACCCAAAGTATGATATTCACAGACTCTACGTGAAAAGGAAAGACGGCAGGAGAGGACGGGTCTGCATAGGAGACTGGAAATTACACAAAAACGAACTAGAAAAATAAATGATACAAAATACTGAAAGCATTATGGCAGGGAGAGATACTTAAAAATATTTTAAAAAAACAGAAAGTTGAGTGATAAATGAAAAACAAGAAAGAAAAATGGGAAGAGATACAACTGCACAGGAGATCCATAAGAATGACAAAAGATGAGAATGACGAAAACACTTGGACAAGGATGTGAAAAAGGACATGTAAACCGAGAAACTAAATCCTAATCATTGCAGCACAAGATAACTAGATAAAAACCAACAATATGAAAGCCAAGATCGATAAAACACAAAGAAACAGCAAATGCAGACTCTGTGGAAGAATAGACGAAACGATAAACCATATAGTAAGCGAATGCAGCAAACTGGCCCTAAAAGAAATACATAAACAGGCACGATTAAGTGGGGAGGGCAGTACACTGGGAATTATGCAAACAAATTCATTTTAAAAGTACAGAGAAATGGTACTAGCATAAGCCAGCAACCGTACTTGAAAGCGAGAATCACAAAATCCTATGAAACATGGACATATAGACGGACAACTCCATCCAAGCAAGAAGACTATATGCCGAAATAATTGACAAGAAATAAAAATTCTGTCAAATCATAGATTCTGCTGCCCCAGCTGCCCACAGGTTGAGTATGAAAGAAAGAGAGAAACAGCACAAATACACAGAGCTACACAGAGAGCTAAAAGGGATTTGGATGATGGAGAAAATTAAAATAATACCTAGAATGGTAGGAGCACTAGGAACAGTTCCGAAAAACTTTGAAAAAAGAATGGGAGGAATTGGAATCAGAGGAATGGCTGCAAAGATACAACGACTAACGATAATGAAAACGGCTGAAATATTAAGGAAACTCCTTGAATGCGGAGAATAATACGCATGAACCACATGCGTGAGCAAGACAAAATGCTGCAACATCCCTCGGCTGAAATACCGCTTCGCTTCATTTTTATTTTAAATATATATCATTGCAGCTTCGATCCAGCAGGTCCTAGATAAACCGTGCCTTATGCGGGTGGTGTTTTTGCTAGTATTATCGTAAAACTTCCTCGCACGAATTGACAGCAATATGCGAATAAGTACTTTGTTTTATTATATGTGTTTAATTTTCAAGTTGTACATATATTTTTTCGCATATGTGCGTACATATGTGTCACACACGTATAATTGTTTTGGCAAAAGCTGGTAGCAATCCAACTATCGGGGCCAGCTTCAATGTGCCCTTGTTATATAGCCGTCACAAAATATATAAGCTCTTTATCATAAAAAAAACATTAAAATTAGGAGAGAAACTGGTCACAAATCCAATAAGAATAAGTCAAAAGAAACATTAGGCCAGCAAAGTCGATATGAGGTCGAGAGTAACACAATGAAGATGCCGAGTAAGTGGGGATGAATCAGCCATGGTTGATGTAGGGGGTTTGGTTGTGGAGGAGAAAAAAAGGTTGATGTTGGCCATAATCCAGCCGCTGCCCCAGCTCTGCCAGGAAAACACGATCACGGCACAGAGACATGTACAGGGCATCCGGGCAGAGGAGATTGGCTAATTCGCATCGATCCTTTTCATGACATTTTCTTGGGAAGGATTTTATGGTTGAATATATATGCAAACGTTTATTTAAGAATTCGCCTTCTCTCTATCTACATTCTCTCTAGATCTTAATATACGTTTGATACATACACAGAAAAACATTCATATATTCGATTAAAAAAAAATCAGACACTTCTCTCAAAATCAATCACCACACTTATGACTTATGGATCAAGCAGGTTTGCACTCAGTCATAGGTTGATATTTTTACATGTGTCTTCAGTGCAAACATTCAAATCTCTTTCTTTATTGCTTTCTTTATCTCTCTCTGTCACTCCGTGTCTCTCTCTCTCTCTTTATATATATATATATATATATATATATATATATATATATATATATATATAGATATATATATATGTGTGTGTGTATGTGGGTGTGTTTTATATATATATATATATATATATATATATATATATATATATATATATATATATATATATATATACTATTTGAGAAGGAAAACCGAGAATTAAAAAAATAGTAATCAACGTGGCATTTCAGGGGATATCATCAGAATTTCATAGGAAAAATGTAGAAGTCCTTCCCATGCTCGACCGAAACTATAAATTTGCGTGCGGAAAGGTTGGATTATTTTATGGTTATATACACACATTAAAACGATTATTTAAATATATATGTACATGCACATTTCATTTTTTTTTATCTTACTTGTTTTGTGGAAATTATATGAGGAGAGACGGTTAAGGACATATGGACTGATTACCCAGGATCTGTATTCATATTTTGTCCTCTGATTATTATATTTCCTATAATAGGAACTAAATTGTAGAAATCTTTTAGCACCATCACGCAAAGAAAAGGTTTCTACAATTTAGCACCTATTTTAAGACATATAATAATCAGAGAGCAAAATATGAGTGCATATCCTGTGTAATCAGTCTATATGTCCTTAACCGTATCTCCTCATATAATTTCAACAAAATAAGTAAGATAAAAGAATTAACAATTAAATGTGAATGTACATATGTATTTCAATCATCATTTTAATGTGTATATATAAGCATAGAATAATCAAACCCTTAACACGCAAATTTATAGTTTCGGTCGAGACTGGGAACGATTTTAGGAGTGTTTGCTATTTCACTCGTATGCCGTCTGTAATCGTTTTTCTTCTACATTTCCCCTACGAAATCCTTATGATGCCCCCTTAAATAGGGACGAAACGTTGATTACTATTTTATTAATTTAATAAATACTTAATTAATGAGTGTCTGAAAAGATTTTTTTCATCGGCGATAAAGGTTACATTATGATAGGAAATATCAGAGAAAACGATTACCTCATTTATGACAACGGGTGCTGTCTTTTGTAGGGAACAGTTACAAACTCTTCTACCGTAACAGAAATGGTATATTCGTTTTTTGACGGGAGTTGTTGCGATATACTCAGATACCACTCGGGACACTAGAATATAAAATAAAAAAATCACACTTTAACGAAATTCCCTAGGACTTGTTTTTTTTTTTTCTGGAAACGGCTTCGCTTAATTTAGCAAATCAGTGTTTCAATGGTAGCTGCTCGTTGATTCAGAAATCCTTCTTCCCCATGTAAAACAGTAATAGCATTAGCTTAGTATTCAAGAACTAAACTCAAGATATACATTCAAATCAATTTCACATTTTACAAACCATGTCTCTCTGTTTCTCACACAATACATCAGATATCCCTCTTATGCTCTCTCTCTCTCTCTCTATATATATATATATATATATATATATATATATATATATATATATATATATATGTATGTAAATTAGTTTTATATCCATAGGCAGGTGTTTCATATTTTCGAGACTATTAGCGCAAGAAGTTGCCATTGCCTCTTGTTGTGGGATTCGAACTCAGACACGACGCCATCTTTGACTCCTTTAGCAAGGGAAATTACCCAATGACCGTTGTTAACCGCTAGGAGAATTAAGTTTAATTCAAAATTTATAAAATCAAACACATGCATACATGTTGTTAAGAACGGTCTATAGTTATCAAGCGAGGGGAAGTCGAGATTTCGCATATAGACCAACTGACAGACTTTTATTTCACAGTAAGTGCTAAACTGTACGGAAATTTACTTCTTAAATGGTGGAAACAATTATAATCAAAATTATATTTTTTTTAAGTTTCACAAATAATTGTGTTTCATCTTTTCGGAATCATCAGTGTTGAAATGTACAATTGTTTCTAGTCGTAGGATAACACCTATCGAAGAAGGATTGTGAAAATTAGAAACACTGAGCTGATGCAACCCCTCTGTCGTTGATCGACGTCGGATCCATAAAATGTATCTGTTTTAGTCCTAAGAGTATGAGCGAAAACAAGGTAGAATATAACTATAAAAACAATTGGCCAGAAAGAACGATGTAGCCACTGACAGTGTTTCAGTGCATCCTATTTTCAGGAAACATTCAATCGATTCGCTGCCTTTTACATTAAACTGCGACTTCGAAAACCGGATATTATAAATACTCTGCCAAAATCTACGTGGATCAATTCTGATTAACGACACGTTCTACATATCCACATAAAAAACACCGTTTAATTGACACACCTTTCTGCCTGATCACCCGGAAAGCCGTCTACAATGATTGCAAGTGTAGAGGATCCAAACTCCGCTAGAAAACATTATAATTGCATCACAACATCATTACATATAAATGATAGCGATGCTGGTCTTGAATTGTTTCACAATCAATTTTAAATGACGACAATCAGTGTCGCCTTCACTACACCTGCTCTATCGTGGTAAGATATAATATGATATAACGTTATTAGGGGCACCCTTCAGGCTCACTATTCTGGATACTTATCCATTTCCCAACTTAATATCTGGCAATTGTGCGTTGGTATTTACCGATAGTTTAAGTAAGCATCTACAATATGCTGAGGCGATCAGTAAACACGAATAATTTAAAACATGCGTTCATCTTAATGATGAGTTTCTCCTAAGCAACCTATTGTTTACATGAGAAATAGATGATTTTACATTGGCATAGCAAGTTAGAAGTTTTCCTTTGTTTAAATCATTTCGATAATTCCTGAATTTTGAGCTTTTACTGAAACTATATTCTTTGGATAACTGATGAGCTTAAGGCTTCGGCATCTTTAGACTGGTTAATACATCTGTCAGAATACGCTGAAATGATATTCTCTATGAAATGGTTCGTAAACTTAATAACTATATTTTGCTCTAGTGAAAAAGGTGTGCATATTGCTCGAGTGTATCACGAGTAGTTTTTTGTTTCACAGCTTATATTCATCCAATGCATTGTTGATTGTCCAAATAAAGACAAACTTATATATTTGTATACTAGCATTTTATGTCATTAATCACATTTCATGCAAAATGTTGACATTATAAAAAAAGTAAGGAAAATATTAGAGAATTTGCAGATTGTCGCGAAAATTTAGTTTCTAACATTAACTAACATCAGACTTACCTCCTCTTTCAGAGACTAAGGACAAAACAGATTCTTCAATTTGATCATATACGGGACATGAATAAAGTATGCAATAGCATGGATTAAATCAAGAGGACAATTAAATGAGGTAACTAATGGCATTAAAAAAACAGCGATAAAGCGTAAAAGTAAGTAAGGTTAAACAGTGTAGAAATGCATAATAAACAAAGAAGAAATTTTATTAAAAAAAAAGGCGGTAACTGTAAATATTAGCGACATGATTGAGAAAGCAAAATGTATGAAAAATATAAAGGAGAAGAATATTTTGAATTTTTACACTTCTTATATATATATATTTTGAAAATGTTATCTTAAATCTTCTCCCTCATACAGATTTAAAACTTAGCGGATTAGCATTGACACTAAAAGCCAAAAGTATGCATAAAAAAATAAATGAAGACATTTTTTTGTCGAGGGCAGTTTGTATAGGAAGGTGGAGGTTGGTCGAGGAGGAGAAAATGGCGGGAATTTTTAAATGAACAATTATAAGCGTATCGGATTGAAAATGAACACGACCAAGTAAGATGTTCTAATGTCAGCTGGACGCAAAATGATGGGAAAAGCGAGCGATAGAGACAAGTGGATGTAGGCGTGTATACAAAAGCATGTGTTTCTGAATGTCTGTATGTCTGTGTCTATATATCATGAATGTTGGAATCAGGAATCCTCGGAGAAAACGTAGCCAATTGATTTATAATTCCATTAAACATAAAACTTTTAATATCAACTAATTTTTATTAGTCTTTAAAATATTATACTTTCAGTTAGACGTACTATGGGAGATTTTAACGTTTAGATAGCTATTACATTTCTGTGTGAAGTCAGCAAACTGTGGTAAAGCTATATGAGATACAGTTAAAATATTTATAATACATATATATATATATATATATATATATATATATATATATATATAAGTGAACGTGTCTGTGTGTCTGTTTGTCTGTGTGCATTTCCCTACGCAATAACTCTGCAATTTTTAGTCTACAGACTCGAAATTTGATGTACAGGTAACTGAGATTTGCGCAAATCGACGTGATCGGTCTTTGGCCAGAAATTTGGCGATTAAGCGGTCAAAGTTCAACGATTTGACCTTTGAGAACTCTACCAAACTCCTCTGACAATTTTGAGTCTACGCACCTGAAATTTTATATATAGGTTCCATTTGATATGGATCTATCTTAATTACTAAATTTGTGCCCAAAACAATAAATTTTAAGGGGTCATAATAGGGGCCAAAGTTTTAAAAAAATTGACCTCTGCGGTCTCTTCCAAATTACTCAGACAGTTTCTAGTCTAAATATTTGAGATTTTACATAAAAGGTATTCAGAGATAGGGCAAGATTGTTCATCAATTTGGGTCGAACATTTTTAGTTACTAATATGTAAATGTATGTATGTATGTATGTTTGCATGTCTGTCTTAAACTTTCAATACAGGAGACGAATTTTAACCAGATCATTATCGTTTTAAAGTTCGACCTTCCATACGACAAATATCGAAAAATTGGGTAAAAAACATTAATATGTTCCCTTCCAACTAGGAACTTTTCTACAAGGGGGGTTACATTTTTCGCCTATATTTTTGAAAATTATCCTCTCCTTTAGATTGTCTAGCCTTAATTTTAAAAAAATTCCGATTCCGGTTTAGCGCTGGTCGTAGCAGCATAAACGTTAGGTTTTACCCTGTTCTTTTCCTATCTGAGGTACGGGTTCGAGACTGCCTTCCTGCTGCCACTTGTTTTTCTTGTTTTTGCTCAACATGCACATCCAAACACCCGGGCAACGCCGAGCGTCCATGTTAGTATATATATATATATATATATATATATATATATATATATATATATATATATATATATATATATATATATATATATTGATGAGATGTAGGCAAGAAGTGTGTAAGGAAGCATACGGCTATAGAATCCGACTGTGGGTATTTTGATAATTTCAAGTTGAAAAGAACACATATTATTATTATTATTATTATTATTATTATTATTATTATTATTATTATTATTATTATTTCTTAAATTTATTAAAAGATTTTAAGAAGAATAAGGATGGTATGTATTCTTTTAATAAAATATTGACATTTATTTTACAGTGGTATTTTTAAAAGCCAAGGTAAGGTACGCGAGAATATACTCCTGATTTTATTTTAAATATATAATGCAATCTATCTATCTTCTATACTCCTATGAATTCGTTTTTCTTTTGTGTGTATTGATATTCATATTTAAAAAAACCCTCTTTTCTATTTATAAAAAAAAAGAGAATGCAATGTTCTTATATATGGCTATCGGAATTGCAATCACTAATAAAAGATCTAGTTAATTTGCATATTATTTTAAACATTCATTTTAATTCCCTATTAGTTTATTCAGTTTTCTAATGAGACAATCATCTTTAGTTGAATATGACGTGTAATTATATTCATGCAGATATTCTACATGAGCTATATTTGCGTAATATTTGCGTAAAAAGCTTTCAGTAAACACAAAATTGTTTGCATATATATATATTTATGTATACGTATATATTTTTGTTGGAAAAAATTTTCCTACCAAACTCCTCCTAGAGTTTTCGGTCTACAGACATGAGACTTCATATATAAGGTATTTGAATCCATGAAAATGTTATATTTGTGTTTTAGCCCGGAAAAATCGGTTACAAAAGTGGGGAAATTAAAAAAAAAAATGAAATTTGCCAGGTGAAGGTCGAACGCCTGCATTACGAATGCATGACGTAGTTTCTATTAGTTCATGTTTTAATTTTTAGCCTTGCAGTAAACATGTTTTCATATCGCAGACATTTACCGCAGAAGCAAAATAAATCGTGAACTGAACGTTTTGGTTTCGATTCTCGGTGGTGGCGCAGGAGTCCATTTTTATACGTTTTAAATCATTACAATATATTGCATCCGATCTATTTATCTATCTATCTATATCTATAAAAGTGTATATGTTTGTCTGTCCGTCTTTTCTCTATGGTAGTTAAGGAGGACTGTTATACAGAAAGGCATTATATACATATTCAAACTTTTTAATATATACACATGCACATAACCTTATAAACAGTACATAGGGCCCAAGCAAAGCCGGGCGGAACTGCTAGTAAAGTTTATAATATATATATATATATATGCACAAAGCATGATCAATATATTAAAGAAAAACCAAAAATACTATTAAGAGGAGCAATTAAATATATTTAATATGACATAAATAATAAAAGCAACATATAATTTTACAATAATAATTTTAAGTCATATATATATATGTATATATATGTATATACATCTACTATATATATATATATATATATATATATAAAGTTGAAGTGGTGGGTGTGTGGTTGTGTGTGTGTGTTTGTGTGTGTGTGTCTGTGTACATTTTCCTACGCAATAACACTGGAAATTTTCAGCCTACCGTCTCAAAATTTGATATACAGGATACTGAGATTTGGGAAAATCTTTGTTATCCGTTTTCGACCAGAAATTTGGTTGTTAAGGATCAAAGTTCAACAATTTGACCTTTGAGAACTCTACCAAACTCCACCGACAGGTTTGGGTCTAAACACTTGCAAATTTGGATGTAGGTTCCTTGGACGTGGATCTAACTTAATAACTTGATGTGACCCCAAAAGAATAAATGTTACGGGGTCATAATAGGGTTCACAGTTTTAAAAAAATTACCTCTGCGGTATCTACCAAATTACTCAGACAATTTCTTGAAATTTTACATAAAGGGTATTCAGAGATAGGGTAAGCTTTTAAATCGGTTGAGATAGAAAATTTTTAGTTACCAATATATAAATGTATGTATGTATCTATCTATCTATCTATTATGTATGTCTGCATAAAACTTTCGACAGAGGCGACGGATTTTTACAAGATCAATATCCGTATTAAGTCCGACCTTTCAGACGACAAATATCGAAAAATTGGCTACAAACATTTCTTCACACCAAACTGGACAATTTTCTACAGGGGGTTGGGGTTTTTTTGCCGACATTTTTTAAAGTCATCCTCCCTTTCGATTGACTAGCCTTAATAAAAACCTACGTCACTTCGGGTTTTGCGTTGGTCGTAACAGCAAAGGTGTCAAGTTTCTTTTCCCCGTTCTTTTCCTCTATCGCGGTACGGATTCGAGCTTGCCTTAATTCGATCACTTTTTTTTTCTCAACACGCACAGCCAAACACCCAGGCAACGCCGGTCTGAAATGCTATTATACATACATAATCACACACACACACACACACACACGCACACACACACACACATATATATATATAAATATATATAAATATATATGTATATATATATATATATATATTTAAATATATTTATATATATAAAACACAATATATACATATATATATATACATATATATGCATACATATATATATATATATATATATATATATATATATTAAGTAATGTGATTTATAATTTAAAAGTTTTAAAATTTTTTAAATTTAACAATCAAAATTTAATTAAATTAAAAATCAGTTTCATAAGAAGGAACAACAACAAAGTCAATTATCTGTACGATCGTTTCGGAAATCCGTGCTTTTTATTTGTGGTATACATGAAGTCACGTAGAATAATTATACATAGTTTTTTTGGTAAGCACGGTCTCCTCATCAGCAAATTTAGGAGGATTTCTATTGAATTGAAAAGACACCAAAAATAAACCTAGCATTAAAAGTAAGGCAGATGAATCTGAAAAATTGAAGTAAAAGGTTTGGATATAAAATTTATAAGAAAATTAATAAGAAAATTTGTATAGGTTAGAGATAGAAATGAGTAGAAAAAATATATATATTTTTGAATTTACATAATAAATTTGATTTAAAAATATATAGATATATAATTACCTTTTGGTTTTTCTTTTTTTGAAATCAGGAACTGTATTTAAAGTAGTCATTTAGATGTTTGCTATAGCTTTTTATTTTATTGAATGATGAATTTTAAAAGGGCGACGCTCGTGCAGTAAATTGTTTCCGTTAGCGTATTTTGATTTAGAGACGCTACAGTTAATATCTATAGAGAGAGAGTTTTTTTTTTTTTTTTTTTTTTGCAAGTTTTTAAGGGGAGATAATTGTCATGGCTTTATTTATTATTTGATTTACGAGTCTAAGAGCGGTAATTGGTTTAACTTAATTTATTAAAAAAAAAAAAAAAAAAAAAAAATCTATTTTTACTAATGAGTAATTTTTAATAATTTAAGGTGGTTTATATTTATTAAATTTAAACCAACGTTTATGATTACACGATAGAAGCTCGTGTCTTGAATTTACTAGTTTGGTTGTGCTTTTTATATCTTCATATTTTAAAATTTTTAGGGTTTCTTTTGTACATAATGTACAAAATTTATCTCCTGGTTTATATGATTTGCAAGTCTCAATTATTTGCCATTTTAAGTTAAAATGGCAAATAATTGAGACTTGCAAATCATATAAACCAGGAGATAAATTTTGTATATTATGTACAAAAGAAACCCTAAAAATTTTAAAATATGAAGATATAAAAAGCACAACCAAACTAGTAAATTCAAGACACGAGCTTCTATCGTGTAATCATAAACGTTGGTTTAAATTTAATAAATATAAACCACCTTAAATTATTAAAAATTACTCATTAGTAAAAATAGATTTTTTTTTTTTTAATAAATTAAGTTAAACCAATTACCGCTCTTAGACTCGTAAATCAAATAATAAATAAAGCCATGACAATTATCTCCCCTTAAAAACTTGCAAAAAAAAAAAAAAAAAAAAAAAAAAACTCTCTCTCTATAGATATTAACTGTAGCGTCTCTAAATCAAAATACGCTAACGGAAACAATTTACTGCACGAGCGTCGCCCTTTTAAAATTCATCATTCAATAAAATAAAAAGCTATAGCAAACATCTAAATGACTACTTTAAATACAGTTTCTGATTTCAAAAAAAGAAAAACCAAAAGGTAATTATATATCTATATATTTTTAAATCAAATTTATTATGTAAATTCAAAAATATATATATTTTTTCTACTCATTTCTATCTCTAACCTATACAAATTTTCTTATTAATTTTCTTATAAATTTTATATCCAAACCTTTTACTTCAATTTTTCAGATTCATCTGCCTTACTTTTAATGCTAGGTTTATTTTTGGTGTCTTTTCAATTCAATAGAAATCCTCCTAAATTTGCTGATGAGGAGACCGTGCTTACCAAAAAAACTATGTATAATTATTCTACGTGACTTCATGTATACCACAAATAAAAAGCACGGATTTCCGAAACGATCGTACAGATAATTGACTTTGTTGTTGTTCCTTCTTATGAAACTGATTTTTAATTTAATTAAATTTTGATTGTTAAATTTAAAAAAATTTAAAACTTTTAAATTATAAATCACATTACTTAATATTGAATTAGCTCTAGGACATTTAACTATCGAGCTTATTATATATCTAAATTACAACGAGCATTTCCTGTATTTTAATTAAACTAGTAATTTCATTATTACATTAAAATACACTTAGCTCTTTAGACTATTATTCTAATCTCCTTTAAATTATATATATATATATATATATATATATATATATATATATATATATATATATATATATATATATATACACTAACATTTCAGACCGGCGTTACCCGGGCGTTTGGACGTTTGGAGGTCGGCCTTTCAGACGAAAAAATATTGAAAAATTGTCTAAAAACATTAATTTCTTCATCCTAAATATATATATATATATATATATATATATATATATACACCCACACGCGCACACATACATACATACACACACACGCATATATATATATATATATATATATATATATATATATATATATATATACATGTATTCAAAACGTAAGCCACATTATACGCAGATAAAAGAATTATTAAACTCAAAACGGCATAATTATTTTGAACATAAATCTGAAAAGAACAAAATGGAGTAGCAATTGTTTTTTTTATGAGATTTACCCTACTTTTCATACAAATGTATACAGAAAAGCTTTATAAGTCTCTGCTAAAATTCATTTAATATGTTATTTTGGAAGTGTGCATTGTAAGGATAATTTAAGTTTGTACAATATTTACGTTTGTCTTTGATTATTCATATCTCCGTGATGTGCGTTCGTACTTCTTATGCTGATGGTATCGAATCTAGTATTGACCTTTTCCAGCCAAAAATTGTAGCAGTGTTTTCTGTCTATATCAATAATTACATACTAATTGATGAGGGTATAAATCAGTTATAACCATGTTATATATCACGCATTTTCTGCGTTTATGTATCGCAGATATCAATACATGCATAATATATATGTGTGTATATATATATATATATATATATATATATATATATAATAAAAGATAGGAAATAAAAGTTATTTATAACATTAATATACTATCACATAATAATAATAATAATAATAATAATAATAATAATAATAATAATAATAATAATAATAATAATGAAAGTTAAGAGTAAAATATAGAAAAACATTTTAGGGCATAGATTTACGAAGATAAATGCTATTTATCAAAAACAGAAGAGTGTATAAAGGGACTCAAAATGCAAATATAGAAATTAACTGGCTTAATATAATGTAGATATGAAATGAGAATGGAGGCATAGTATAATATTGTGCATAGTAATTAAACGGAGTGAAAAGTTAAGGACAAATCGGAAGTTAGTGCGCGTGTAAGTAAAAATGATGATGTAATATAATTATACATACACTTTATTCTACATCTTTCGTTTAATATACTTGTTTGTACTTTTAACAGTTTGGCGTTTTTCTAAGTTTGAGGTTTGAGTTTTTTTTTTTTTTGCTTATGATTTACTCTTTGATGTATTATTTGTATATATATATGTATATATATATGTACATATATATATATATATGTACATATATATATGTACATATATATATATATATATGTATATATATGTGTATATATATATATATAGTCATCAACATACAGTACTGTTTCGCAGCTCATCAGTGCGGCTAGTCAGGCAACTACCTCAAGCCAGGATCCAAACTCGACCGCCTAAATGACAGTCTAAGCTTCTAACCATTACGCTTTACGGCGGCTGCTGTTCCGTTAGTCAAATAACGATGTTTTACAATAATGGAAATAGTATTCTGGCAGGATATAGAAATATAAAAGAAACAAAACAAGTTATGCGTTCATAAACGCTTCGTCATTCTTTCGTGACTTACTCTAGATGAAAGAAATTTAGAAAACAAAACACTGATACAAATATTTGAAACTATATTTTTGGTGTAATGCGCTGTAATAAAGTGTCCCATTTAAAAAAAAAAATAAATCGTTACATATTTAAAAAAAAAAAAACGCAGGCGCCTCTCGTTGTGAGAGAAAGTAAGATGTTTTATGAGGTCATATATCCGTTAATATATTTTAAAAGATATGATGCAATTAATATTCTTAGAACCAATATATCCGTTATAATTAAAAATGAATGATTTTTGATATGTGTATTTTTGTCATGTAATTTATTGACAGATTATATGCATTACTTATAAAAGGATGTGTTTTGTATAATGTCAGCTGATAAACCTGTGCTTAAATTAATTCTCATTCTTTTATTAGAAGTCTATTTGTAAAGAGAGAGAGAGCGCGATACATTATAGAAACTTCTACGTTGTGTATGTATGCTTAAATTTGCAAAAAAGCACTGATTGACGAAGTCTCTGTCCCGGTTTATAATAATAATAATAATATTTTTAATAATAATAATAATATTTTAATAATATTTTTGCTTGTTTGAAGTCTAAAGTATGAATATACTGCAATGGATAAGAGAATAATGCATTAAGAAATTGCTATTTCTAATATTTCTTTTATGTTTTATGATCTTTTCTCTAATCTGCGTTGGCTTTAACAAAAGTATATTTGTTGCGAACTTTTGCAAGGTATATGCCTGCATTGGAAACTGGCTTGTTTTGGAGATGTTTTATTGTTTTTAATGTGTGTTTTATAGTTTGCGATGTAGTTTGTATGATTGGGATTCCTAGTTTGTTTGCTGTGTTGCAAATTATTCTGGTTTTGGTGTGAGCATGTAAATGAAGATGTGTGTTCATCAGAGAACTGTCTGGTGCATATGATTTTTGTTTATTTATCCTGGAAAAATATTTATGTGGCTTTTGTGTTAGCATTTAATAAAAATATATGTGGACTATTGCAAAGTTTTCTAGTTAAAATAATATAATTTAATTTTAGACACAGATATACACTCTCACACTATAAAACACTTCCTATACTCAATACATATTTTCAGTAAATACATTGTATAACAAAAATGCACTCACACCATTGCAGTTACGCACCATTCTGTTTGAACGATAACGGACTAAATAATATTAATTGCATTATATCTTCTTAATGTATAAACGGCTTTATTACAGTGTACAAAATCTTACTCTTCATTACAACGCTATGACCAAACTGTTTTTTCCAACGACTCTTTTTCGTTTCTGAGATGAAACAGGTTAAGGATATTCATTACATCAAAATATATTTTCAAATATTTGTACTAACGTTTTGTTTCTTTATTTAATTAATCGATATGATGATTTTAAAAATAGGACGAAACGTTGATGGACCCATGACTTGGTTTATTTCTTTTGGATTTTTTTCTCTCTGCTTGTCTCTTTCTGTCTCTGTCCCCTTCATCTGTCTCGCTGTCTTTCTGTCTGTCTGCCTGACTGCATCTCGTTCTCTCTACCTCTCTCCCTCTCTCTCTCTCTCTCTCTCTCTCTCTATATATATATATATATATATATATATATATATATATATATATATATATATATATCGGGCATAAAACCCAGGGGTAATTGCGACAAGTAAAAAAAAAGTGCTTTTTATATGCGTGGTTGCAAAGTAAGGACTTTGAAATATTTGGCGCAATTACCCCGGATTTGGCGCAATTACCCAAAAGTCCGGTTTATATATATATATATATATATATATATATATATATATATATATATATATATATATATATATATATATTACAAATATTCTTCACTTATTATTGTCAAATAGTAAACCGGGATAATACTTAATAAGGTTTTCAGTGGGGCAGGCTACAGCACCGCGGTGATTTGATTAATTAAAAGGAAGTCTTAATAATGATTTCTTTTTTTACATTAGAATAATATAACGATTGTGAAGTTATATTTGATAAGTATCATACGATATTGTGTTCCACAGATGGTTAGTAGAAAAAAAAGTTTGTCCTTGGTAGATCCATTTCAGTTTAAGTAATCAAAAAAGACAATGGGATAATTGACGGTTGTTGTAGGTAAAACGTTGTTCTTACTATTTTACATACGGTACTAGTGATACGATTAAAATAGTTACTAATAAGGGATAGACAAACAAACGGACACTAGAGTATTACTCTGTGGATAGAAATCCCAAATCGAAAACCGGCTGATGTTTTTTATTACAATCTGTATTGAATATTACCGGGTGTGACATTTCACGCGTAAATACTGGAAATTTTGCTAACGTGGATACGGTAGCGACATACACATTGTAATAAGAATACAATAAGTTTAATCCTAAATGAATAGCGCCGTTTAAGCTTGTTTTGAATAGAACAACGGATGATTTTTTTCTCTTTGTGAGACTTGATAACCGATTCAATTTTGGACATGTTTCAAGTTTACTCTCGACTTTTTTTTCCCGTCTCTCTTTAGAATTAGGAAAAATATCCCGTTTAAGTTTTGTGCCAAGTTTTCCTATGATTTGATCACTATCCGGACTTTCGTTTTATTCCTTACCTTTTATCTTCTGATTAGGGGTATTTTTATATTAACAAAATAAAGTTGGTAACCTAGACGAACGTTACCTAGACACGTTCGCTCTCTACCGCAAACACACACAGACACACACACACACACACACACACATATATATATATATATACATATATATATATATAAAGATATATATATATATATCTATAAAAGTGAACGTGTCTGTCTGTCTGTCTGTCTGTCTGTGTGTCTGTGTGTCTGTCTGTCTGTGTACATTTCCCTACGCAATAACTCTGTCAATTTTTAGTCTATAGACTCGAAATTTGAAATACTGAGATTTGGGAGAATCGATGTGACGGGTGTCAGCCAGAGATTTGGCTGTTAAGGGGTCAAATTTTAACGATTTGACCTTTAAGAACTCTACCAAACTCCTCCGACAATTTTGGGTCTAGACACTTGAACTTTTAGATTTAGGTTCCTTGAACTCTAACTTAATAAAGTGATTTGAGCCCGAAACAATAAATTTTCAGGGGTCATAATAGGGGTCAAAGTTTTAAAAAATTAACCATTTTTTTTTGTTTTTTTGCTTTTTTTGCACAGCATACACCTCCAAACTCCCGAGCAACGCCGGGCACCCCTGCTAGTATGTATATATTTATATAAATATTTATATATGAATATATAAATGTGTGTGTGTGTCCATATACATGTGAAATTTGGTGTATGGAATAGCAGAATATTTCCTCTTTATAACAGCTTGAGAATTTAGATTTTAAATTGTATGCATTGATCGAAGTTTTCCAAGACAAAGTAAGATTTTACATCCTAATACATATTTTATATACTGTTAAAGTGCTAGAAAGTATAATCTGCGATATTTGCGTGGAATGATGAATACACTAGTCGGACCCTATTTTCCAAATAATATTTGTTGAAGACAAATACGTTCTTACCATAGACGGCGTTCAGTATCGAATGCATCTAGCTGATGATTCTATTCTGACATTTTTATTTCCATTTTGACAACAAAAACATCAATTTTGGTGTACGTATAGCAAATTAGGTTTAACCATTATAACTATGTGCTAATATCTTCTCTTCTGAACAGATCGCAGACATCGACATCCTGCAGAATAAGTAGTTATTATATATCAAATATATTCTTTGGTTTCATAGAATAATATAAAATCCTTTGATTTGAAATTTATCCATGTCACGTCATAAATTGAAAAATTTATTGAATTACGAAAATTCTATATATATATATATATATATATATATATATATATATATATATATATGTATATGTATATTTGTAGTCATCGACATACACTGCCACTAGACTAGCACCTCTTCCAAGCCAAGGATTGAAGCCAGAACCATCGCGTTACAGTGAGCAGTTCTACCGATCGTCCCACGGGAGCGGCGCCGGTAAATAATCCCACCAAATATCTATTTAAATAAATATGCGTCCATCACTTTTACAGTGCTCTAACTGCTTTGATTATAAACAACGAGCGTCGCATTTTTCAGCCAATTAAGTAGTGGGTGAGATTACTTACGACAGTTCTCTACCCAAAGAGGGAGGCTAAAATATTTGTACTCATTGACATACAGTACTGTTTCGTTGTATCACAACTCATCGGCGCCGCTAGACTAGCGCCTACCTCAAATTTAAAATATTCTAACGAAAACGAGCGATCGTTTCCTTTGTAGTATATTAGTAGTATATTGGTGAGATTTTCCTTTCGAAAAATATTTTTTAACAACGTCCATTTTCTTCTCCTAATCATTTGAAATTGTTACTCAAAGAGACTAGGCTCCATCTTGCACTTTGCTCGTTGGCGTTTTACAGATGTGATGACTTATGTAGATTTTTTATATCTCCAAATAAATACACACACACACACACACACACACACATATATATATATATATATATACATATATATATATATAAGTGTGTATATATATATATATATATATATATATATATATATGTATATATATGTATATATATAGTGTAGATTTTCGGACAACTTTGTTGTTGGGGTCTTAATTATTTAGACCTTGTCTTAAAATTTAGGACATTATAATACAACATCGCATACTGTATCCAAAATTTTTAAATTCTGTTTCATATTAGTCATATTTTCATTATTCTCATGAGCAAAATCGCACACAAAAAATACATTCCAATTCCGTGTGTAGCACCCTGATTTCGTATGCCACCAATGCCCACCACTTTCTGCTTTTCTGAACAAATTCATTACATCTGGCGATGGCGAGACTATTTTTGGCAAGCATTTCTACTGCCATTGAGAACAATTTGAATGATATCAGGCGCAAACGACGAATTCGCTAAATTGCGCTGCGCTCGGACTGTTCATCTCTTATGCGATTCATAGTCACACCAAAGCATCCCTCTACGAAATTTTAGTTTGTCCGTTCTTCCGTCACGTTTCCGTTCTTAGATAGGATTTCCATCGCCAAAACTCGCAGATTGAAAAGGCAGGTATTATTTTAGAATTAACCAAGCGTGTCAATTAGCTTTGTCGAGCGGAAACATCAAATTGCACATGTTTTGGTATGATTTGAACAATTCACAATGCTATTCTCATCACACTCGTGATATTTACAAGGTTTACATCCAGGAACTTCTAAATGTTCATCTCATCGTACTTAGAAATCTATATACACTAGCAGGGAGACCCGACATTTACCAGGACTGAATGATTATCAATAGATGCTCATATAGCTATATTTTTAATGTCCTCAAAATCGGTGAAATCTCCCATTTTTCAATAAAATCGATTGACTGTGTGCTCTATTTGGGGACCCGTCGCGGTTACTGCGTTAAATTCGTAATTATAAAAACATTATGAATAGATTCACATTACTTACTCATACAAGGTTATTCATAATTGATCATCTATCAAACATTGGGTTTGCCGTTTGTTATTAGATCCTTTTTACTTATGCGATGAATTTATCGAAAGCTAAAGAAAACATACTTTTAAGTCGTGTCTGAGTCGTATTTGTGTGTACACGGCCCTAATATATCAACTAGCTCATGAACTAAATGTAGTACATGTATAGTATTTTATTTCATCCATTACAATGAGTTTTACATTAAAAGAAAAAAAAATTACACACTGAATATAATAATATAACGTAAATATGTAAAACAAACACACACGGGAGAAAAAGATGACGATAATGATCTAAAAACAATAATATTTAAATTATAGATAAAAAAAGGAAGAGAAACTAAAAAAAAAGCAGAAAAAATGTAAATATGTTGACACATGAATCTAGAATATAAATTGCAGACTGAATGATTTATTAGAGTAAATTAAACTAGATAAAAAGGAACCATAATCAAACTTCAACGAATCAGAGACAAAGTAATTACAAGATGCGGATGAAAAAACATTGAAGGAAAAGGTAAACAATGATGAGGCATTTTAAGTTATAAGCTCTTATATCTTAAAACAGATGTCAACTAAAATGAAAATGTGCATAATTCAAAAGCATGAAAATACCTTATTAGTACAATACAATGTGAACCAGTTCGACACGCTTTTAGCTTGAGGTATATAAATGACTAAAGACAATGTAAATAGGTGAAAAACAGTAAATAAAACAATGCAGAGGATATGCAAATTTATAGACTTTCGTATATTCATCTGATCTCTATCTTATCCTTATTGAGTTCCTCCCTTTCCGCCTCTCTCTCGGTCTTTGTGTCGATATACATATGTATGTATATAATGTAAATCAGTTAATCAACATACCCCCCGACACACACACACAAACACACACACACATATATATATATATATATATATAAATATATATATATATATATATAGACATATATATATATTAATCAATATACATACATACTGTTATCAATATATAGAGGGACGGAAGCGAAAACAAAAAAAAAACTACTTAAACACGTGTAATTCTAGAAGTCCAAATACATTCATAATATATATATATATATATATATATATATATATAAATCGATATATATGTATATATATATATATTCACACCAAACATATATAAATGAAACTATATCTATATACATATATATAAGTATATATATATATATATGTATATATATATATATAAGTATATATATATATACATATATATATATTCTGTTTTCATATGTAATCATACATAATCAGGACATTATTTTGTAATTATATAGAAATGTACTTCATGGGTCTGGAAGTATTCTTAGATAGTGTTAATATCAGAATGTCCCGATCAATCCCCAAAACACATAATCGAAAACCCTTATTATAAAGCAGAGCTCCGAAACAACGTAAACTACAAAGTGCATTTTAGAAGATCAATAATAGAACAAACCTAAATGATTGACGTATTAAATCAATAATTAAACCTTTGATAAGACAGTGGCGCATTCGCAATGAATGTTGAGAGTATACTGGACAATATTGCTTAACATTTTGCATTGTATTTTTGAATTTAAGCAATTGCATGAAAAGCATTTTTTTTAAACGTACGGTATATGATGTACAATATAGAATAAAAAAGTATTATATACGAAATTCATGTCTTTATCAATTGATGTGGACCTTCATTTCATTGTAGTGTGGTGGGTATATTATAGAGAAAGCAATCAATAAATTTGTTTGAAAAAGTTTCAATTTCGACGATTATGTTTACAATTAAAGTATTAGAAGTGTTAAGAATTTGTCGAGCCTAATTTAATTCTGGGGAACGCCGGGTTTCAATACTCGTACGCATATATGTTGCACATGTTTTGTTGCATTTCCTCACTTGTATAACAGATGTAAAGATAAGAAATATGTATAAGAAATTTTAGAATCATCAAACGTAGAATATGATGACAATATTGTAGTTCGTTTCAGAAAAAACATTGTAGTTCCAAATCCTCTCAGCCTGGAAATATTCGAACTGATATAAACAAGGTATACATTTTTCATATCAACACACGCACCCACACACACCCACACACACGCACCGTCCCCCCCCCACACACCTATATACTTATATACATATATATATATATATGTATATTTATGTGTATATATATGTGTATATATATATAATTATATATATATTATTCCCAAAATATAATTATTCACAGACCCGTGTTTCATCGTCTACGACTCATAAGTGGCTGAATCTAGCGAGACTCGAAATCGGGATATATATATATATATATATATATATATATATATATATATATATATATATATATATATATATCAGGCCGTCGACGTTACCCTGTCGATGAATTCTCATAAATATTATATTTTAATTCGTAGAGACTTCTTATTGTTTTATTATGTAGGAGATTCTCAGTTCATTATTATCATCCATATAGTAAATTTTTCAAAAGTTATGAAATACATGCATTAAGAATTATCTTCTTATATTAAAACCAGAGCGCTTAGTGCTCTTATCATACTTTTTCGGCGCTTTTTACAACGATCAAGAGTTAAAATCAGTGTCTTTGAGCTTTTAATGTTTAATTTGCCAAATTAACAACATGAGTAGTTCTGATGCGACTTATTCTGGCCAAGTCAATCGTTTTGTGTTTCATTTTGCCTCTTGATAGCAATTTGCGCCGATTAAAAGCAGAATCGAACATGTGGTAGAAGGCAAATGCACTATATATTGAACTACAATTATATTGTATAAATATATAAAGAGGAGTTTTTTAGAGAGTTTTTGAACACAGCGATGAAATCATATATATATATATATATATATATATATATATATATATATATATATATATTATATGAACAAATGATTAATAAAACATGTTAAAAGACATCTTGAAAAAGAGTTAAAAATATATTTAATTTTAAAAAAGGAAGCACAAGATAAGTGGATAGTCCTTAATCCACGGAGTTCGAGAAATAATCTCCTTCTCATCAGAGGGCAGGAATTAGCAAAATGCGGGATCGGAGTTTGCATATAAAAGTATTTAATGAATATATATATATATATATATATATATATATATATATATGTGTGTGTGTGTGTGTGTGTGTGTGTGTGACAATTTTTTACACTCCGATATATTTATTGTCACGAAATCGTACATTTCTCAATAAAATCGCATGATTGCTTGCTCCAGTGTTTAATCTATCGCAGTGTACCGGAGAAAGCTTGACTTCCCTAACTGCAGTGACTTGGTCTACGATAAATTGTAGCACTGTAGAGAAATGCTATTGATTTATGAAATTATTTTTTATTTACATTGACTTGAATTAACATTTATGATTTCAAAAGTATAGTCTTATGGTGCAGTTGTGTTTTAACTATGAAGATTTATTTAGAACGTATTACCGCTGTGTCCAAAAAGTACTGTTGATTCTATATGCCGAACTTTTCTGTTTGTGTTGTTCTTAAACTCACTTGTTATTATAGCCTGTATGAGGTGTTTGCGTTTGTCAAAAATCCCTGTTCTTATATCCATCGTATTTCATTGCGTTTTTAATAAAACGGACTTACAACATGTGATCATTCGATTTAAAAACTCTATGCTATTCACATAGCTTTTTCTTATATATATATATATATATATTGTATATATAAGGCTAGCATACATTTAAATGTATTTATTTTGGAAATTGCTGTCGAAACATTATGTAGAAATACGTAAAACGTATTCAAGTTTCAGCCGTCCCGTTTATTTATTTTCTAAAAACGTTTTTTTTTTTTACATATTGTATGTGGGTTTTCGATTTGCAAAAAGCTATTTTGTGATGTCGGATATTACAATATTTGCAATACGAAATTAATTATGGATATTTATGGACTTTTTCTTTAAATTGGACACGGATATTGAAACTATTAATTAAGATCGTACGATAATAAATAATTGAATCAAACAAAATATTTAATTAATAATCAATTGCGTCCCATTTTAATTTCGCGTTCTATCAAGATTATTGAAGGAGTGATTTGGATTATTCATGAACTTAATGGACTTTTTAATAAATCGAATTGGTGTTGTTGAATGTTCTTGCGAAGAAATACAGGTCTGGTCGTAAATGTAAAATTGTACTAATGAGTATTGCTTGCATGCCCCTTGCTATTTTAGTTTATTGCCATAATTTTCTCGCGGAAATGCACTACTATGCATGGTAAATTGGTGTTTTAATTGGCAATATTTGTTATTAAAAGCTCAGATCATCAATCCATACGAATTTAATATATATATTTCCCCAAGATCTCTCTACTTAAAAGAGCGTAATCTAAAACTTGCTGCTATGGTTTCAAATGATCTGAAGTAACAGAAAGGAGTTATTTGTTTCCGTATATATCTTATAATTTATATTTCCCCTCTTTGGTTTACATCAAGAAAAAAATTACAGTGTTTAAAGATTGGATATTGGAGATGTTAATAATCGTGCCCTATCTCCAGAAGAGGGACGATATAGCATATAAGAAATATTTGCTATCATGTCTACACTTACTGCAACTTCAGATTATTTGAAACAATATTACCAAGTAAACAGTAAGCAAAATTATAGTGGAATAAAAGGTCAATCAAATGAGTTATAGTTTGTTTAAACAGTTACATTAAATTTAGCTTAAATTTGTATTTCTTTTAATTACAAGTGCGGACATTCTTTTTCCGCCTGTGATTCACAATTAGAACATAAAAATAACTGAACATCTAAGGAGAAAATTTAACAAAAAGTTTATGCTACCGTAAAAACCGTATGAATTACCTATAATTAGTATATTTGACAAATAATTTATTGGTATTTGCCTAAGTATAATTACTACTCGAATTTACAACTATGGATTTAACGCAACTAGAATAAATATCCATCAACCAATCGCAAATCTTTATAATTTCCCATAGCAAATGGTAATCATTAATCAGTAAGAAAAACACAGAAAGATTATTTACTTTATAAGAATTACTTCCCTTTGACTGTCAAGAATATAAAGATACAGGGTGGGCCAAAATAAGGGTCCTATTTTTAAAGTTATTCAAATTTGAAGATAGGACCCTTATTTTGGCCCACGCTGTAGTAAGAAAGAATAATTTTACATTCTATTAATCAAACCTTCAACAATAAGCACACACAGCGTAAACAAAGAGCATATAAGAAATTATATACCAATAATAAATCATATAACTTGTGGCGAAGGTAATAAAACTCATACAATCAATTTATATCCATTTATCAACAACAACAAACAAACTAAAAGTGTAACAAAGAAATCAGTTTCGTATCCATGGAAAATCACTAAGAACACTCAAAGTGGAATATAGATAATAACTAATATAACGTAGAAATAGGGCTCGGAGAATAGTAAAATAAATGTTTAAAAAAAAGAATAAATCATTTGTAAAGAATGAAAATAAAAATAGAACAAATGCAGGATGCATAGTCCCTCGTGCACAGTTAACGAGGCACAAAAAAGTTCAGCATTTGCCCCCAACTTATTTTTGCACCACAGAGACATCAAATTCTGGTGAAAATGAACAAACGGTTCAGATTAAGACCTTAACATATGTAAATTTGAGTTCTTCGTGAATATGTAGATAAGCACATATAGAATAGTAATTTCAAGGTTATGAGGTTTTAATGAAGTATATAAGCAATGTTAAATTCAACATGCAACATACAAGACGCAATATTTTCAATATGTATAATAAATAATAATAATAATAATAATAATAATAATAATAATAATAATAATAATAATAATAATAATAATAATTGAGTGGAGACTAACGCATGTGATCAAAAAGCGCGAACCAGACAAACTGCTACAGAGGCAAAACATGAACCCCTAAATCGAACCAATGCCATTGAATTCATGCATCTATACATTCTTTAACTTCACCCCTATCCCTCATTACTACATCACTGCCCTCTCCCACGAAAAAAAGAGTGAGACCATAAAGCAAAGTAGAGTCAAGGAGGAAGGAAAGATCGAGGAGAGATCATTAACCAGAGCTCCGCTGGATAAGTCCGAAGAGAACTGGGATTTTGAGAGACTTATTGCTAATCAAATTCCGGTGAAGACCAATAGCCGCTGCCAACGAGAAATCAGTGGCAAGCAACTGTTGTGATAATGCAAATATATTTGCAAATACTGTCCATAGATGTGTAGAGTACTGGAAATCTGGCGAGACAGTTGTCACACAGGTTCCAGGAAACATCACTAGCTCTTTTCAAGGAGAGATCTTTGATGACCTGTGTGAAAGATCCGGATTAGCCAATAATAATAATTATTTCACAAACATAATTAATTTAAGGTTTCAGATTTAAAAAAAAAAATACCCAGCAAATCTATCACCTTGATAAAAAAAAATGCAATGTAAACATATAGACTTGAATTGACAGCTGACGTGCAATGCATAACTAGGATTAAAATACAAAAATACATCTTCCAATGCAGTTTCCGATCACCTCTACTGTTACGCAAAACAATGGTGACCCCGAACAATATACTAATAAAATATCAAGCCGAATACAAGGTCCCTAATACAGATGAAAAGCTGAACAATGTAATGTAGATTGGGGACCTGAAACCTTTTGAAAATACCAAAAGGGAACTAGAGATGGTAATACGCAAAACCAGTATCTTCAGTCATGATATCCTTATAGAATTTGGTATAGACAACAGACCACTGCTGATCATGAGAAAGTGCAAAGTGGAAGCAACTAAAATTATGGTACTACTTTGTCCAAACGAGATGAGGACACTAGGTCAACATGATAGTTACAAATACTTTGGAATTCCGGAAGCTTATCATCAAAGCAACAAAAATGAAGAAAACATTGGATAGAAAAACTCAGAAGAAAAAGAAAAGTTCTCCAACTAAAATAAATAGTAGAAACCTAATTAAAAGGAAACTCATAACTATGCACAATGCATTGAACCCAAATAATGATACTGAACGACTCTATGTGAAAATGAAAGATTTAATAAGAGGACTGGTGTGTATAGAAGACTGTGCATGTATCAGAAAAAAACGATTAAGAAAAATACATAATGCAGAAGACGGAAGTATTAATTGCAACAGCCAGAGACACTGCAGAAACAATCAAGTAAAAGAAAACAAACAAACACGGAAGAGAAGTGACGAAAAATCGTACGAGGAAAGAAAATAGGAAGATAAACAGCCACACAGACGATTAATAAGAGTGACACAAGATGAGACTAAGGAAAGCATATGGATAGGGCTATAAAAAAAAACTAGAAAAAGTAAACAGAGAAACTGAACCCCTAATAATAGCGGCAATGTATAATGCAATTTGAACCAGCCACATCAAAGCAATAATCGGCAAGACACAATGAAACAGAAAAAGCCAGACTCTGTTGAAAAAGAGACGAAACATAAACCACATAATAAACAAATGCACCACACTAACTCCAAAAAGATATTAATATAAGCACGATGAAATAGACAAGGCTTTTCATATTGGATTATGAAGACAATTACATCTTGAACACCCAGGCAAACGACACAAGCACAGACCTGAAGTAGTACTTTAAAATAAAAGTCGCACATTTCTATGAGATACGAATAAACAAACTATCTTAGCAAGGTGGCCGGATGTCATATTGGTTTAAAAGAAGGAAAAGTCCTGCCAGATTCTTGATTTTTACGTTTCAGTTGACCACAGAGTGAAGATCAAAGAGGCAGAGACGCGGGGCAAATACACGAAACTGGTAAAAGAGCTCAAACGAGTAATAGAAGATTAAGAAAGACAAAATAACAGACACGCTAGGGGCAATGCCGAAAAAGTTTGAAAATAGAAGGATGGCTGACAAGATCCAACATATAACAATAATGAAAACATTTGGACCAATAAGTAAAAAACTATTGCATGTGGGTTCATGTTGAAACTGGACATACAGAAACTGCTCCGATTTCAAACAAAGGATATCACATGATAACATAAAAAGTTAAATTTAAGTAAACTCTCCTACACCCATACTTTCCGTTTCCCGTTTTACCGTGTGTTGCTATAAATCAGCGCCACACCAAATAAGGAGGATCGAAACACGGAGGAAGGAAACATCCGTTTGCTGTTTGTACAGTAAAATTGGAAATTAAGGGAAACCCTATTGCTATCCAAATTTTAATGGGGGCCAATAATCGCTGCCACTTAGGAATGAATGATAAGCGACTGTAAAGATGAGGTAAATTCATCTGCAAATTTTATCAAAAATGTAGCAATTACTGGACACTCTGAAGAGACTTGTTAGCACTCTGACTTCAGAAAACACCCCAAGTTGTTCTCAAAGAGAAATCTTTGAAGATCATATAGATGACTACTGCTAGTGAGTAAATAATAATGCTTATGTGATTAAAATAGTAAGAAGTATTTAAACTACGTGTATGTATGTACACGGATATTAATATCATTGTGCACGTTGGAATCAATTGCGCCTTGTTTGTTGCCGGTGTAAGTGAAGGTTAGTGCGTTTAAACGATGCAGAGTGCATGTTTTCCTGTATAAACGTGAACACTTTTAACTATGGTTTCAAGAATGTACGCAGCTCTACTATACAATTTCCAGTTATTCTAATGGCTTTCTTTTTTATTAAGCAACATTGTTAAGAGACAGGAGCTAATGGCCGCTGAAAATATACAAATAAAGTCTTACATGTATATTTCTATGCTTCATAGAACCCGAATGACCTGGAAATATTTATATATATATATATATATATATATATATATATATATATATATATATTCATATATAGACATATATATATATATATATATATATATATAGACATATATATATATATATATATATATACGTTTTTCTGCTTAGTTACACATGTTTCGGTTACCGAGTCGTATTATTGATTCGATAGAAATATATATGGCGATTAATCTCCACTGAAAATTCCGCGTTTCATCCACTCTAGAACTCTTCATCGCGGAATATTCAGTGTAGCTTAATCGCTTTATACATTTTATAACATACTAACTAGCTACACCTACGTATTGAGCACTTTTGAAGTAAATACGTAAAGTTTACGCATAAATTTATACTGCCGTATATTAATTTTATGTGAGTAAATGAAGTAGTTATATATATATATATATATATATATATATATATATATATATATATATATATATATGCAATACATGCAGTTATACGGCATTTCCATATTAGGCAATTTAAGTTTAGTTTAATGATTTTCCTTTTGAGGTCGCTTTTGATTTGCGTGTCACCTTTGTAATATGAAATTTTGTCCTTTATTAATTAATGAATTTAAATGGCTAAAAATAATATCGAATAACTCAGTAATATCAGTAATAATTTACAAATCCTAATAAAAATCTGTTATCAGACCCGTTACGTTTTGTCACCGCATAAATATTTACTCATTACTAGTAGATATAGTACATTTAAAATATTTAAAAATTGTATTCATTATGTTCCCTTTTTTATGAGAGTTTAATTTTCTACGTAATGTATTTATTCATGAGATAATGCAATTTCTATAGTTCCGTTGTTGGTTAAATCCAAGTTTTGAGTTGAGATAACTTCGAGTTTCCAGCAGTGTTAGAGAATAGTTTATTTAACTAGGAAAGTTTCTACTTTGGGAGGCTTCTTTAAGTGCTTATTTTTAGTTTAATTATTTTCGGAATGAGAAGGTTTAAAAAGTCAGTGGAAAAGTTATATGTAACCAAATGTGAGAAAGCGAGAGACATGTTATACATTAAACAAAAAAACAAAACACTGAATTTAGAAGGCTTATATTCGCAGTATTAATATTTAATATAAGTTTAGAATGGAAGTTTACTGAAATAGAAAATGGCATCGAATCGTCCTGAATATTTTAGAGGCCTTGTAATCCAAGTGAGTTCATTAGCTGAGAAATCGAAGAATCATTGCCAATAATGTAAGTGGTGTACTTGTCTCGGATTACACAGTTGAAATCAAAACTTCGACATTAGATGATATTTCAATTAAAGTTGTTAATAGCAGTCAATTTTAATTGTTTTTTAGATTAGAAATAAAACGCAGTGAGTAAGCTTATTCAATAAATTGGTTTGAAATGAGCAGAAGACTACAAAGTATTCAGGCCAATGTCTGTTGGTGTATGCGTGTGTATGTGTGTCGTTCTTCGTAAGTGTAAGCATGCCGAAGATTATATGCAGGCATACTAATGTAAGAGAAAGGGGTTTTAATTAGCTTAAATACCAGTCAAGTTTAATTGTTTTTTTTTACTCAAAATGTAGTGAGTAAGCTTGCGAATATTTTTTTTCAAAATGTTGGTTTAAAACGAGTAAACGACTAAGAAATATTCAAGCAATGTATGCATGGGTCGTGCTTTGAAAGTAAGTGTATACTTGAGGTACTATGCGAGCAAGCTAAAAGTCTGACGAAGAGGCACCGAGGACGCCAGTTCCTGCATCTTTGCTTAATTGGCTTAATGAAGGAAAATATGATTTTTCAATTGAAATATACCTCCTCGAAAGACCATTTTCATTAAATAGAGAAAGGCATCCGAGTAGTCATAAAATATAATTATTGTTTTATTGTAATTTAGAATACTCTATGTACAGACGATGTACGGTAAACGAATTTACGCATTGTAACATTGGACATCGAAAGGCAAACTTGTTTGCTACACATTATGATAGTGTATATCTGACCGCCTGACATAAAATGCCCATCTTACAGGCATTTATACGTGTGGCTTGTTTAATAATAAAATAAAAATTATTGTTCTGAATATTAATAGAGGGGTAAAAACTTCGTGAATTATATTAACGATATATTTAATAGAATTATTTCAACCACGCTCTCTATAACCAAATGTATGGCCATATTATTAATTTTAATAATATGTGTTATGCTAGTAAATAAAAATAATATACAATTATGCACCTTACAAAGCGATTTTGGCATCTCACAGGAGAATACATCTCATGACATATATCAATTATGAATTTAAAATCATACAAATAACAGGTATATTTGGATTTAATATCGTTGTAGAATTGATGAATTGATATATGGCATACGGTCACAAGAAAAGGTAGATGCTATTAATAAAGAAGAGGAGCAGAAATGATAGATCTAGATAAAAATAAAGAGTCTGGCCAACGTGATCTTTATACACCTTAAACATAGGATAGCCACTAACATGAACCCTCGCAAAGGTGTTATGATTAATATTTGTTTGAATTAAAACGGAAATGACCTCAGATGACCATTTTTCCACGGAACTTCTACTTGAAAGAAGGAGAAAGCGTGAGCATTCTAAAAATACTTCCCAGTGGGCATAAAATCATTGGATGAAAAATAACGAGCCACCAAGAATAGTATTTAATAAGTGAGAGGTTTGAAATGCCCCCCCAGTTTAGCAATGCATTCTAGACATATGAGGGCTATATTTCATGTCTAAACTAATATTTCTCTTTTGTTTTCATTCTCTATCAATATTTCTATGCATTTTGATGTCAAAACAAAGACCTTTCTTATTAGCCAAAATATATTGTTTTTTCCCTCCACCGCGATCTTTTTATTATTCATATCTGTCCGTAGCGATAGATCATCTCCGACGTATACCAGACTTCGAAATTCATTAAAACTTGACCATTCAAAAAGTTCTGCACTGAACACAAAGGTTAAAGATTTGAAAAATATGCCAATTTTAGAGGTTAAAGTGAAATGGGCAGTTCACTTGGTCGGTTGGCAAAAGTCAAAGCTGGGAGAAAAAAGTGATGTGTAATTCATCTACGTGCAAGCAAATATTGTCTGAGATACGATGGTTAATATAGCGGAAAACCATGAGCATATGATCATTTTGAACATTAACATTTAAATGCATCCGGTTTCATAAATTACGGAATAAAAATATAGAAACCACTTATGTACCTATACCCTAGTATATATATATATATATATATATATATATATATATATATATATATATATATATATATATATATATATATATATTCATAAGTGGTTGTACGATTCTAATATTATTTTCAATTTCGATAAAAATTACCGGTTTCTTAATTAATTCCCGATAAAAGTATAATTACAGATTCCGATTCTTTATAGATCTATTAATATTAAGCGATATGTGTTGCTACTTTTTTTTTCATATGACCATAAGAACACAAAGGAAATGTAAATATATTTTTAATGAAAATATTTGGTTTTCAAATTTAGATCATCGCAAATTAATTTGTTTTGATTTAAATTAAAAAAAAATTAATTCGAAGGAAAAAGAAAGAAATATTTTTTTGATTTTAATTTCAACAAATTTGCAAAAATATTTTTTTGTGATGAAAATGACATTTTTTTGTTTTCCGAAACAAAATTTATTTAAATTTGAAGAAAAACAAAATCCTTGCATTTTTATTTCGATTATATTTATTTTTATTTTCGATAATAATTTTTTGACGGAAACAAAATTTATTTTTTTCAAAAAGAAAAAGAAAACATTTGTTTTCGTCAAAAAAAAATAAAAATTTGGAATCGAAATTTTTAAAAATTTTTATTGAAAAATAAAAAAAAAAATTAAAAAAAATTTTTTTCGTTTTTTTTTTCTCGTGTCTTTCTGTGTTCCTCGTCTATTCGTAACTTTGATAAAATGTTGTCTTTTATTTACAAAATATTTGAAAATCCGTAAATTTTTGTAAACAAATTTTTTAAGCGCAAAAAACAGTTTTACTGTTAGTATAAAATTATAAAATAATATATATTTCCCAATTATTACCAGCAGTTAAAGTGTTTGCTTTAAACAAAACAAAATAAATAAAAAAACAATTAAAAGTATCATTTTCGGCATCGGAAAATCAAATTTTTTTTTTTAAATTACGGTACTAGTTCTAATAACCATAACATTAAGATTTTCCCTGTTCCCGATTCCGATATATCGTCCCACAACTAATATATATATATATATATATATATATATATATATATATATATATATATATATATATATAGTTATCTACTATGATAATTAAATACCTATAGGCACAAGTGGTTAATCCTTTCGGAAATTTTCAATGCAGGGTGTCACGGTTTACAGTAGTCGACAGATTCGAACCCGGCAACACGAGACATCTCTTGCTCGATTATCAATGACCATATGCAATCGGCTAATATTAACTGACTGAAATTGTGTGCAATTAGAACATTTTTATTTTTTAAAAGTACTTTACGTCAGTCATATTTATTTAATCGTCATACGATGATCTATGCATTGCTGTATGTATATATATATATATATATATATATATATATATTATATATATATCTATATATATCTATATATATATATATATATATATATATATATATATGAAAGTAATTGGATTTCCTTAGATTTTCCTTGTACAAATGGAAATTCTTTTAACTTTCTTGAGGTGTTACATTTGGATTTTACCGTCACTGGATTTTTTTCTTCCACCAGACTATCTATTCATGTGTAATCACCTTTTTTTTTACCATATTCCCTCTGCTTAACTTATTTTGTTTTCAAGTAAGATCTTTAACTTACTTGTTGTTTCATCAAATACTTCTGCATGCAAAATCCGATCCTGCATTTTGCTAATTCCTACCCTTTGATGAGAAGGAAAGTATTTCTTCGAAACTCCGCGGATTAAGGACTATTCATTTATCTAGTGTTTCCTTTTCAGATTAAATATGCTTTTAACTCATTTCAAAGTGTTTTTAACATATTTTATTAATTGTTTGCTCATATTATCAGCTTTATTTTCAATTTTGTTTTATCAAGCTTTTATATCTGGCTGAGATAATTTTATAAATATTAATTATTTAATATTTATAATTTACTTTAATTTTACCATCTTGAATCATTTTGGTAAATTAAATTGTAATCTTCATTTTATATATGTATATATATATATATATATATAATTATATATATATATATATATATATAATTATTATTAGTTTTTTGAGAAATAAGAAATCCAGCAGAGTGCTCAATTAAAAGGAAACTCCGAAGATATCCGAAAAATAAGACCATTTTTTATATTCAGTATTTTGTGTACAGAAACTGGTTAGTTGAGATAGGTCATTTGTACCGTCGGTGTCAAGCCCGATAATGAGGACCGGTTAAGATATCCATACCAAGCTCTCCTCAGCCAATACTCTTTTAAACCAGAAGTGGAAAATATATATATACATCACGAGTTCACGTTTAACTCCTGTTTTACTACTCCCCTCCGTTTATTTATCGTCGGATGACGATGATTTCATTTACTTTAAAATTTGAATTATTTTCATTTTAAAATCTAATTTCGATTGAAAATGTGTATATAAAATGTATGCATACATATATATATATATATATATATATATATATATATATATATATATATATATATATACTAGCATTAAAGCCTGGCGTTGCCCGGATTTTTGGATGTGCATGTTGAGCAAAAAAAAAAAAAAGTGGTAGTAGGAAGGCAGGCTCGAACCCGTAACGCAATGGAGGAAAAGAACGGAGTAAAACCTAACGTTTATGCTGTTACGACCACCGCCAAAACGGAAGCGACATTTTTTAAAATTAAGGCTAGACAATCTAAAGGAGAAGATAACTTTCAGAAATATCAGCGAAAAAAGTCCCCCCCACCTGTAGAAAAGTGCCTAGTTGAAGGGAAATATATTACTGTTTTTAGCCATTTTTCGATATTTGTCGTATGAAAGGTCGTACGTTATAAGGATACCGATCTCGGGAAAATCCGTAGCCTCTACGTAAGGCTTAAGGCAGACATGCAAACACACATACATACATACATACATTTATATATTGGTAACTAAAAATTTTCGACCCAAACTGATGTAAAAACTTGCCCTATCTCCGAATACCCTTTATGTAAAATATCAAATATTTTTTCTGGGTAATTTAAAAGAGACCGCAGAGGTAATTTTTTTTAAAGTATGAAACCTATTATGACCCCTTAAACTTTATTGTTTTGGGCTCAAATCAAATTATTAAGTCAGATCCATGTCCTAGGAACCTATATCTAAAATTTCAAGTGCATAGACACAAAATTGTCGGAGGATTTTGGTAGAGTTCTCAAAGGTCAAATCGTTGAACTTTGACCCCTTAATCGCAAAATTTCTGGCCAAAAACCGATCACATCTATTTTCCCAAATCTCGGTAAGCTGTATATCAAATTTCAAGTCTGTAGACTAAAAATTGACAGAGTTATTGCGCGTAGGGAAATATACACAGATACACAGACACTTTCACTTGTATATATATATATATATATATATATATATATATTCATATGTTGGTATATATATATATATATATATATATATATATATATATATATACCGCCTTTAATCTTAAAACAATTCAATTCTTAAATCTAATTTTTTAATATATAAAACTTCAAACTTAAAATGTATATCAATATGTATTACAAATGTAAACTTTCATTTAATTATATCGAAATACGTTTAAACATTTCGAAATACGTTTAAAAATTTCTTTAAAAATTTCAAATTTTTCAGGTTAGGGGAAGTGACTATGAATCTAGCCTAAAGAATTTTCCTATTATTAACACTATTATATTTTTCCTATAGTATTAAAATCGAAACAGATTGTAAATTACATTTATGAAGTATCATTTCTAAAAATATATATATAATACAATAGTTTTATATCTCTGATACAATTCCGATTAAAATCCAATTTTACAGTCTAAAAACAATTTTAGCATTTACAAGTTTACTAAATATTTTTATATATAATAAAAAACTAACCTTTGTCTTTTCACTGACCCAGTTTATTAGGAGTGCTTTCCTTCTATGTATACAATTTTTCAAAGACTCACTCCTCACATTTAAACATGTTATTTCTGGGTAATTAATTGCCCGGAGGATATGGTATTTGTCCGCATTGCGGAGACAACATTGACGTTATTCCGTTGCGTATGCTGGTTTGGGCTCGATTTATTTCCATTTTATGGGAAAGGTGTGTCCTTTTTTTACGCTCCTGCACCTGGGTTGCTAATGATGTATTTAACCTTGTTTTAGCAATGACGGAGCTTATATGCGCATATCATCTTTGTTTAAATGGGCCTTGTGTCATACTTGTATATATATAGTTTGTAGATTGGTCCGTTATTGTGGCCTCATAAACAAGGGATTCAGCTTTACAATTGCACTCAAGAGGCAACTATTTTTGGTCCTATAAGAGTAGCCTGCGTTATCTATCTTTTTTGGTTCCTTAGATACGATCGACTTGACTGATGGTGCTGATGAGTAACTAACTTTCTATTAAAGATTTTATGCAGTTTGTGTTTTTTTCTGGAAAATGCTTATCTAGAAGTCTGAGAAAAGATGTCCTACTCTAGTTTATGTATTCAATGAGAACGGAGGTAATAACCCCATTATCGTTCGTCTCCTATTTCGTTTTTTATTTTCTTTTTTATCTTGAGTCTTTTGAATTTTTATGTTTTTTTTCTGACCCCGCTTTTATGTAGCACTTCGTTATAATATGATACTGCTTGTTCGAACAATTCAGTGTTCGAAGAAAGTCATGATATTCTTTTGCTAATATTTGCTTACATATTTTAAACACTGTGGATGGGTGGCATATTCAAATTATGTACATGAGTTGTTTATTTAGTTTGTGGAAGAGTTTATGTAATTTTTCTCGAGGCCTAGAGTTGCATCTAAAAAATCTTCTGCATCTAAATTTGTCTTTATGGTTATGTTAAAGCATAGCTTGAAAAAATCAGCTAGGTCTTTCCTAAGCCTGTCTAGTGCACATCCATCGATGAATTAAACATAGACACATAGTAAATTGTATTCTTATATTTCCCCATAGTTACGCAATATTTCTGTTAATCCTAAATTGTCTAATGACATTGAAATGCTAGTGATCGGCACTACCATTGGCATTGAGCTTAAGGACCATTGAACTATAAAAGCTATTTTTTCGTAAATAAATGAAAAACAATTTTATATAATATATTACCTTATCATAATTAAATGGGCGTTAGTGGCGTAGAATCAGCTGTGTAGGATAACCCTGCATTCTTAAGAATTCCCTCAATATTTTAAGGGGGGATAACTCTAGCAAATATGTTTTCTTCTATTCATGAGAAGTTAATGTGGAAATAAGTTTATATTCTGTCATTTTTATAGGGGACTTTCTATTCTGTTATAATAGTTTTCTTTCAAGCCAGTAATTTCTTGTTATTTCAGTGTATTCTTGCATGCATCATCTCTTACTCATTACTATCCTTTGTAAAGCAGTCTATTATTTTTTTTTGTTCAAAATATCTACTAATCTAATAAAATATGCAGCAGAAGCGAATATGTTTTGCTACTGTATATATATCAAATTATATAGACTTTACCTTTAAAAAAAAAACGGCGATACCCGTAACTAGGGATGTTATACCAGAACATGTTTTTCATTCTTTTGACTCTATATATCCGATACAGTAAGGCACAGTTGATCAACCGCGATCCATATCGATCTGTATAAAACTGAAAATATTAACAGATATATATATACTCAAGAGTAAAAACGATGAAAATAATATGCTGTTGTCACCGTTTTATTCATAACTAATAATTTCTGTATCTTTCAAGAACAATTATATCCATATGATGCATCAAAGTTATATAAGCGTAGATTTCGCAATTTAATTAATTTTACCAATTTAAATGTATTCGATATTTATTTCAATTATTTAACTCTAGATTTTACACATTTCTTTAAAATATAACGTAGGGATTTTTTCTATTAACTTGAAAATAGCATACAAATAATACGGACTTGTGTTTCAAGATCTGGGAGGAGGGCTCCTAAGAGAGTCATTACCTGCTTTGACAGGATACAAAGCTGTCTCCAGAATGTAGTGGGCGATGACGGTTTGCCTCTCAGAAGATTCGTAGCGAGTCTATCGCTATTTACCTTTGTTTTACAACATATGCTCGACTGTTCCATATTATGGTTCCTACCCGTTAATAAGGCGCAACAAATGCTCTGCTAGCTGTAAAAACCGTAAGCTACTTTTCCTACACTTTATCTAAACTTCAAATAAAAAGATTTCACGAGTTGAGTTTCTGTCAAAAAAATGTCCGTATGTGGAATACAATATCGTATATCTCTTCCCAGTCCTTCTATAGCATAGCAGCCTTCAAATCTAATGAGAACAGGTTCCTATTCTGCTGATATCTGATATAACATACCCTACTCAAGCCCCTCAACGCTTCTTCTTGTTGTTTCTAGATTTTCAGCATTATCCGAGAGTGGCATCCTTATACTCAGTAGGAGTGAGCAACTTGGTCATAATTAAATAAATAAAATAACAGAATCACGATCGTAATTCAATGTTTTACATACGAGTTATTAAACATGTAATCTTCCGTCAATAAAATATACGATTTTTTTTATTGTAAAATGAAGGATTACCTAAAGGAATAATTCTGAGCAAAAATTGTAGTATTGTCTTACTTACTATTGTTTTTTTTTGTTTGTTGTTTTCATCGCCTCATAACTTTGAAACTTTCCGTTTTGGCACGTGCGCTACTCGGTAACTCTAGCGTGTGACGATGGAAGGGCATGTATTTATTCATTTACATGCAGAAAATATGCACACACTAATTTATCTGCGATGTCCTGAATGTAACATTTATCAATTTGAACATTAGAAACATGATGTATCAAGTTTTGTCCGATTTAAAAATGTGAGTATAATTGTTATTTTTTTTCAGGCAGATGTGTATATTTAAAGCACATTGATATTTAGTATTACATAGTATAAATATAAAGATTATATATAAAGGGCGAATGAACTCTTTTTCTGGGTCAACGGCCAATTAGCACCGTGTCTATTTGTGTGTGTGTATATGTGTATTGGGGTAGAGAAGGCTCCCGTAAGCCGTGGTGAAGGCAACCTTTCTAGGAGAAGCAAATCTCTGATTAAAAAAAACCATAAAGCGGAAGACCAGTACTCGCATTAAGCTGGTGTGCAGTTTAATTTGTTGCTGGCTATCTTGCTCTTGCTTGTTGCCGGATCTCAACATTTTGAACCGAGAGAGACTTAGCTGTCGTACAAAGCTAAGAATCTTTAACATCGTATTTGTATAGATACTCCCTCAGACATTTGGGCTCATGGATTTTAAATGTCTGATGGAATGGCACTCGTCTGACAAGACGTTGCAATCATATATATATAATTATATATATATATATATATATAATTATATATATATAATTATATATATATATATATATATATATATATATATATATATATATATATATATATATATATAATCAAATATTGCATAAATATAATATCAACCCTAGTACTCTTCGGAATTTTTTTCGAATTTAAGTAATCAAAACCAAATTCTCCGTTTCTTTTCTTATCAAAGCTAATGAGTTTTTATTATCCTGAAGAGTCAGGGCGGGAAATATTTAAAAAAATCATAATCATTAAATGAGATTTTCTGCCCTACAGAAGAGGTGCTTTCAACAGTTCAGCACTTTAACAATGTGAAATAAGTAAACTGGTAGATGAACATTTTCGAATTTGGAATATAGACATTTATATATATATATATATATATATATATGTGTGTGTGTGTGTGTGTGTGTCTCCGCGTGCGTCTGTGCCCGTGTCTGTGCCTCTGTGTATTTCTCTAGGGATGTGTTGCATTTGCATATATGCAAGGGAGTATTAGGCCCATGACAGAGCATTCTTTCCTGATAAGGTTGTAGCTTACCACGAATGGATGGAAGCTAAAAACAATTATTATGCTGTGCGCTAGGCAGAATTTTGCATCAAGTGTTCTATCTGCTCGTATCTATTCGACAATCCCACTGGGTCAGTAATCTATGTTCTAATCAGCACAGCAAATGTCATTAGCAGTTATTTAAACTGATGGATCCCGGGCGAGCGACGAATGATAATGTGGCCACTGCCACAGATCATAGCGACGCTGCCGTGTTTGTCAATATGATGTTAATCGGAAGGCGGTGGTTCTTGCTGGACAGGACGCAGATAAACATCACTAGTGTCTGACTCTGGATTGAACAGTGCAAAGTAAAACATTGTACATTTTCGACGTTCCATGATTGTTTCCCGATTATTCTCACTGGGTCATACTCTTTCATTTGCTAAGCCAATGCGAAAGAAAAAGCTCGCCGCTTGCCGTCGGACTAATGTGCAGACATTTATTAACCGAATTGTATTTTTTTTTTCGTTGTATCTTCCCTCTCAAAATGATTGCCTGTCTTTTATAACAAACGACCATTTCTATTTTTCTCAGCCGTGACTTGCGTGCGTGCAAAGTTACAACTCGGATTTCCTTGTTGTACTTAGAAATTACATTCCAATTCATACAGAATTGAGCCGCTTAAGAGCCTTTCCAAAGTACATGATATGAGCGATGTGCATAGTGATTAGTTCTGCAGAGGAGATAATAAGTTATAATAATACAATAATATAATAATAATCATATAATAATAATAATAATAATAATAATAATAATAATAACAAGAAGAAGAAGAAAGAGAAGAAAAAAAAGGATACGAATATTAATATAATAATAATAATAATAACATTAATAATAATAGTAATAATAATAATAGTAGTAATAATAATAATAATAGATCCTATATATATATATATATATATATATATATATATATATATATATATATATATGTGTGTATATATAAATGAAGCCTCATATGGGTACATTATTTATGAAACGTTACCCCTAAGCCACCGTCAACCACCATGACAATAGACGAAACTTTATTATATATAAAACTAAATACTGCAATAACGTTATTAAGCAGACTAGCCGGAAATCGCAAGCTCGTACAAAGGCAACACACCTCATCTTTTCCCGCAAAGATGTGCTCGAATCTGAAAAACTTCTTATGCATTGGGAGACTGGTGAAAATGAAAAAGAAGATAATAAAACAAAAGAATTCTGTGCTCTTCAATAACATTTATTGAATACATATATATATATATATATATATATATATATATATATATATATATATATATATATATATATATATATATATAGCCTGGGTGCCCGGAGTTGACCGGAGTTGCCCAGGTGTTTGGAGGTGCGTGTTGAGCAAAAAAAAGAAGAGGTATTAGGAATCCAGGCATGAACCCGTGCCGCGAAGAAGGAAGAGAAAGTGAAAAACAAAACGCTACGTCTTTGCCGTTACAAGCACTGTAAAACCAGAAGTGACGTAGGTATAAATTAAGACTAAATAATCGAAAATAGGGGATGGATTTCGAAAATATCGGCGAAAAAAGCAACCCCTCCCTGTAAAAAAATGCCCAGTTGAGGGTGAAGTCATTAGTGTTTTTGCCATTTTTTCGGGTTGAGCTTCAAAACGCTATTGAACCTGTTAAAATCCGTCGCATCTGTCGATAGTTTTAGTCAGACAGGCAAACACACATACATACGTTTATATATTGGTAGTATACAATTTTCGACCCAAACCAATTAAAAGGCTTGCCCTATCTCTGAATACCCTTTATGTAAAATGGCTGAGTAATTTGGGAAAGAATGCAGAGGACAGTTTTTTTTTTAAATTTTGACTCCTATAATGGCCCCTTAACATTTATTGTTTTGTGCTGAAATTAAGTTAAGTTATATCCATGTCATAGGAACCTTTATCTAAATTTTCAAGTGTTTATACCCAAAATTGACGGAGTTTTTCCTTAATAGCGAAATTTCTGGCCGAAAACGGATTAGAAATTTTTTTCAAAATCTCACTACACTTTATATCAAATTTTGTGTCTGTAGATTTAAAATTGACAGAGTTATTGCGTAGGAAATGTACACATACAAACACACAGCTACACTGACAGACACTTTCACTTATATATATATATATACACATATATACATATATATATATACATATACAATGGTGCTCTTAAATGTCCTCCAGTTTAAACCATATGATTTACCCTGCTCTAGGAACGATACACATTTTATTGTGATATCATCCTCGTCTGTACCTATATTTTTTATAGCAAAATTGTAATAATAACATTCTATTTTAAATGTTGAGCCTTATTTTGCTTCGGACGTTTATTCTCATAACTATTTTTCAGAGCTGAGTATAATAGTTTTTTATAGTATCAAATACACAAGCAACCACAACACACACACACACACACACACACAAACACACACACACACAGGCACAGACACACACACCCACATATATATGTGGGCGTGTAAATATATATATATATATATATATATATATATATATATATGTATACTAGCAACAGTACCCGCTGTTGACTGTGTTCAAAAACAGCCTAGAGAAAATGGATTCTGATTTATGAAAGTATGATAGGTTATGATAAGGATGGGATAAAAAGAGATATCTTCGAATATTGGGGTATCTAAACCAAAGCAAAATATGATGAAAGTAAAAAATAAAATAGATAAGCCCCAACATTTATCAATATATATGAAACACTTAGCACAATATTCTGTGGATCTATATTCAAAAACCTTGTTAAACGTTGTGACATATTTCCATTCTAAGGCGGTCAGGCGCGAACGAACACCCCATGATTTTATTATACCATATTTCTTCAAACTGAAACATTATTATCAAAGTATATTACGCAGATAGATATGAACAGTTTTATTAAAGTGTGTGCCTATTTCCATTCTACGGAAGCCAGGCGCGGACGCAGATCCACAATTTTATTATACCATCCCTATTTAAGTTAAAACATACTTATCAATTTATTATTATGTACATCTATATCAAAAACCCATGTAAACGTTTTTTTCTTAATTTTTAATTTTTTTATATCAATACTTTGTGGACCAGGCGCGAACGCAGACCCCACAGTTTTAATGAGCACCGTTCTGTCAGATCAAACATACCCATTCCTGTGCCTCAGTAAATTTTCTATCATTGTATGTAATCATTTTTTTTTTTTTTAATTGTCGACCATATAGGAGCCTATTCGTAACCAGACTCACACACACACTCACCCACAAATACACTCAGCTTTATATATATACTAGCGGGGGTACCCGGCGTTGCTCGAGTGTTTGTTTCCGGGACGGTGGGGGTAGTTTTAAAAAAATGTTATGGTAGGTAAGTAGGAAGGATCAAACCCGGAGTCATGAGTAAAAGTAGGAAAATAAAGTGTGAAAAAAAACAAAAAAAAACATCTGCAACGTTAACAGTTCGGCCACCAAGAAAAGTCCATTCCAGTTGTTTAGGGGGAAAAAAAACGACTACGGTAGGTCGGCGCGAACGTGGAAATATAATGTGAATTGTCCAGCACGCTAACCACTACGCCACAGAGCACTGCAGCTTAGTTAAGTGATTTTAAATAACTTCACATGAAAGAACTACGAAGCCAAATCGGTGTTCTCTTCTCAACTGTTCCTTGTGAACGATCCCCAAACGGTGTTAAGTGGTGGCAGGGGGAGGAGGAATTTATTAGAGAGAAAATATTTTACCACTTCCATTGATCTTAACCGATTTTGGCCGTGACCTCTCAGCAGAAAAAGTATAGAAATCTAAGATCATCGAGGAATTTGAGAAATAATAAGCCTATAACACACCTCAGATATTGTTCTGCCGTTTGTGCATATTAAATTTGCATGACATATCTTGATTTTTAATCCTAATGAAGTCAAAATCCGACGGGAAAAATGAGTTCATTTTATTTATATAGATAGAATAGAAAGATAGAAGATAGATAGAAGAAGATAGAAAATAGAAGAGAAGAGAAGATATATATATATATATATATATATATATATATATATATATATATATATATATATATATTATTGTGTGTATATTTAATTGACGGATGTTATAGATCAATTTTCCGAAATAATTTCATGAGTGGTAATTTGAATATTTCTTTACAATGTTAACGACTTAGAAATAATGATTTATTTCTCCTGCATTACGATATTCCTTCGAACCCATCTATCAATTAATTTACATTTCTTCAGCATGCTATCCTATTTACGTTTATTATTGATCCAAGCCAATTACACATTTTGTATATAATCGAGAAAAATACATGTCTTCAGATCAAGCATATGAACAGACCCAGGGCAATTTGACATTGGATTTATGGATAATAGTTTAAGAGAGCCGGCATATTTTCCCTTAATTTAAAATTTAAAATAGGTGCATCTAAATATATTCAAATTGTGAATATTTGAAATCGATTCTGGGTGTGGTTTATGGAAAATAAACGATTATTAAACTTCATTTTTTTATTATATGCTCAACCATTATATTCATACATACATAGATGCATATATACATACATATATATATATATATATATATATATATATATATATATATACCACTATAAACATATCCAAGGGGGCCTTTATAGAGACGATGCTCTATTTACAACAACCAGGCCAAGAGAGTATAATAGTACAATTAAAAAATTCCATAACTTTTTTAATAATTTTGGCCTTTCTATAATTATTGAACCAAATTTTAAAAAATTCAGATTTTCTAGACATTACACTTAATCTAAATACTGAAACTTACAGCCCCTATCATAAACCATACTTTACGCTTTTATACGTCCATAAATCTTCTAACCACCCCAATTCAATTATAAAATCTATAGTACCATCCGTCTCTAGAAGAATGTCTACGCTCTCAGCCGATAAAAAAAAACCTTTAACCAAAATGCTACTTTCTTCAATAATGCCTTAAAAATTTCAGGATACAATGAAAAGATTCAATATAACCATTATGCTCCACTTGTATGCCGTCTTAAATCTGTAATCACACACAATATGACTCGCAAGAAACCAGTTCAAATAACAAGATCTGCTGCTAGCAATAGCAATGGTCCACTCCACAAATATAATCCGAACCAACATGCTAATCGTAATACTTCTAACCCACCCTGTCGAACTAGAAGAAAGAAAAATATTTGGTTTAATCATTCATTTAGCGTAAATGTTAAAACTAATATACCTAAAGAAGTCTTCAATATTGTAGAAAACTCTTTCAAATACCCACACAGATATAGTTCAATTTTTGATAAAAACTCAATTAGACTTTCTTATTCTACTATGCCTAATTTAGCACAAATAATCTTAGCATCTAATAACAAAAAAAATTAAATCAGCCCAAAAAATCCCTTTCCCAATCCAACCAAAAAGAAACTGCGACTGTATTAACAAAAATCTTTGCCCACTCAATAATGATTGCATCCATAAAGATGTAATATAAAGATGCACAATTACAGAGCTCCCACGCAATTCTCCCATAATAGACAATAATATTTTGCCACCCAATTATCCTTCCCCCGACCCTCCCTCTGATATAATTAATTTCCAACAAACAAATCAACCAGCCCCTCTATTTTCAATCATACAACCAGCTATAATAATAATAATAATTATAATAATAATAATAATAATAATAATAATAATAATAATAATAATATTTTTCATAGCAGCCATCCTTACACTGATAACACTAATTATCCCCTCCAAACCAATCTTGCTACAATTACTGTCCTACCCTCTGTTCATCAAAATGAACAAAATTTAAATTCTTTTCCCAGTATAAATCAACAAATTAATATTAATTCTCGACCCCAAGTTATTAATAAAACATATACATATATAGGTGCTACTTCAACTTTAATAAAGAAAAGAATTTCAAACCACACTTCTTCTTTCAATAACAAAAATTCAAATAATAACCAGGGAACTTCTCTAACTACACTGGTTAAAAAGC
>NC_136486.1:46348746-46443746 GCF_053919585.1 Euprymna scolopes | reverse complement strand
GATTGACTATTTAAAAAAAACGATTACATATAATGATAGAAGATGTATCAATACACATGAATGTGTATGTTTGATCTGGCAGAACGGGGGGTCATTAAAATTGTGGGGCCTACGTTCGTGCCTGGTGCACAAAGTATGGAAATAAAAAAATTATAAAGTAAAAAAAAAAAACGTTTACAAGTTTTTTTTATATATATATATATAGATGTACATAATAATATTTGATAAGTATGTTTTATCTTTAATAGGGATGGTATAATAAAATTGTGGGGTCTGCGTTCGCGCCTGGCCTCCATAGAATGGAAATAGGCACAAACTTTAATAAATACTGTTCATATCTATCTGCGTTAGTATACTTTCATAATTATGTTTCACGTCAGCATCTACTTACGTAAACCTAGCAATTATTAGGCATACTTGTATTGTCTATGCGTGTTGTGGCAATAATAAAAGGTAGGTTTTGTGCTATATTCAAAAATATTAGAAACGTTACATGAAGTCATGTTAAGAAAAGTATATATTTAAGAGATTACGTTGATTGCAAAATACCTGCCTTTATTAACATTTGGTTTTTATTTTAACTTTTTTGATTTTTTTTTACATAGGTGTCACCAGTTACCAAGGCCGATCGGCCACTCAAGTATAAGGGTTAAAGAGTGTAAAGAGTGTAGAGTAGTCAAAAGGACAATATAGTAATCAATAGTAATGGAAGTTCGGCAAATTTGTTAAATTAAGTAGAACGGCTAATCAGAAACTTGTTCACGTTGGACTTGAAGACAACCATATTATAGACAGCTGGAAAGCAGGAAAACGGAAGACAATTCCACAGGCGTGCAGTTCTAAGAAAGAAGCTTTGATCATGGAATCTATGTTTAGGTTTAGGCACAGATAAAGAGTGGGGAAAATTATTGATAATGTTTTCAGCTAGTTTAGTGTTTGTTGTGAAAGTTTGGCGAGAGGGGACCATAGATTGAAGCTGAGTCGAACACTTCCCATGAAAATAACGATAAAGCAGAAACAAAAACGCAAACTCTTCTGTGAGATAGAGGTTGCAGCGAAGAGAAAAGGACATCTCCCACCAGGCCACGAAGTCTATTTTGAACCCTATCAAGGCAGGACAAGTCCTTTCTAGCAGCTCCTACCCATATGTGGCAACAGTATTCCATCCTTCGACGTATCTGACTCTTATATAGATAGAGAATTGCATCAGCAGTGAGATATCTACAAGATCGATAGAAAGATCGCACCAATTTTCCAGCGGCCTTGGCAACAGATTTGATGTACGTATTCCATTTAAGATCAGAAGTAAAGGTCAAGCTCAGAAGCCTGTCAAAACTTAAGGCCTCTGCAAGACGAGAGCCCTTCATTTTCATTGATGCCAGATGGGGATCAGAACGTTGATGATGTAAAGATAGAAGCTTGGTTTTAGATGCATTAAAAGTAACCAGCCACTCCTTTCCCCATTGTACAACTTGATCAAGATTAGAGGAGAGAGAATCGGAGAGAACTTGGTCGTTTAATGTCTTAGATGTGCTACCATAGATGGTAGTGTCGTCAGCAAAAATGTCTAGGAATGATGTAAGGATGTGATTTGGAAGATCATTAATGTAGATCAGGAAAAGAGTTGGGCCCAGGATGGACCCCTGAGGGACTCCTGCATTTATACTGTGAGCTTCTGATTTTTGCCTATCAACTACTACTCTTATGAACCTATCAGAGAGAAATGATTTAATAATTGAGAAGACATTTCCAGCAATACCATAGCTGGAGATCTTGTGTAGTAAACCTTTATGCCATACCCTATCAAAGGCCTTTGATATGTCAAGAGCAATTGCCCTAGAAAGGATTTTAAATTATATATGTTTTCAAATATATATCCGGACATTATGATTTGATTTTTTGCACTTTACTACACGAAATTGTTTCAAGAATTTAACATGCACTTAATTGAGTAGCAATATGATCCTGGCGCCAACAGTAATGTAAATCACGTTTCTTAAGTTTTTTTTTAACTATATCGACTATTAGCAGTCTCTGAAGTTACAGGCAAAATGTGAACCACAGTTGTTTTCATTTCAGCAAAGTAAAAAAAGGATAGCCCAACAGTATTTATGTTAGATAGTTAAACTTTTTCATCATGGAACATCACATAGGTAACCAAAATGTTGTTTGATCAGTCGGAAAGTAATAAAAAAAAAAGAGAATGGCTTCAGCTTATTTTTCATTGTAATTATTTATGTAGTTATTTCCTCATTTTTACGGATGTGACGTCAGCAACGTGATCTCAAAAACTTATTCTCGCCTTTTACGTAATCTCGTTTATCCAAACCTCTAACATAATCCCGAACGTTATTTTAATATCTACAGTAACCTCCCTCTTAGACATTTTTATTTACTGGTTACTTCATTTCACATGCAATTACGTATAGCCGTCCGCGCTATCTTACAATCATAATAAGGTTTTATTATGTTGGATAAATATATATAAATTTATTATGTTGAATAAATATATATAAATTTATTATGTTGAATAAATATATATAAATTTATTATGTTGGATAAATATTCAAGAATATTACCTTTTAACAATACAATTAATTTCTGTATGAGTGTTTGATAAATTATTCTGCGTCCATTTACATGTATGCATAATGTAACTCCTACATGAAATTGATGCTTGCTAGCAATTTCTAAAAACATACCAGAGGATTTCCAGAGAAAAAGAATGCAGCGTACTAGCTGGCAACTCATTAAAATAATCGAGTGATAGATTACGGCATATAACAGCACAATCCTTCCCTTATCAATAAATACATAAGCACGTACATTTATATGCTTTACTTTGCGTGTGATGTCGGGAGAGTGTTAATAGACGAATATTATACCAACATTTGCCAAGATATAATGATAACTGCATTTAATAGCCCTGCGGTCGCCATGTCGGTTCACGACCAGAGATCACGTTATGAGCTTATATAGGCGATTCAGGTTCACCGAGTTTATGCATTCCACACTTTTTATTATTGGATCTGCTATAGCAATTTCCTTATCTGATGTTTGAGGCTGGTGCACATTGAATTTAAAAACATCAAGATGAGAAAGGCTGATCCATTTATCTGCAAAACAACAAACACACACACACACACACACACACATATATATATATATATATATATATATATATATATATATATATATATATATATATATATATATATATACATATATCTATATTATCATTATTATCAGGCTGAAAAGTTAAATTGGTTACATTTGCAAATTAAATACCGTGATGGAAAATATGAATACATAAAAATAAAAGCTCTTTAAATGTATGCATATATATATATATATATATATATATATATATATATATATATATATATATAGAGAGAGAGAGAGAGAGAGAGAGAGAGACAGACAGACAGACAGAGAGAGAGACAGACAGAGAATCAGAGAAACAGAGAAAGAGATATGTCCGTGGTTGCAAAAGGGGCACTTTTAGATAATTGGTGAAATTATCTCGGACTTGGTGCAATTACCCCAAGGTACGGGGTTTTGAAGAATTACATTAAGAATATTGCCAGGACCGCTGCAAAGATGGTAGGTTCTCTCTACCGTGCTAGAAAGCTACTAACGCCCGAGTGTATCTTGTACCACCATAAGGCCACCATTCGACCATGTATGGAGTATTGTTGTCATATTTGGGCCGGTGCATCTGCTACTAGTCTATCGCTCCTAGTCAAGGTTCAAAAGAGAGTCGCCAACCAGATAGGTCCTGAACTGTCACCTAATCTTCAGCCTCTGTCCCATCGACGAAATGTAGCCTCCCTCTGCCTATTCTACAAGTACCTTAAGGGTGAATGCTCCGACGAACTTCAAGCATTTATACCCCCTTTACGTAAATACCCCCGACAAACCCGATAAGCAACTAAATCTCACCCTCTTACGGTAGAGTTCCCTAGACGTAAGAGAGCCTTCTACTTCAGTATTTTCTGTACTGACTTGCAGAATTTCAAGTGTCAACTCCCCACATAGTGCCCCTATAGTTTAATTTCCTGATAGAAACCCTCTACATCAAAGTGGCAATGTTCCCTGTTTGGGGTGAAAATATAATAATAATAATAATAATAATAATAATAATAAATAATAATATATATATATATATATATATATATATATATATATATGTTTAGGTATATATGTATACATGCATACATATATTTCCCCAAAACCTCTGGCCTTGTTGGGTTTTAGGCAAAAGTTTACTGCAATGGTTTCAAATTATATGTAATAACAGCAAGAAGAGACAGCATTCCATATATTTCACATATGGTATATCTCCCTCGTTTTGGAAATAGGATACGATTATGAATATCACCTGTATCAAATAATCCTTATAAACTATGAAATTTACTTTATTTATGAAAACCAAAGATGAGAGATATAACATATGTGGAATATTTGGAATCAAGTTCCCCCTTGCAGTTATCTCAGATCATTTGTAACTCTTGCAACAAGTTATAGTATCACTTCTGTGAAAGGTCACTATGCAGCAGGACACGCCTCACCTGCCCCGTAAACAGCATTTCATGTAAAAGATCGGTCCAGTGTTACTCGCTCGATGTTACGTCAGTCTTCCATAGAGGTCGGGTGTTCTCGAAGTCACGTCTCGCACCAAGGGTTGATATACCACCCGTTTTATAGCACCTGTCGTTAACTGAAATACAAACAGCTCAATGATGTCAGCACCTAGGCGACAAATGACAAAAATCAGCTTCACAAATCAGAATAAAACTTTTTTTACACTAATTATTTAATTCCAAAAAAACACATAATATTTACAAATTCTTTTTACAATATTTTAATAAATTCTTTTAGCAGTCTTATGTCTCGAAATACATTTTTCCTCAATTTACGGGTGGCGACGGGTAACAGGCCGGGGGGAATATTGGCGAACTTACTTTGGCAACTCAAAAAACCAAAACTTCAACAGAACTGACTTCAACTGATTCTAACAATATACTGTCAAAATTTTCTTGCGCAACAGCTTTTATAGTAAAGGGAAGCGTGGGGACTGGAAGATTATGAGCCCTACGTCAGCCAACCATCTCGATCATCCCACAACGGGGCCTTTTCTGGTTGGTCTGTTTGCCAACATATTTCTGCATTTAAATTCATGATCTTTCCCAAAATAATTGCGTGATTCATTTTTCTGCACTTGATTCGGATGAATACCTTGACCTATTGGGCACATCCGGCCTTAGACGAATACAAAACATAGTTTTTTTGTTTTTTTTGACTTTGCAATTTCCTACACCTGCGATCAGCAAGTTATCGCGTCATCATTAGATATTTTTTTTTCGTTCTTGGTATATTAGAATCCCGTCAGGTCATCCGCTGATGTACCGGAGAACTTGTATAACAAAGGTTTTTATTAGGTGCACATTTAACCCTTTAATGACGCAACCCCTTTTATTTTTATAAAAGATCTTGTCTCGAATCTACTGGACGTATATATCCACGTCTTTAAACTGGAAGTACCTTTGCTCTTTCTCTCACCACCATGATGTTTTGGTCATAAAAGACTTTTCTAACCAGTATATGACTGCTTTAGCACGTGCAACCTATCTTAATGCCGTCACCAATTGACATTCACCTGACACATTCCTTTTCTTTATTTTTCTCTTTGAGCTTTTCCTTCTCATCGAGTAATATTTGCCCTTTTTTCTTTCCCTCTTAACAAACACTTCCCCTTCTTTTTAATTCATTTTAACATGCATTTCTTGCTTCCACGTCTTTAAACTTCAATATAAATTCTAATTACATATAATCTACATTTCCTAGCTTACCTCTCTTCCTCTATTTTCGGTTTTCATTTTCTTCCCTTTCCTCAATCTACACTTTTATAACTTGTTCTTTTATGCTCATCCGTAATTTTTTTAAACGATCTTTTGACATAAATTATCTGATAAGATCGGCAGAACAATATTATAGTTCTATCGATTAAAACAACCTGTAAAGAATAAAGCAAAACATCCCTGAGGTTGCAATAATTATATATCTATATAACGGGTGACCCCCAAAAAACGGACCCCAGCTCTAATTAGGCCCCGTTTCTTAGTGTCTTGTCCGAATGAAATGAAACTTTGGACATAACTAGTTTATTCTATTCAAAACATCACATGAAAACACTAGGGTCTTTGGCCTTTTATTCTCCGTTCTACAGCATAAGTCCTATATGGCCTCCATTTAGCAATCGTTTTTATTAGGTCACCGCGTATATATATATACATATATATATATATATATATAATATATATATATATATATATATATATATATATATATATATATATATACATACATACAGTAGAATCCAGGAATACGACATTAAAAATTTAAAACAAATTACAGTACAGTATATAATGCACATGAATATAATGAAACAATAACATATTATCAATAATACTGTATTGCGAGGCAATTACCGTAACCAGGGACAGGAAGAATATCGTATTTCACATCGTAGTCTTAAAAAGAGTATTCTGGTGCCACCGCATACTGGGGTTCTATAGTGTATATATATATATATATATATATATATATATATATATATATATATATATATATATATATATATATATATATTTATATTTGTGTGAGTGTGTATGTACAATAGAACCCCACACGGCATTATCCGATCATAAAATTCCCTTAGATATGATATGTTTTATTAATGCAGATTTCATATATATTATTTTATTATATATATATATATATATATATATATATATATATATATATATATATATATATATATATATATATATATATTTCCTTTCTCTTCCCAGATTTATTTTATCTATAGTTATGTCTCGGAATATTATTTTTTCCTTGTACACATTTTTTGTGAATTATTCCATGGATTTCTGCCTTTGGATTATTATGGACCATCTTCTTCCAATTACGCGATTTCTTTGGATTTTACTTGTACAAATGGAAATTCTTTTAACTTTCTTGAAGTTTTACATTTGGATTTTACCGTCACTGGATTTTTTTATCTTCCACCAGACTATCCATTAATGTGTAATCACCTTTTTCTTTACCATATTCCCTCTGCTTAACTTATTTTGTTTTCAAGTAAGATCTTTCACTTATTTGTTGTTTCATCAAACACTTCTGCATGCAAAATCCGATCCTGCATTTGGCTAATTCCTACCTTCTGATGTGAAGGAGAGTATTTCTTCGAAACTCCGCGGATTAAGGACTAGCCATTTATATAGTGTTTCCTTTTCAGATTAAATATGTTTTTAACTCATTTCAAAGTGTTTTTTAACATATTTCATTAACTGTTTGCTTATATATATATATATATATATATATATATATATATATATATATATATATATATATATATATATATTTTTATTATATTTTCGCCCAAAACAAGGCAAATTTCTACTTTGATGTAAGGGGCTACTATTTGGGGCACAGGCTACAGGGGTTCATGGTGGAGAGTAGGGCAGCAAGATATCGGATCACGTTACACTTGAACTTCTGCATGTTAGTACAGTTGGGGAAGCAGGAACCTGGAAGGGAATTCCAATGTCTAGCGGTTCGTGGGAAGAAACTACTGGCGTGGAAAGATCTTTTACATCTAGGGATCTCTACAGTGAAGTGGTGAGATTTTACTGCTTGTTTGGTTTGTCGGGGTATTTTCGTAGAGGGGGTACAAGTGCTTGCAATTCATAAGCTTGGATGACAGTTCAGGACCTATCAGGTTGGCGACTCTCTTTTGAACCTTGGCTAGGAGCGAGAGACTAGTAGCAGATGCATCAGCCCAAATATGACAACAATACTCAATACATGGACGAATTCTCGTCTTATAGAAGTGCAAGATACTTTCTGGCGTTTGTAGCTTTCTAGCACGGTAAAGAGAACCTACTTTTTCACAGCGGTATTCGCAATGCTCTCAATGTAATTGTTCCAACTCATGGTTCTGTGAACTTTATGCCGAGGAGTTTGAAAGATGTACTCTCAGATAAAGAGTCTTTGGTCATTGTTATTGGTAATAGAGAAGGTTTCTTGTAGTTATTGTAGGGAACAAGTCTAGTCTTGGCAGCATTGAATGTGATTATCCATTTTTGTCCCCATTCCACTACAGATTGGAGGCTGTCCTCTAGTGTTTCTTTAGATATGTGTTCATTTGTTTTCCTGTCGTGTATGTTATAGAGCGTGGTGTTATCAGCATATATACTCATCTCACAGTCAACTTTGTCAGGGAGGCCATTTATGAATATTAGGTATAATAGAGGTCCAAGGATAGAACCCTGAGCCACTCCCGCATTTATATCATATTGTTTAGATGTACGACCATCGAGGACAACCTGCGTTTTCTCTTATCTTACAAGGATTAATTATGCTATGTATTCTTCCAGTGATGCCGTATGATCTGATTTTCTTGAGAGGACCTTCGTGCCATACCCTTTCTAAAGCCTTAGATATATCTAGAGCTACAGCTCTAGCCTCCCCTACTTTTTCAAGTGAATTGTATATACCCTCGGAGATTACAGTTAGAATGTCTGCTGTGGAAGGGGCGTGCCTAAATCCATATTGTTTGTCGGTCAGATGTTTAGCATCTGTAAGGTGATGGACTAGAACATGGTTAATTATGGACTCAAATTCTTGAAAACTGCTACCACAGAAGCAGTTTTCCAGCAAGCAGGAAAGCAAGATTCATTCAATCATTTGTTGTAAAGTTTGGAGAGGATTGGAGCTACTTCAGCCGAACATATTTTAATAGCACATCCGGGATAAGATCAGGTCCACATGCTTTTGAAGTGTCAATATATTCTTTTGATAGCATGCACCTGAGTAGGTTTAAATACACATATTTCGGTTTCCGAATCATATATACGATCCAGCAACTTTGTCAGACTTTACAGAAAACAGAACAGTTTTCTGTAAAGTCTGACACAGTTGCTGGATCGTATATATGATTCAGAAACCGAAACATGTGTAACTAAACAGATAAAACGGCAATGAAAAATAAAACACATATTTGCTCTGCAATAGTATTTCGCACTCTCTTAAGGTTTTACTAATTACCATTTTATATACATATATATATATATATATACATGGCAATAAAGCTACACATATAATATCCGTTTTATTCTCGTGAGCATTCGTCAGGATAATATACTCACTAGAATAATACGCAGAACGTTCGGTATAGTTTCATTTCCATATGTATTGTCATAACTTACTACCAAGGTCTACCTATGTGTTGAGCACTTTTTTAGCAAATACTGAAAGTTTACTCATGAAATAATATCCTCGTGTATTAAGTTATGTAATATAATGAAGTAGTAATATATATATATATATATATATATATATATATATATATGTATATATATATACATATATATATATATATACATACGCGCATACATATTTATAAATATATAAATATATTACGTACAAATTAAAGAAATGCATAACTAAATAAACATATCAGAACAACAGATTTTGCACATGAAACTAGGACCGAAATAAGAGGAGGAAATCCTCTGAGGTATTTCTTGAGCTTGGAGAATAGCCCAAAGTCACAAGAACCAACAATTTTCCTATCGGGGTGGGGGAGAAAAATCATAATGCCCAATTTGATCTGAGAGTTTTTTTTTTCTTAAGTACCGTTCGTACAAAATTTGGCCAAGTCTTCCACGTTTTCGCGAATAATTTTGTGTACAGTCCCACACTGACATCAACAACTAGACTTTTGTGTATATAGATACACGATGGTCCTTATTCATGAATTTTTTTATTTGTTCAATAAGCCTGGTGTCATCGCCAGAAACACATTAGCCATCCAACGAAAACGTTATCCTCTCGACTATCTATGTATTTAAAAAAAAACAACAGCGCCATATACCAACATTTAATAGAAGAACATAACTAGTTCTTTTCATTCTTAGACAAAACTTGTACAATATCGAAAAAAAATTTACGAAGTAAAAAATTCTCGACGCATCTTACATTTGAACCAATCACACTAATATTAATAGCATGGAATTTGGAAGAGCACTAACGTGTTAAAATCACTTCCCTAGCGCATAAACGACAGACTCACTGACTTGTTAATTAAAATACTCAGATTTTTAATCGACTAAGATTTTAATTGATTTTGATGGATTTTTTAATATAACTTCAAACACTCGACAGAATTTTTAGCATGTTTTTCTTTTTAATTTTAAAAAATTCATCTTTCGTTTCATTCACTTTTACGCTCAACACCAGAGATGATTCGCAGTCCAATCGAAAGCCCTCATGATAACTGTGGAACGTTCATTAATATTTTTTATTTTTATATAAACGGATTGTACGGAAAATCGAAAAAAAATCATAAAGCAAAGTACCTGTGTCGTGTTTTATAACTTCTTACTGAATTAAAAAATGATGCATGTATATATATATATATATATATATATGTATGTATATATATATATATATATATATATATATATATATATATATATATATATATATATACTGCGTATGAAATTATTAACGAATTTACATTTTTATAAATGTTTAAGAGACGATCAATAAAAATCCAGGAAACTTCGAGCAAGTGCTTACAATAACATCTAACTACTCCAATCAGAAAATAAAAGTATTTAAAGCAGTATTAGCGAAACTATGGAAGAAGATAGGAATATATGTTGATTTCAGTATGTTAAGGTATAAACAAGGTTGAGATAATATATCCATAATTTGTTTATTGAAATAATTTTCAAACATTAAATGAACTAGTAAATTTGCTTAGATCACAATAACTATATACCATTGTCTACGTTATCATAATTAGTCAGAGATATGCGGTTCTATTTCATGAATTACGTGTAAAAGACGTTGCTCCACAGAATTAGTCAAATTTGGGATTTCGTCAACAATTATTTCTGGCGATACCCCTTGGAGAGTGGAGAGCATCCCGCAACTCATCTTTGCTCTTAAATTGGCGTCATGATACTCCCCAGGTTCTCAATTGATTTCACATCTGGAGAATTCGCAGGCCTCTCCATATTCCGTAGCCTAGAGAACGCCAGTTGCTGCAAATACCCTTTGCTTTTTTGCTGCATGCGAAGGAGCATTATCCTGCATAAAAATAATAGTTCTTCTGAACGTCAACCTTTGCTCCTTCAGCCATGGTCCAAAGTACTCCTTCACCCGTCTAGCTGAATCCACTGTGGAAAATTTCCCCCACTCTATATCTGTGCCTAAATCAAAACGCGGATTCCATGAACAAAGCTTCTTTCTTAGAACTGCACGCCTGTGGAACTCTGTTCCGTCTGCCTGCTTCCCACCGGACTACAACTTGGATGTCTTCAAGTCCAATGTTAACAAATTCCTAATGAACCGCCCCCTTAAGTAAACACTTCATCAAATCTCTACACTAACGTAATGTACTTGCAATAACCCTTATCCCTGAGTGGCTTCCGGGCCTTGATAAGTGGTGATAACTGTGTAAAAAAGAGGACATCTGTGTAAGCATTTTTACGCCTTCTATGACTCTCTATGGGCCAACTAAAGTACCTCCGATAATCCCAGCCACGTCATTATCTCACCATCACCGTGTTGGCGCCTTAATCGCTGATTACGATGTCGTCCATTTAAGATCCATCCCTTGCTCCAGCCATCTCGATCGTCAAAAGTAACACGCACTTCATCCGTGAACAAAACATTGAAAAAATTCAATTTCATATTGTTCTCGGCACATTTCAATCGGTTTTCTACGTGGTGATGCTTTAATAGAGACTTTGTCACCAGCTTAACATACTGTGGCACTTCTTTCAGAAGGCGACATCGAGTAATTTTTGAGAAATTCTTCAATCCGGCTTGGTCAAAAACTTCCGACTTGTCTGCTTAGGGATCTTAATAACTTTACGTTTAATTTGGAGTGGAGTACGGCGTGAAAAAAAATCTAGATTTACCCTTATCAGGTCTCGTATGTACCTTTTTAGGGTTCTTGATGAGGTCCCTCACAGTTTGATAGTACATTTGTGATATTTCTGGGGTTATTTTACCTTTTGCTAGCGAAACAAACAGCCTTGTTGATAATTTGACACATCTCAATACCGTGGCTTCAGCAATTACGATGGCAAGGTTTTTGCATTGGGCGGAACAGTAGAAAATTTCACAATACGCGCAGCTCAGCATTCCCAACGTTTCCGACGATTTTGAGATGAAATTACCGGTAAGTTTCTGAAACTGATAAAAAAGGGCCGACCACTTCCCTAGATGAGTTCATAATTAATGGATACTCCAATTTAACAGCTAAATCTGACTCCCAAGATCGCCATGGGGACGGAATATGTGCCTACATTAAGGATGGCTTCCCATGTGGCAGGGATATCTCTAGAGAAGATCCTAATTTACCCTATATGTGCTTCAGGGTTGCACTTGCTAACACCACTGCATTTATATTTGCCCTCTATAGGCCCCACAACAGCGGAGTGACTATCTTTAAGAGCATATGTGAGAAAATAGACCACATACTGTCTTCACATCCCTCGGCTAACATCCACATCTGTGGTGACTTCAACGTCCATAACGTGGAATGGCTGACCCATTCAAATAAGACAGATGATGAGGGGAGGTTTTGTCATGATTTTGCCATTGCTTAGATTGTTCGCGAACCCACCCGTGTGCCCGATACACCCAATCAATATGCAAGCCTCTTAGACCTTTTTCTCTCAACTTCCCCTGAGCTATGTCCATGTACCGTTCATTCTCCTCTAGGATCTTCCGACCACTCCGTCGTATCAGTTAAGATAAAAACGAAATGTAAGAAGCCATCAGACGTACCCCTCCACCGTACTGTATACCGATACTCTATGGCTGACTGGGATAGCTTCTGTACATTCATATCTGATTTACCTCTGCACTCCTTGTTTAAATAGGAAGTGTCCTCTATAGTTTCAGATCTGACCGAATGGTTAATTGTAGGCATAGACCAATTCATACCATCTAAAAAATTCCAACAAAAACCTAACAGCCAGCCATGGTTCTCCTCAGAATGTGCTGCTGCTATCGCGCACAGAAATCACTTTTTCATAGCTACCAACGTAATAGATGCACTGAGACTAAAGCTGCTTTCAGGACTGCCAGCAACCACTGTAAAAGAGTAATAAAAAATGCAAGAGAGCTATATGCCCAGTCTGTGTAATCCAAGGTAGCTGATCAGCGGCTTGGTTCCCACCAGTTTTGGCAAATAACAAATAGGATCCTGAACAGAAGTGTGCGTTCTATCCCAACCATTATCAATGGACCAGAGGTTATCTCGTCAGCGTCAGACAAGGCCAAACTATTTGCAAAGAACTTTGCAGCTAATTCTACCCTATGCGACGAAGGCCATCAACTCCCCATATTTCCTCCTATAACACAGAACAAGCTAGGTAACATACAAATATCCGTGCATGAAGTCGCCAAGCTAATAAAAAACCTAGATTCCAGTAAAGCAACTGGCCCTGATGGCATCCCAATTATAGTGTTAAAAAAGCTTCAACCAGAACTTGCTCCCATACTTACGAAACTATTTAAGCGCTGCCTTAAGGAGAAGTGCTTTCCGACTCCCTGGAAGACCTCATCAGTTTGCCCTGTATTTAAGAATTCAGGTGATAAGTCATCTCCCTCTCAGTACAGACCAATAAGTCTTCTCTGTGTTATGAGTAAGTTGCTGGAATCAATATTAAATAGAGAAATAGTCAACCACCTCAGCAGGAATAACCTTCTTAGTGACACACAATATGGGTTCCGCTCTGCAAGATCTACCGCAGATGTGCTGACGGTTATATCTCACAGGATTAGTGAATCTCTTGACAAAGGCTTCCTTTCTAGGGCAATTGCTCTTGACATATCAAAGGCCTTTCACAAAGTATGGCATAAGGGTCTACTTCACAAGATTTCCAGCTACGGTATAACGGGAAATGTTTTCTCAATCATTAAATCATTTCTCTCCGATAGCCTCATAAGAGTAGTGGTAGATGGACAAAAATCGGAGGAGTCCCTCAGGGGTAAATCCTGGGCCCAACTCTCTTCCTGATCTACATCAATGACCTCCCTAAACACATACTTAAATCATTCGTTGACATCTATGCTGATGACACGACCATCTACGGCAACACATCAAAGGCTGTAAATGACGAAGTTCTCTCGGATTCTCTCTCCTCTGATCTCGAGCGCGTGGTTCAGTGGGGGAAGATGTGGCTAGTTACCTTTAATGCATCCAAAACCAAACTCCTATCCTTAAATCATCAACGCTCTGATCCCCAGCTGGCATCAATTGTGATGGATGGCTCTCGTCTGGGTGAGGCCCCGTGTTTTGACAAGCTTCTGGGTTTGTTCTTTACTTCTTATCTGAAATGGAACACGTACATCAAGTCTGTTGCCAAGGTCGCTGGAAAGATGGTGGGATCCTTCTACCGCTCCAAAAGATGTCTCACTACTGATGCAATTCTCTATCTATATAAAAGCCAAGTACGGCCAAGGATGGAATACTGTTGCCATATCTGGGCAGGAGCTGGCAAAAACAGCCTATCATGCCTTGACAGAGTACAAAATAGACTTCGTGGTTTAGTGGGGGATGCCTTTTTCTCTACCCTGCAACACCTCTCCCACAGAAGAGACGTTGCGAGCCTATCCTTGTTTTATCGTTATTTTCATGGCAGGTGATCGTCTGAACTCCAATCCCTGGTCCCCCCTCGCCAATCTTTCACGAAAAACACCCGTCTAGCTGAATCCACTGTGAAAAATTTCCCCCACTCTATATCTGTGCCTAAATCAAAACGCGGATTTCATGAACAAAGCTTCTTTCTTAGAACTGCACGCCTGTGGAACTCTGTTCCGTCTGCCTGCTTCCCTCCGGACTACAACTTGGATGTCTTCAAGTCTAATGTTAACAAATTCCTAATGAACCGCCCCCTTAATTAAACACTTCATCAAATCTCCTCACTAACGTAATGTACTTGCAATAACCCTTATCGCTGAGTGGCGTCCGGGCCTTGATAAGTGGTGATCACTGTGTAAAAAAACAAAACAAAAAAAAAAATGTTATCTCGTTAATAATTTGATACGGAGTGTATATATATATATATATATATATATATATATATATATATATATATATATATATATATATATATAGGGTGACGGAAAATAATGTAAAAACACTTAAAGTAATTTAAAACCATATATTTGTTTTCTTTTTATTTTGGAGGGATTTTTTTTTTGCGGATTAAACTAATCTATCTTAATGCTGTCAGTTTGGCTTAACTTTGAAGATAAAAATGCATTCTTAAATGCTATTGGAAGCATTAAAATGCTATTTAAGTGCAAACACAGGGTAGGGGTGTGTATATATCTTCTTGCAACACCCTGTATATATACATGCGTATATTGTCATACAATAGTACAAATAGTCTTATTCATAGTCGTCATTCTTTTTCAGATATTACTGCATTATGAATGTATCTGTAATGAAAAAGCACACAAAGAATTAATTGCGCTATGAATCTGTTATGATTAAAATTTATTAAAAAACATTATTCTGTACATTTTAAATGATAAATGATTCATCATCATCGGCAATCACTTGTGACGAGTATTATTGTTCACCCATCGATGAGATTGGGTCTGGTCATTTGTGGGTTCTCATATATCTATAGAGGCTGATCCTTGATCCGCAGACTTTATTGCACTGGTGACATTTGTAGTTTGTCAACTGGGTAGTGGAAGAGGTGGAAGGAGCTGTGTTGGTAGTAAGACTCTCCTTTCTCCGCCCCACCCTGTTTTTTGCGTTTCTGTGAGGTCCTTTTCTGAGTAACCCGTGCCTTCATGGGGCATCCTGCTCTACATGCCTCTCTTAACATGTCTGCTGTAGGTCATCAGTCTGTCGGGCCCATGGAGTAGAGTGAGCAGGACCCTGCTATGTATGTCCCGATTCTCAAACACTGACTTCCGTAGTCTGGCAAAGGCTGCACGGGCGAATTCGATGCGGTGGTGAATCTCTGCGTCAATGACATATCTTGTGGAGTGAAGACTGCCAAGGCAAATTGATCCACATATTCTAAGGTGTTACTTTCTACAAAGGTTGTAGGATGTTGTGGGTGTATGCCAGGAGCTGGTTGGTGTAGTATCAGATTCTTTTTGATGTTAAAATCAAGTCCCAGCACATGGTAGACACTCCTAAAGGCATCCACAACGCTCTGGAGGTATGCTTCTAAGAGATCAACCAGCGTATTGTCAACCGCTAATTAAATTTCCATGATGGACAATAAATAGACAATATTATTCCGTACATTTTAAATGATATATGATTATCACCACGAAATGTAACATATAAATAGTTGTCAAATAATTTTTTTTTAGTATGTTTCGAGCGAGAAACATATTACCATATGCTAGAGAAAAAAACATTCCTGACCGACCGGAACTAAACGAAGAGCTGCAGAAATTGCTCTTGTCGTTCAGCAAGTATTTTTTGTCAAAATCCAGAGCGTCCATTATGGTCCGAAACATTCTCTCAATCAAATGATAAAATCTTTCGTGTGTGCCACTCTATCGCCATGGGAAGGCACATAAAGAGGGACTTAAACATTGCACAGAAACAAAAAATCAATAGATTTGACATTAACATAATAAGATGTACCCCGTTATAAGAACAATTGAATCTGAAACAACCCCCACCCCCAGGATTTTTTTCTTTCAGAAAGCTTCTAATTGATGTTTTCGGCTTTAACCGATATTATAAATCGAATCACAGAAGATGATTACCGGATTAAGTGTGAAAACTCTGGTAGACAACGTCATTTTTACTCAGTAATTCCATTATGTCCTTGCTTTGTCCTTTTTTTTATTATTTTTATGAGGGTGGACACGACCGAGCCAGACACTGATTATCTGGTCAGCTAATTCACACTCAACGGACGACCATGCTTTATTTATTTTTTTTTATATATTACCATTTCCCGTTCTCTGTGATTTTTTTTTCGTATAATGTACGTTACAGTGGATCGATGAATAGTTAACGTGATTGATTATTCTGTCCAATCAGCAATAATTGCAATTAAGCACTCGGAGATTGGATGTCAATCTGGCGAAATTTATTAACGCGTTTTGTGTCTTTTTTGCCTGCGTTCTATTTTTTCTTTCTTTTTTTTTTTGTCGTTTAAATGATTGAACGTTGACGAACAAAAATGTTGGATTTCACAGACGCAGAATTCGTTCATTTGTTTAGACTGGCTTTTCATTTCGCTGCCCGACTTGTGAGAATTTGTTAAAGCCATAGATAAAGACGACGAGGAATTGCCCTGGACTAATTTCACTCGCGAATAAATCACGCAGGACACACGCCCTCGCTTGCTATTGTCCTTTTTTAAACAAATACAAACGTGTTTTTTTATACTTAGGTCGGCTTCTTTTTATATTTTGTATGCATTGAAATTTATTGCTTTGTCGATTTGGCGATTGATAGCTTGTTCTGTGGCATATATTTTTGTTACTACAAGCTAGTCTTTATTCTTTAGTTCTCAGTATGTAAACATAGACACAGGCACACACATACACACATAAATACGCACACGCACACATATATAACTTTTAAATAATTAGGAATTGCATATATATATATGCGTAAATTTGTGCACAAGTGTACACATAAAACACTTCATAAATATGCATGAATCTGTATATATATATATATATATATATATATATATATATATATATATATATATATATACATATATCTGTATATATCTATGTGAATATATGTATTGCACAATATTAGGACAAATTTCAGTTTCAAATAGAATAAACAGGAACATAACTTTGATTTTAATCTATAAAAGAACAAGTTTTCAAAGAGGATATGTACTTGTCAGGAAGTGTTCTACAAGCGTACTGGACATTTTGATATTGAGTATTAATTTCAAATAAATGTTAATAAGAAACACACGTTATAATTAATGACAAGGAGATTTATTTCGCAAATTTACAAAGAAAAGATATTAAATATATTAGCTCTCCAGCAGTATAAAACCGCTACTTCCCTCATTGAAACAAAAACATAACTAAACTGTTCTGGATGTCCGCCCAGCTTGATGTCATCGTGCTTATTTAGTTATGAAACAAATTACTCTAATTGTGTTATTCATTTGTATGAAATTCGCCCTCTATCTCTCTCTATCTCTCTCTCCAAAAAAACAACACACATACACACACACACACACACACACACATATATATATATATATATATATATATATATATATACATATATATATATATATATATGTGTGTGTATGTATATATATGTGTGTGTATTTATATATATATATATATATATATATATATATATATATAATCAAGTTTATAATGGTTGTTCGTGCGGAAGTAAACTTTTAAATTCAGATGAACATATCTCGGCTCCGACAAAATGTTTAAATCAGAATAAACACCACCAGAATAAACACACTACTGCCACCGTAGAGTAAGTTCATTTATGTTAGTAACGCGTTCTATGTTCTGATGATAATGAAGTCGCTGGAGACGTTTTTGATATTGCTTCGCTTTTGGAAGCATTTCTCACTCAGAAAGTTGTCGAGATGCTTAAAAATGTTGAAGTCGGTAGGTGAGAAGTCTGGAGATTATGATGGATGAGAAAGAGTTTTGTGACACAATTCGTCCAACTACTGCTAGGTCGGTTCAGCAAGTAATGGTCGGACATTGTCGTGCGTGAGAATTGACCCTCTTTTTTGACTACTGCTGCGTGTTTTTTGTGGAAGTTTTTGATTTATTTCAATTATTTGTTGGCATTGCTTCTCCGCCGTAATAGATTTGCTTGCATTCAAAAAACAATAATTGATGAGACGGGCCGTAGACCACCAAACAATTATTTGTACTTTATTTTGATAGAACACTAACGTTAGGAAGGGTCGTGGAGTTTCGGCAGCATCTGGCAACGGAGCTGAGCGTCACCGGTTGTCGTAAAGAACGAAATTTAATCGCAAGTCACAACCCGATTGATCTACAAGTTGTTTTCCTTGCATAATGAAGTAAGGATGACAATATATAACTGCGTTTTTTTTGTCATCATTCAATTCGTGAGGCACACATCTATCCAAATTTGTCGTCTTTCAAATCTCATTAAGCAGTTAAAAATTGTTGTGCACGTGACGCCTTATTCAGAAGAAAGCTTTTGAACAGTTATGCATGGATAAGACACAAGTATAGATCTTAATTGATCGTTGTCAACATTCGATGACCTAGTACTAGGCTTATCATCTTTAAGATTGTCATCGCCGCCACTAAAATTTCTGAAACTACCATTGTTTTGTACGTTCAGTACTGTATCCCTGTCAAATACGTCGTTTATACCGCGAACTTTTTCAGCAGCTTCCCAGCCTAGCTTGAATGGGCATAAAAAAATTGTGTTAATTTGCTATTGTTTTTACATCTTGTATTCAACATGTTGAAAAAAAATACGAGTTTTTAAATGGTTGTAATTTAAACGATTACATCCAGTGAGCAATGCTCTTCGACGTGTTATAGAAAGTCAAGGTATTATAACGAAAACTTATTTGTAAATACATCAGTTGAAACCGAAATTAAAGATTCGCAAGAACTTTCTAATCAACTGATATATATATATTTATATATATATATATACATACACACACGTATATATACATACACACACACACACACACACACATATATATATATATATATATATATATATATATATATATATAAATGAAATCAAAAGTATGTAGTGTTTACCTGATATACGCAATGGTAAACTTCAATCTAATATAAATATCAGTATTTATTAGAAAGTATCAGAAAGTATTAGATAATTGAATCCCAACCGAATAAGAAAGATTAACACGCAATAGAGAGTAGAGCTTCTTACAAGAGAAAGAAAATTAAAACTGTAAGTTGAAATTTACAACTGAAATTAACTATTCAACTGAATACTCCAGAAAACAATTTACCAAGAAATTTACAAAAAAAAAAAAAATGCTATTCTTGCTATTCTTGTCATGATTATAAATTTCGATGGAAAATTTTAACTTACAGTTTTAATTTTCTTTCTCCTGTATATATATATATATATATATATATATATATATATATATATATATATATATATATATATATATATATATATATATATATATATATACGCAGATTTATTTGTACATATGCAATCATATTAGCTATATTTGCTTATTTCAGCCACTTACAAAATTACAAAATAATTTAATTTTTTGTAATTATCACATTTATTCTTTGTCAATACCTTTATTTTTAACTGGCCGTGGACGGCAGGAATGTGTATAAAATCTAACATATCTCCACCAAGATTTGTTCTGTACACTCATAAGTTTACATGTCGATTTTTAAAAGTGTGCATGTTATATACTCCCATCCTGGTTTCTGGTCATCAATGAACGAAATAAAATTATTTAATTGAAGACGCAGCAGTTTTCACAATAGCATTAATTATATTTATCTTGAGGTGTCTCTATACTTTTGTCATGGATGTGTACATTGTTAAATGCTCGGGGTAGGGAGTATAATTTTAATAGTCTCTGTTGCAGTTAGCTTCGATACATAATTTAGTAGCTTGTATTACTAATAATAGGTAATCATTTTTCTTATTTTTATGAATTCAAATGTAATGTTTCCTGATGTTCATTTCACACTATATTATTTTTAAAGTTGGTTGCAAGCCTTTCAGATTCCATCAAAGAAGACGATGTTATAACTAACGCAGTCACCCACCGAAGAAAAAATATTAATAAAAAACATTCAATTAAATAAATGTAATACAATTACAGATGGGTGAGCGAGAGATAGACAGGCTACGATTTCGAAACAACCCCTCTTGTGAGAGGGGTAGGAAAGAGGATGTAGCCTGCTTGGCATAGCCGGTCACGTGCGCCATGAAACATGCTCCCACAGGAACCGTCAATTCGGCTAACATCGCCATTAAATTTTCGACTTTTGGACTCCTCCCTTTCACAGTATAATTCATTATACCTTAGCGAATGCAAACCACGTAGCATTCTTTCTTTTTGTTTTATTTGATTTCCGCTCTCGACATTTCTCGCATATCGTCATCCTCGATGCTCGGCCCCGCACTTTACAGAAGAACCAACACCTAAAATGTGCCCCATATCTTTCCGATGCTAGAAAGAAAACTATGTCTTCAATTTACCATGCTGGAATTTCAAAAGGAATGCAGAGAAAGGACAAAAGTAAAACTAACAACAACGTGAAAAACGAGAATTCAAAGGTGTCAGTCGAGATAGGCGAGGACAATAGCAAAAAGATGCTTTAAAAATAGGCAACATAATGATGACACGAAAACTATGTGAAAGTTAATTAAGCCGAAACTAAAATTCCCAGATGCTGCATTGGTGCAGAAATAATGCTTTCTTTTGCAATATATATATATATATATATATATATATATATATATATATATATATATATATATATATATAGTCATCCATACACAGTACTGGTAATTCGTGTATCACTTCTCAGCATGCTAAACTGAAGATGAGAAGCATTATAATCATCCACATACAGTACGGTTTCACAGCTTATCAGAGTGGCTAGACAGGCAACTACCTCAAGCCAGGATTTAAACACAGCCGTCTGTACGACAGTCAAGTCTCATAACCATTAAGCCTTAGGCGGCTGCTATGCGAGTTGTGGGTTTACACAAAGTACATCGCTTTATACGCTAATGGTAATTCGTGTATTACTTCTCAATATGCTTAACTCTAGCTTGGAGGCTGGAACCTGCCCCTCGAATTGGGAAAAGATACTAAAAAAAGTGGTGTCTTTGCCGTTGCGTCCACCGCAGGACCGAAAGTTGCGAAGGTTTTAATTAAGGCTAGACAACCGCTAATAGCGATGCCTTTCAGAAATATCGGCGGAAAAAGCGACCCCTCCCCGTAGAAAAGTGCCTAGTCAAGGGTGAAGCAATTAATATTTTTAGCCAATTATTCTATATTTGTCGTTCAAAGGGACGGCCTTCCAGATAATAAAGATTTTCTGAAAATCTGTCCACTCTGTCGGAAATTGTAGGCAGACATGCATACATACATACATACATACATACATACATACATACATACATACATTAAACCAGACATGTGATATTTAATAAAATATCAGGGAATGTATTAGGAAAGTACTAGTGAGCAACGCTATTAATTATACATTTCGTTATTTCGTTTACTTTTATATATATATATATATAAATATGCATTTATGCGCACACACACACACACACACATATATATACATACATATATATATATATATATATATATATATATATATATAGTAAGTTATGAAAATATATGTCGACTAAACTACATAGAATATTCCGCGGTTCATCCTTGTAAGAATTCGTCACAAGTCTGAAGAATGCTCACGAGAATGAAACGCGGAATATTCTATGTAGCTTAGTTGGCGTATGTATTTTCATAACTTACAACCGAGCACTGTTTTGTATTGAGCACTGTTGAATTACTTACCAATCATCTTCGTTTATTAATTCATTTGATTTAATGAATATATATATATATATCTATATATATATATCTATATATATATATATATGTATATATATATATATATATATATATATATATATATATATATATATATATATATATATATATAATTGCTTGGAAATGATTAATAGTGAAATAATTACTCGAGCTTTTACAGGAGAAAACATACCGATATCTAATTTATATGTACGATCGTTTCGAAACCGATATCTTTTTCTCGTACGATATTTACAAATAAAACGACCAAGAAATAAGTAAAATATATCAGGATATTCTCTCCTTTACAGAATAAATGAGTGCAGGGGGAGAATAGGGGAAGACATTAAATGTCAATCAACTTATTGAAGCACATATAGCTTGTAAATATAGAATAAAAAATAAACATTTTCAGTCGAATTTATTTTTTTTTATTTATATGATCAATATGAGAAAAATGTGTTATATAATGACTTATGTCTATGAGATACAATCAAAGTATTGTGTAATGAGTTTTAATTAGCTATATGGGAAAATGAAGACAGGGGCTTGAATAACTGAAATACTCCGAGCGCAGTAACTTTAAATATACTTTACTAAGGTTTTTCCGATTATGTTCAGTCTATTATACATATACATATGCATAAACACACAGGCACACACAGACACACGCATATATATGTGTGCGTGTGTGTATATATATGTATATATATAGGCATATAAATTTATGTATATACATATATATAAATATATATTTATATATATATAAGTGGATAGATACATAGATATATAGATACACAGATATATACATAGGATAGATAAATAGTTCATTTAACTAAATATATTTCTTATGTTCCCAGTTACGCAAACATAAAATAAAAACGGAATATAAAATAAAATAATCATTATACCATTAAAAATGTGAAAAAAAAATCATCCACCAAACATGAGCATCGTTACCTATTCTGTTTTGTGTAATTGTTTTGTCTTGATTTTAAAAACTTCCTTTGGCGCGAAATAAAAGATAACGTGAGACGAAAAGACGTGTTTTTCGTTAGTTATATAAAGCACACGCACACACGTATATTTAGAGAAAGGACAAGTACAGATATATAAATACATGTATGTGCCTGTCTTCTTGTCTCCGTGAGTATGTATGTAAAACAACACACACACACACACACGCACACACACACATATATGTATACATATATATTTTTGTATATATATATATATACATATATATATATTTGTATATATATACATATATATGTATATACATATATATATATATATGTATATACATATATATATATGTATATATATACATGGTTTATAAAGAGTTGTTATATATATATATATACATATATATTGCATATATATATATATATATATATATATATATATTGCATATATATAAAGGTTATATTGCATATATATAGAGAGGTTTTATATATATACATATATATGTATATATATATACATACATATATATATATATATGTATATATATATATATATATATATATATATATTCATATACTTAAGTATATTTCATTTTTTTTCCTGTCGCACTTAAGACGGGACTGTCCGTTGTTACAAATAAAATTAAAAGAATAAAAATACAAGAAAAATACGCCAATAAAAGTATAATAAAATATCGACTATAAATTTACTATTTTGTGATTGGTAATAAGAAGAAAATATTTTTTCTCTTCGCTTTCTCTCTTGCAAATATGTGCAGTTTTGGTTTTATTTTCCTGCTATGTTGAACGCGCCTGTTGCGATCATAAATGTCAAACGAGGACGAACATTAATTTCTCGAGAGTTTCATTTATTATATTTCGCTCAACCGGTTCGATCATCAAAAAAACATACGTTCTTCATAGTGTTTCGTATTTAATATACACTTATTGTTCATCAACGGCAAGGAAGAGAACATATATGGCATTATGACGAATCGGAAACACTCAGAAACACAGAAAATAATGTTTGATGACTTTTGTTAATATGGAAACATCCTTCAAATGTAAGAAGACCTGTACGAGCCCCCACCTCTGCCGTGAGAGTATTATCGTCGATTACAGGTATCACTTTCTTTTTAGCAGGACCTTTTTTCATGTGTTTAACGATTTTAACGTGTTAGGGGGGTCACTTAGAAATTATAACTTTTTATTACATTTTTGCTTTTACACCATAAAAAAGCTTAATAAGCAGTATTTTTCTGATTACCTGGAGAGTAGGGTATACGTTTAATTGAACGTTATACGATAAAAGTGATCCTTCAAATAAAAATCAGTAAAGTATATCAATGATGATAATCTCAGGAAAACTTTTTAAAATGTCAAAGAAATTAATTTTAGTGCAATGAGTTGTTAAAACAGTGAATTGATGAGGGAATACTAAATCAATTATTTCATCTAGACATGTGATACAAATGATCGTTTATAAGAAATACCAAACTAACGTTAATCAGAATAAAACGTGAGACATTACCATTACAGATACGTTTTCGAACCGTATCAACAGGACTTAAATAATTCCGTATGTTATACAACTGTAAGTATTTATTATTTTATAGCTCTTACCAATGAGCCATCCAAATATTTAATGCAGGATCGTCATTTTCTTTATAATTAGCAGAGACTACGCAATGCACACCGTGAAAGTCACATATTATTTTCAGTATCGCATGAGATAATCTTCCCTCATCTTCTTCTTCTCTATATAAAATGAATAAATTCTTCCCCTGTGATTTGGACCATAATAGGATTAAAAGCCATGACATTTTATGCAAATGTAATATGAAAAACTGCAGCACAATATTTGAGCTGTGTTATTAGCATATTACCTCTCCACTTCCTCGCTAATCGTAGGTTTCTATATTTTTTCTGTTGAGAGTTCCCTGCCAAAATCGGTTAAAATCTTTTCTCTCTAAGAAATTCCTCCTTCCTTCGATACCCTTTTACACCGTTGCATGATGGTTCGCAAAGGACAGTTACGAACGAATACCGGTTTCGGTTTTCTGTACTTCGTAGTTACTTAAAAAAAAACTGGAATGGAACTTCACCGTGCCTTTCCGTCCGATGCTTCATATTGGATAAAACGCAGCATACTTACTTTTACGTTGCTTGATTACGATTTATTTCTCCACATTTATACTATAAAATCAAGGATTCTTTCCATTTTTTTTAAATAAGAATATATTACATCATTTCCGTTTGATTTTGTTTTGTTCGATATTATTTTCTGTTTTCGTTTCTCCGATTGTTTTTTTTTTGGGGGGGGAAGTTTAACATCGTGTTTTCATTATTGAAACAGGGTTATTACTTCGCTTATTCTTTACTTTACTCCCCCTTACACATCCACGCACCTACAGATACTCGGCAATGTATATATATATATATATATATATATATATATATATATATATATATATATATATATATACTTCTCTTCATTCTGATAAGTTGGCTATATTTTAGTCGTTCTCTCAGTTTAAACTCGTTTTCCTATACGAGAGAATAGAAAAAAAAACAAGAAAACTTTGGAAAGTGATCTCGAAACCTAGTGGGCCGACTTCACCCCCTTAATGATCTATGTTTTTTTCTCTTAACCTCCATCGAATGTTTTCCCTCAGTCGTTTTCTTACTCTGAATAAAAAACGACTCATTCGTCACTTTTTAATAGCTATAATAAAGTTTTATACCCCCAAATAATTATATATATAAATATATATGTGTATATATATGTATATATATATATATATATATTTATGTATATAAACATAATTATATATATATTTATGTATATAAATATATATATATAGCCAGTAGAGTTTAGTTTCCTAGAAGTACATCCAATGAAACAACATGTGTCTACCAAAATAGTGCTCAATGAGTGAACAGAGCAGGTATATTAATTTTATTTATACAAACATTAATGGCTACATATGTGCATACATGTTTCTGTAATCACCCACGTTGGGGGATTACGTCTTCAGGCCAAGAACTACCTTCAAAAGTGACATTTCCACCAAATACATTTTTCTATTTCGTTTATCAAGTTAAAAATACAACCTGGGTGGGAGTCAAAAAACAAAAACGGTAAAAGGATGAGTGAGGTCTTTGAAGATGATAAACATCTTTTTTCTTTTCTCCTTCCCCAATCTAACCTAACTTTTGGCTTTTTTTGGCATAGGGTACTTGAGAGTTTAGTTTTCTTGTCTTAGAGTCTGTAAGTTAATAAGCCTTAGCTATGGTCAACCAAGTACTGACCGGTGCCTTTTTAATCTACCTCCACCCACACATACACGCAACACACACATAACACATCCATACACAGACACTGCCAACACACACATACACACATTAATCCATATATTCAAAAGCGAATCCATGCTGAACGCTCTTTGTTTTATTTACTGAAACTAGACAATGATTCTGAAACTACGTAGAAGATAAAGTAAAAGTTACATTAAGGTAAATAAAAAATAAATAAATAAAAATAAAATACATAAATAAATAAATAAATAAAAAATAAATAAAAAATATAATAAAAAATAAAAAAATAAATAAATAAGAATAAAAATAAAATTAAATTAAAACAAATAAACCAACAAAATGTGAATAAATATAAACCCGAAAGTTATCTAAACCCCACATGTACCTATATGCGTGTATCAATACACTTATAAATGTCTACATTTATCTACACCCGCGCATATATACACACACAACCTACAGACATACAGAGACAAATAATAGTATTTTTCTTTACTTATGTAGCGTGGTAACTTCTTCGTATATGCAATATTATGCTACCCGACTTCGTATATTTATATATATATATATAACGGGTGTATATATATATATATATATATATATATATATATATATATATATATATATATATATATATATATATATATATATACACCCGTCTGTAGTCGGGTAGCATAATATTGCATATACGAAGAAGTTACCACGCTACATAAGTAAAGAAAAATACTATTATTTGTCTCTGTATGTCTGTAGGTTGTGTGTGTATATATGCGCGGGTGTAGATAAATGTATACATTTATAAGTGTATTGATACACGCATATAGGTACATGTGGGGTTTAGATAACTTTCGGGTTTATATTTATTCACATTTTGTTGGTTTATTTGTTTTAATTTAATTTTATTTTTATTCTTATTTATTTATTTATTTATTTTTTATTATATTTTTTATGTATTTTTTATTTATTTATTTATTTATTTATGTATTTTATTTGTATTTATTTATTTTTTTATTTACCTTAATGTAACTTTTACTTTATCTTCTACGTAGTTTCAGAATCATTGTCTAGTTTCAGTAAATAAAACAAAGAGCGTTCAGCATGGATTAGCTTTTCAATATATGGATTAATGTGTGTATGTGTGTGTTGGCAGTGTCTGTGTATGGATGTGTTATGTGTGTGTTGCGTGTATGTGTGGGTGGAGGTAGATTAAAAAGGCACCGGTCAGTACTTGGTTGACCATAGCTAAGGCTTATTAACTTACAGACTCTAAGACAAGAAAACTAACCTCTCAAGTACCCTATGCCAAAAAAAGCCAAAAGTTAGGTTAGATAGGGGAAGGGGAAAAGAAAAAAGATGTTTATCATCTTCAAAGACCTCACTCATCCTTTTACCGTTTTTGTTTTTTGACTCCCACCCAGGTTGTATTTTTAACTTGATAAACGAAATAGAAAAATGTATTTGGTGGAAATGTCACTTTTGAAGGTAGTTCTTGGCCTGAAGACGTAATCCCCCAACGTGGGTGATTAAAGAAACATGTATGCACATATGTAGCCATTAATGTTTGTATAAATAAAATTAATATAAATATATATATATTTATGCATATATATATATATATATATATATACATATATATATACTGATAATAATATTTAATTGCCTTCGGAAATAAACTGTTCAGTAAAAGTGGTTCCTTATGCTATAAATTGGTGCAACAATTTATCTCCTTGAATTTTTGTATAAGATTAGCAAAAGCAAAATAGAAAAAGCACATATAACGCACGGTGAGTGAAGTCAGCTAATATGTAGTAAAGTAATTCATCACGTTTTCATTTTTTTATAAAATTGTCACTTTCATCATACATAAACTTAAAATGTAATGCCCAAAAAACACATTTTATTTTACTAAAAATTATTTGTACAGGCGTATGCCTCGGAATAGACCTTAGTTAGCATAATTAGAAACACAAAAAGAATACCCCATAATAAAACCATTGTGCTATCTACAGAGAATTAATGTGTGTGTTTTTATTTGTTTTGCTAGCGAGACTTTTTGAATACATTCGATTATTTATACGAAAGTACATTTTACCTAAATGCGATTTGGGATTAATTGCTACTCTGGCCAATTTGGTGTGATGCTGTGACCCTTAGTATCCGTGTTAAGCCTAGCAGCAGGGCCAAGTGTCAAAACATTATTATTATTATTATTATTATTATTATTATTATTATTATTATTATTATTATTATGATTAGTATTATTAATTGATTCGAGCGACGGAAGGTCGCTGGATCAATAATTATGATTAGAAAAATAAACAATTAAATTGGGGGAAAATGATTGACATATAACATCGACAAAGAAAAAAAAATAGATGGAAATATTATTTTGGTAAGCATAAAAATATAACTAGATTTGGGAGATCAGCTGTTTTTCTGAGACACGTAATGACACGTGATGAAATGTAAATTTGGGGAGATTCTACGAGTAGATAGCTGGACATCAGAGAGCGGGCGAAAATGACATGGGGAGCGGCGTATTTTCAGGCAGCCAAGATGTAAGAACGTGTAATCTCTGAAAATGCTGACCGGATCATGAAAATAAATGTTCGTAAATAATTCAGGTATGTGCTGTGTTATTTAATCTGTTAAAAAGAACTGTTTGTCAACAACTGTTTCGATATGTCCACATCAATCGTTTCCTGTTAGAACTGTTGCATAAATCCTAAAATATACTCGCTAGGCAATCAACTAAATGATACGATGTATATATATATATATAAATATATATATATATATACACATATATATATATATGTACGCATTTAGACGTACCTGAATATACAGAAAAAGATATACCCAACAATTCAACATATACGTCGTTATACAACATATTCATAGGCACAACGTAAGATTAGCATATTTAGAGACCCATAATATAACATTTGGTACAACCTATATGGCAAGCGGCATATATATATATATATATATATATATATATATATATATATATATGTATATATAACTTTTTTTTAAATATAAGTATCCAATGACACGTGTTTCGTCGTCTACGGTTCATCAGTGGCTGATGCGATAATTAATCATGGAGTCCTGATTTCGAATCTCGCAAGTTTCAGCCACTTTAATGTGTCGTAGGCGACGTAACACGTGTAAGTGGATAATTATATTTTTAAAATGAATAATATATATATATATATATATATATATATATATATATTTATATAAGTATATAAATATGCGTTTGTGCGACCGATAAGAACTTTCACATTATAAATCATACGGTCAATTACGAGCTCACGCATTAAGAACATTTCCGAAACGATTATATATATATATATATATATATATATATATATATATATATATATATATGTGTGTGTGTGTGTGTGTGTGTGTGTGTGTGTGCGTGTGTGCGTGTGTGTGTGATTAGCTTATCTGCAGTTTCAGTTGAAAATTGTATTTATTATTATTATTATTATTATTATTATTATTATTATTATTATTATTAAACATAGTAAATATATCGGATCTCATTACTTCAAAGAAAAATCTAGGAATTTATGTAGTTAATTAAAGAAAATGATGATCCATTCTTGGACGCTTGTTTAATTGTGTCAGGATAATATATTTGCCTCTTCAGATGTACGCTAAAACTTACATTGCATAGCAATGTCCTGATAAATAAACTTTAGTATCCATTGCAAACATTACAAACATTACAAAGCAATTTATTAGTTCTGTCGCAGACGTCTTTTCAGAGTGATACATTGATGATTTACTAATTTCATGATCTACCAATCTCTCTCTCTCTCTCATTCTCTCTCTCTCTCTCTCTCTCTCTCTATATATATATATATATATATATATATATATGTATATGTATACATATACACATATGTATACATGTATATACATATATATACATATATATAGATATATACATATATCTATATGCATATATATACATTGTATACATATATATACATATATACATATACACATGTGTGTGTGGAGGGCATTGTCAAGGATCTGAGAGTCCTTTTTCCAGAGTTTCATATGGTTTGAGCCATCTTTTAAACATAAAACATCGAATTTTATTAAGTTTAACACGATAATTTAGAGTGTTTTTTTTAATATCTTCCAACACTATTAGATTAAATTGCGCGGAAAATTCTTGCACACAAATAATGGCAAGTAGTTCTACGACTGTAGATATTTACTCTTATATAGCTGTTACCATTATGAATTTATGTTAGAATGCTATGTTTTGTGTCATAATTACAATAATTATTCCATTCTATTTATTTTTAAGGAAATTACTGAACTAACACGTAAAGTGTTATAGTAATATGTTATTATAATGAATATTAAAACAACCTCAATTCGTTTTTAACAGGATATATTCACGTTAAAAAGCTGCATTTCTGTAAATCTTCGGACGGGCTCGGCCGGTAGCTTAAGTATACCACTGAAATATGCTAAGCGTTTATCAGGTAGATCATCGAATTAAAAAGTGATAAAAAATCGATTTGCGAATAAAATGCAAAGCAAACGACTACACTTTTTGTTCACGTCAGATCCTAACAAGGCCTATCATTATTTGGATGTGGGACCATACCATAGAAAAATTAACTCAATGATGTTTAACTTCACATGTAAACTTCTGCATACCAGTGAAATCAGAGACGCAGGTATCAGGAAAGGAATTGCAGCGCCTAGTTGTTCGAGAGACGACATTATTAGACTTTTAATAAATTGGAAAAAAATAATCAAAAAATGGTTATCCCTAACCCTTAAACTTCTCCAAAGTCTTCCCTATATATGACAACTTTAAACTTTTGCCAAACACTAAATAAAAACCCTACTACCTAAACACACACCTTCTACACTAACTTTATAAACAAAATTTGTAATTACGCACAAATATTATCAGTTTAGTCCTAACCCATTAACGTAACAAAATATTAATATTTTTCCAGAAAATATTCTTAAAACTTTTCTGTAATAAAACATGAATAAAAAAAACTTCTGACTTTTTTCTTTAAAATACACATCAGAAAATGTTTTGGATAAAATTAAAAATACAACAAATATGTTTCTATTTATTTAATAGCAAACGAAATAAACACATTTTTCATTAAAATAACTATAGATTGTTGTTATATGCATTTTGTTGATTTTTCCCCGTTGTTTATATGTGTTATTAGCATCCGATAATTTTTGTAATATTTGCTTTCCCGTCGTTTCTAAATTTGATTGTATATTCCTGCGGTTAATGTGAGCTGTCGGTTGATTTCGAACAAACATCACGAAAACAACGTTCAAAAAGTATAAAAGTATTATGAAATACAAAATGAACATATAATTTGAAGATAAAAACTGCTGGATGCAACGAACAGCGTTTGATTTTTTATAATAATGGTTTCTAGCAAGTTTTGAATGTGACGACCGTTAGTTCAAAGACAGCATGGAAGCCGTCGCTTGATCCTGAATTACATTGATATAAATGCACAGTAAAATTTGCAGCTATTTCATCACATAAAAATGTCTTTATCACTCCGACGCTATTCCTCACGTTTTCAGAAATTTTAGTTTAACCATATTGTTTTAAATTCAAAACACGATTCTGCAGGATTGCTTCCATACTTACTACAACGTGGGCATATTTGAATTCAAATACCAACTATTATTGAACCACCCACGAAAGGATCAAATCTTGCGCAATAAATACCATCATTCACAATCATCACAACATATAGCCTCAGTGTCAATTTGACACTCGTTAGATATTTATCCTCGAATAGAAATGATGCCTTAATAAGTCGTTACACTTAAGTACAAGACAAAAATATTTTTATTGACAATTTAGATCTATTTTCCGATGGTCTATTATATTTTTTAATCTCGCAAAATTAGAGTTCCTTTTCGAATACGATGTAATGCAAAATTCAAATTTAGTTTCTAAATCTAATCTCGCTATATCAAAATACCGGTGCCTTTCTCTCATAGCCATTTCATTAATAATAGAACTACTGTTGTCATACTCACAAAAATGTTGGTTCTTTACTTTCCTTTTTTCATCTGTTCTAATTTTAATTAACAGAGAGTCATTAAAGGACGGTGACTCAAATCTTTATACAGCTAGAATGATATAAAAATATGTTAATGGCTATTTAGTTTACAGGCCGTGCCATATTTTAGATTTTCAAGTAAAATTTAATTTTCTCCTAAATTTGTGTATCTTTTTAAAATTTCAAGTCAAATCAAATTTTTCTAGTATATGTTTGTTTATTTTTTCAAAAAAAATTACAGAATAGTTTAAACGATTGCGTATGTAAGTTATAAATATTTTTTTTAATAATAACCCTATTATTTAAGCAGAATCCGTAAACTCTGCAAGTACCGAATTATATAGAGAGAGAGCTATAATATAAATTCCCACTTAGACTGAATCGTTACAATGTAAATGGTAGTTTTCTTAGAGTGTACTTGATGTGAAAAGTGAGGGATATATTATAATATACTTTCTATGATTTAATTAAGACAGAAAAGCTTAGTGAAATAACATACAATTAATAAGATTATATGCGTGTGTGCGCACTAAGTTATTTGATTCAAGAATTCATCACTAATGTGACTGTTTTTCTCTAAAATATATTTTCTATTTAACATATTTTATATGTTTACATTTGCATGCAAACACTTAGATTACTAATATAAAAAGTTAGAATAAAATAATATGTCATATTCTGAGAAAAACACAAGTATATCAATGTATATATTTTTGCACAAGCATTTGCTCACACGGGTAGACATATTTAAAATTTAAAATCTTTTTTTTTCCCTTCGTCAACCGTCTTTCCCGTTCTTCTTGCATGATAGCTTCTATAAATATGAATTCTTTTTTTTTTATTTTTGAAAAAATACATCTGCGATACAGAAAAGTTTGTTGTTGAATTAAAAAAAAAAAAAACTCTTAAATAATTTCAAACAGATTTCTACGGCTGCGTGCAACAAAACCCCGCTAAGAACGCAAAATACTCTCGCAGTGTGACATCAATCAGTAAACACGCTACGAAGTCGAATTTAAAAGCAACCCGCAACTGAATAGCAGAGGCACAAATACATATTATACAAGAACGAATACTGTGAATTATTATAAAGAAAATAGACCTAAAAAATAACACCTTTAAAATACTAGAGTGTTATACAAATGCAGACAGGCTAGCGGGTCCACTGTTTCATAGACACGTTTAACCAAGAACCACACGCTGAAGAATTATATCAGAAAATTCTATTCGAATTAAGTTCATCGACAACTCACCTAGAGGCCATTGTCTCCCATCGTTTCTCATAGTTCGAAGTTTCTACAATATATTCCCAACAGATATACACGCGCAGACGTTGAATGCATTCTTCGAAAAGTTACTTAGTTTCGTTGTCGAGTCGTGTATTTATGTGAAAACTAACTTTGGTGCAAAACCGCGCCAATTCTGTTCTGAACAATCTTGATTCAATAATATATTTGTTTGTAGATCGAACTTTTTCTATTGCATTTCTGAACCAATAATGATTCGATTTTTTTTCTGTTTCCATTACAGTATCATATAATAACAAAACTAAAAAAACTTATTATAAAAAGTTTTAAGATTTTAAATATAACACGATTATTTATTATTTGCTATAAGTTTTTTTTTCTCAAAAATTCCAGACCGATATTGCGTCCGATATTCTTATATATTTTATTTAAATCCTTTTATCGAAATCAATAAACAAAAGAAGACCCAACACAAAAATCTATATATTGTTCAGATGTTATCCTTGTTCTGTCTGCCACAATATCCATGCGCTATGTTATAATAATACTAGCAGATATACTCAGCGTTGTTCATTCTTAGACGTAAAGTTAAATTTTAAAATAAAACAGGATAACAGAAAAAAAGTCTAACTTGTGCATGTAAGTATTATGTTGTTTTTTTTTCTGAGCATTTCACTTCTAGTAAGTTAAAAAAATAATCGAGTTATGCTCAATATATAAAACTACATTGGCTGACACGTCTCGACAGTAATTATCTAATAATATTTTTATCTTGAATTTAATATTCTAGTACTAGGTATTAAAATCAAATTAAAAGTATCTTGTAGCTATTACAAAATAAAATTAACTAAATTTAGATTCCTTTTTTTCTAAAATTAAATCATTTTTTCAAGTTTCCATGAAACAATCTATCCATCCATCTATCTATCGATCAATATTTATATATATATATATATATATATATATATATATATATATATTTATATATATATATATATATTTATTTATATATATATATATATATATATATATATATATATATATATATATATATATATATATATATATACTAGCATTTCAGCCCGGTCTTGCATGGGTATTTGGATATGTATATTGAGCAAAAGAAAAAAAGTGGTAGCAGGAAGGAAGGCGCGAACTCGTACCACGAAGGAGGAAAAGAATGGGGAATCAATCCTCCAGGCGTCTTTGCTGTTACGACCACCGCCAAACCAGAAGAGACTTATGTGTTACAAGAAAGATATCCCTTTTCTTGTCAGTAAGAAAAAACATTAGATAACTTAACACGAGATTAGATAGACCGAGATTGGAACCGCGGAAGCAAGGTTCAGGAATAGGGTAAAAAATGGAATTTTCGTAGTGTTCACTTTTCACATAAACAAGTTTAGATATATTGTTTGAAAAGGAATTTATATATTCAATTCTTTTTATGAAAACTGAATTAAAATAAGGCCAGTTAGAAGAACGAACAGTAGCAAATTAAAAACATATTGAAAAATAAGTTAGGTCGAAAATAGATTAGAAGTATTTTTTGTCTGCAGAAATCGGTTGGACATGGTCGAACTATGTATGCTTAAGCAACGTGAGTTTTCCATGCGTCTGTGGCAAGTGTTTGAAGTCATACACGACGTCATAGCAGAAAATGACTTCTCAATATAGTTTGCTAGTTTTATGAGATTGGAGAGAGTTGGACAGACGTGAGCCAGGTTGCAGTCGAGTCCGGATCGAATCAGAAGAGGATCCCTCTTTGGAGGCGAAGGGTTAGAAAGTTTTAATCATGCATTCATCTTTGAATTCCTGAAAAAAAAATCAGGCCGAATTTTATAAAGAACGCATCATATTTTGTAACTGCGTCTTCCTGGTCTGTCATTTTTCAACAATTAAAGGTAATGTGAAACGCCCTTTATATGACCATGGTGTCCACTCATTGTTATAACGAACTTTGTGCAAAAACCATCTAAGTATTGTCTCTCTCCATTCCAAGAATTGTGTCCCCCTCTCTATAATAAGTAATGGCAGACCCTCCTGTGTCATAAGAACTCCTCTATAAAATATATGATATAAGAACCACAGACAGCAAAATGTATAAATGCCCTCCATTCTCTCTGTCATCCCCTCTCCTCGTGTATTACATGTCCCCGTCTTTCTTTAAAATGCATTCGGTATATGTCTCTCCAACATAACACACTCTATGAAACATATGTATGAATTAAGGCTAGACAATCGAAAGTAGAGGATGACGTTCAAAAATATCGGCGAAAAAAGCGCCCCCTGTAGAAAAGTGTCCCATTGAAGGTGAAGCTATTAAAGTTGTTGCCAATTTTTAGATATTTGTCGTCTGAAAGGTAAAACTTCAAAACGATACTTATCTTGAGAAAATCAGTCGCCTCTGTCGAAAGTTTTAGGCAGGCATGGAAACATGCATACAAACATACATACATGCATTTATATATTGGTAACAAAAACTTTCGAGCCAAACCGATTAAAAAGATTGCCCTTTCTCTGAATACCCTTTATGTAACATTTAAAAGGTTTAGACTAGAAATTATCTGAGTAATTTGGTAGAGACCACAGAGGTCAATTTTTAAAAAAAACTTTTACCCCTATTATGACACCATAAAAGTGTTTAGACCCAAAATTGGCAGAAGAGTTTGGTGGAGTTCTTAAAGTTCAAATCGTTGAACTTTGACCCCTTAACACCCAAATTTCTACGTGAAAACGAATTACAAAGATGTTCCCAAACCTCAGTACCCTGTATGTTAAATTTCGAGTCTGTAGACTTAAAATGTGCAGAGATATTGCGTAGGGGAATGTACACAGACACACAGACACATTCACTTTTATATATATATATATATATATATATATATATATATAATGAATACTTTATTGTATAAGATAAAATACATACAAATAAATAATCTTATGCATAAACCTGTAGTATTTACTTCAACAGTTCTCAATACATAGATAGAGCAAGGTAGACATAATCACGACGAATTCTTACGAGAATGAAATGCGGAATATTCTGTGTAGCTTAATTGCCTTATATATTTTCATAACTTACTATATATATATACATATATACATATATATATTTATATACATGTATGTATATATATACGTATATATATACATATATATATATATATATATATATATATATATATATATATATATATATATATACAGTCATCCACACACAGTACTGTTTTACTATTTCACAGCTCATCGATGCGGCTAGACAGACAGCTGTCCTAAGCCGTGATCGAAACCGACTGCCCAAATGACAGTCAAGGTTTCTCACAAATGCGCTATACTGCTGCTGCCTGGGTAATGAATTACCGTTGTATTGACATCGTCCAAATTCCTCTGCTTGATTTGTTTACACCATGAGCGTCGCTTAATTTGTTAATGGCAATTTGTCTATCACTTCCCAATATGGTCAACCCAAGATAGGGAGCATTATAGTCACCCACGTACAGTACTGTTTCGCTGTCTGACAGGTAATCAGTTCAGCTAGAAAGGCAGCTGCCTCAAGAAGGGATCGAAACCCAAATGGCAGGCATTGCTTTATACGAATACTTCTGTGTGGGTAATGAATTAACTATGTTTTTAGATCGTCCAAATGCCTCCGCTAGATTTGTTACACAAAAAGCGTCGCTTAATACGCTAATGACAATCGGTATATCACTTCCCAATATGCTCAACGCAAGATAGGGAGCAATATAGTCATATAGTTGTTTCGTAAATGTAGATCCACAGAAACATATACGAGTACTAAAGAGTGTTCAGTGGAAGACATAGCTAGTATATAGTGTGTTTATTATAAAAAGACTGTTACTTACATGTATGCATACATCCTGTGTTGGAAACTCACTCCTGAGAGAGCCACTTCATCAGGCCGCCTCGATTCTTTTCCCGATCTAATACGGTTGACCTCTCCAAATTGAGATTCCATCGAAACATATATGCACAAATGTAACCAATAATGTTTGTATAATAAACACTCTCTCCCTCTCTTTCTTTCTTTTCTCTCTCTCTCTCTCAGCATAATATATATATATATATATATATATATATATATATATATATATATATATATATATCATTGGATACTTTACCTTTCACCATACTATCAATTCACGTGAAATCGCATTTCTCTTCACCATATTCCCTCTGCTTTACTTTTTGTTCTCAAGTAAGTTTCATCAAATACATTTGTGTACACTCCGATTCTGTATTTTGCTAATTACTATCCTCTGATGAGAGGGAAAGTATTTCTTCGAAAATCCGTGGATGAAAGACTATCGATTTATTAAGTGTTTCCTATTCAGATTAAATGTGTTTTTAACTCTGTTTCAAAGTGTTTTAACATGTTTTATTAACAATTTGATCTTACCTATATATATATATATATATATATATATATATATATATATATATATATTGCATTAACAAAACCAAGACTTCAAAAAAGGAATTGGTAGCAACAAAAAGTGTATTGCATTGTACGTTACCACTGTTTCAATACCTGTTGGATAATTTCCAGAATTATGGCGTTCGAAAATTTTCACATAATCATCCTTACTTCAGAAATCTTGAATAAAAAAACACTTTGACAATAGAACATTTTTTAAAGAAAATTCCCTTAAAGGAAATGAAGCATGCGAAAAAATGTACCATGGGCACATCCTTTGTCAAGAGCTTATTTAAATATTAATATGTCACAGAATTTTCGTATCCTTATTTAAAAACCTGTCATAAGAAGTTTCCACAAACCCCGTAGCCATTTAATATCTATTAATAATACTATTTATTGACTTCCTAAATTAGATTTCTATATTTCTTTATTTCACATAATTAATTTTCCAAAAAAAATTTTTTTTTGAATTTTTTTTAATATCTATATTATGGCCAGGATGACCTAGCTATAACGTCACGGTTATTTTTAGTGTCTTATTCGCCCAATGGTGGCTTCAATGTTTACAAAAGTTTGATTATTACTTAGATTGAAGACCAGTTTTAGGTGAATACTTTATTAAGTAGGGAAATAAAGAATGACATTACCTTATATTTATTAATCCTCATAGAAAATTCCGAGTTAGGGATCCTATTCTATTTTTTATTATTTAATATTTTATTATTCTCTTTCGTTCTAATCTATTGTGGTTCTCGATAGTTGGGGAAATTTAACTACGAAGGGAGATAATCCATCACGTTATTAATTATCCAAAAAATTAGTTTAAAAATTATGTGGAACAAAGGTCGTCGTAAGTACTTATATCAGGGAGACATCTAGGGCTGTTTGATGTTTCAAGTCTAATAAATACTTAAAAGCGTCTATGATTAATTAATTTATTTAATTAAATAGATACAGAAAAGCCTAAGATACCCTTTTTTTACAAATTAAGAACTTAAAGTATATTTTGATCTAAAAATTGATGAAAAGTTGTTTACCCTGGCATTTTTGAATAAAAACGTTTAGTACAAGAGTAAATCAACCAGCAGAAACATACAAGCTTTAGTTGTCAGAGAACAATATCAATTAATTTCCAATCCACTAATTGTTAATTTTAATGTTTAATAATTGCTAGTTTATTGATAAGTTGTTTTATTGATCTTGAAACGGTACCCCTTATTTCTCCATTAATACTACTACAACTAAATACTAAAAAATGCTCGCGGTTATGGAACAATGTTTCTGATCTTTGATGAACTGTATACCTTATCTATATTTCTCATCCATTTTAGAATAATAGAAACTATATTTGCTTACTAGATTTGGATCCTTCATTTTGACTACATAATTCCAAGCTAGTTAACTCTACATTAAAATTTTGCATTGTATCCAAGGATCTTTATTTTTATAAAAAGTTTTACCTCAATTACATTTAAGGCGTGATAGCAGAAACCTATTCCTGTGAAGACATCCCTGTATAGCATCTAGCCTTTTATTCCAAATTTCTAGTATAGAATTCACTATTTAGAAGGCTTCCAATAAACACAGATTGCACCTTTTTGATTTCCCAGGGCTATAATGCCTCCCCCTATCCACTACTAACCATGTCAATTCAAAATCATTATTGTTTCTATTAAGTTCCCTGACCCAATCCCCTAATGCAGTTGTATTCCTCTTTTTATTTCTCATGTTAATTGTTGTACCGCCCTCCCTTCTATCGTTAACACCTTCTCTATTAGTTTCCATCTCTGTTTCTTTTTTTAAAGAACACTACATGGTTTCTATATTTTTCCTCATACACGCAATCCGTGACTCCTAGATATATCTTCCTAGTACTGTCGGTCTTAATCTCACATTTAAACTCTATTTTTGAGGTTAGGAATTTCCCACCCAATAGACAATTACCAGGTATTCTGGAATTACATTTTTTGTCTAAGACAATTTCATTCGGTGCTAACTCGTTATTATTCCTTATTTTTCTGATTCTCCTATTGTTGGTGCTTATTATAGTGTTAGTTAAGTTGCTTGATGTCGAGAAAGATAATTTTCTATTCATTATTTTGCTTAATCTATTCTCCAGAGGGAACTTTTTTTAACATATACCTTATTGATCTTCGGTTTCTTTTGCTCTCATTGCCATGTTATACGATATTTTGCAGTTAGGTGTGTTGTTCTTACCATTATTTGTATTCTTGTACTCTATTGTTCCATTGAATCCCGATCTCATAAGAGCTTCATTGTAATATTCCTTGTTTTTATCAAAAAGACTCTCATTCTTAGAAACTCCTTTGGAAATGTTCATACATTTCAGATGATTCGATTGGTAATCTATGTAGAATATTTTCTGGTTGGGTTTGTGATATGGTTCATATGTGTTATCGTTTAAGTTGAGGGTACCATCTAGAAAGTTAACTATCTTGTAATTGCTGTCAATTGTTATTTCTAATCTCAATTCCTTAAAAAGATCTTCTGATATTTTTCTTGATTTTTCCGTCATGCGATCACTAGAATAAACTACAAAAATTGCTTCATCCCTATAAAGCCCCACCCTAATTTACACCTGGAATTTTCCTGTCTATCTCCTTTAGTAAGTAAAGCCAAACAAATTTAGTAAGCTATGCAGAATCTGCCCACATTGTGACGTAAAAATGACCCTCTCTATCTGTTCTAGTCTACAAATCGCCGTTATATCCGATTAAGGCTTTCCTTACAATTTTTATAATTTCAATTTCAAACTGTGTCAAGCCAGTTTCCTCTTAAGTTAGTTTAAGTGCTTTCTCGAATAGGGTGGGGGAAATAGAAGTGTAGTAGGCATCTATGTCGAACATGATAAATTTGCTTGTTTGGCTTTTAGAGAACCTATCGAATCACTTGATTAGTTCACCCGAAGAAATCCATAGGTTGTGCTTAATTTTCGATTTTAAGTTTGGTATGATTCTGTCTAGTATCTTTTTACTGATATTACCTATGTCGGATGCACATGGAGCAATAAGTCTAATACTGGGTTTATTATTGAAGTCCGGTTTATGGACCTTCAATAAAAACCGAGGGTTAATAGGGGTATACCCCTCTATTTTATCCTGAATGTTCGTTTTCTCACAAATTTTTAATGCTAACAAGTTGTTTCTAAATAGATCCTCTTCAGTTGCTTTGTTATACTTATTAAGTTCAGTTAGTCATTAGTGGAGTAGAAATTAATTTATATCATGCTCTGACAACTAAAGCTTGTAGAATCCCTGCTGGTTGATTTACTCTTGTTCTAAATGTTTTTTTATCCAAAAATGCAAACGTAAAGAGCTTTTCATCGGAGTAAAACGCACTTGTAGCTATTGACTAGTTTTGCTGTCAGAATAATTATTAAGAGGATATATATTATTTTATTTAGGTATCCAAGAACACAATACACGGATTGTAATTTTGGTTTTGGAGCCATGCGTAACCCCAATAGATTATGGATGGATGGCAGATGTAGATTAAACCCATGGGTAAATAATCAGTTTTAAGATTAAAAATATACTTTAAGTTATTAATTTGTTAAATAAGCTATCATAGCCTTTTCTGTATCTATTTAAATAAATTAATAAATCATAGACGCGTTTTAGTATTTACTAGACATGAAACATCAAACGGCCCTAGATGTCTCCCTTTTACTGATATAAGTACTTACAACGACCTTGTTCCACATAATGTGTAAACTAATTTTTCGATAATTAATAACGTGATGGATTATCTCCCTTCGTAGTTAGGTTGTCAATTATCAAGAACCACAATAGATTAGAACGAAAGAGAAAAAAATATTAAATAATAAAAATAGAATAGGATCCCTATCTCGGAATTTTATATGAGGATTAATAAATATAAGGTAATCTCATTCTTTATTTCCCTATTTAATAAAATATTAACCTAAAACTGGCCTTCAATTTAAGTAATAATCGATATTTTGTAAACATTGAAGCCACCATTGTGCGAATAACAAACTAAAAATAACCGTGACGTTATAGGTAGGTTGTTGTGGCTATATTATAAATATAAAAATAACATTTAAAAAAAGTATTTTAGGAAAAAATTATTATGTGCAATAAAGAAATATAGAAATCTAATTTAGGAAGTCAATGAATAGTATTATTAAAATATATTAAATGGCTACGGGGTTTTGTGGAAACTTCTTATGACAGGTTTTAATAAGGATACGAAAATTAGGTGATATATTAATATTTAAATAAGCTCTTGACAAAGGATGGGTGCAAGGTAAATGTTTCGCATGCTTCATTTTCTTTAAGGGAAATTTCTTTAAATAATCTTCTATTTTCCAAGTGTTTTTTTTTATTTAAGAATTCTGAAGAAAGGCTGGTAATGTGAACATTTTCGAACGCCATAATGCTTGAAATTGTCCAACAGGTCTTGAAACAATTGTAACTTACAATCAAATACACTTTTTTTACTATCAATTTCTTTATTGAGGTCTTGGTTTTGTTAAGACAGTATATTAATGCTCAATTATAAAATATAATAATTTTCTAGCTTACATTTTTAGTCATCTCTCTTTGGCTTAAATTTTATGGTATATGAAAATTTACTGAATTTTTTGAAACCAGTAAAATGCAGTATATTATAAACAAGGCTATATATATATATATATATATATATACACATATATATATATATACATATATATATATATATATATATATATATATATATATAACTGATTCTGCATAGGCAACAGACGTACTTTGATTATTTATATTTCACATAAATACGCTGTATAGCAAGATAAAATAAAAAATATAGGTTTTTACGGAAACGACAGTCTGATTATTGTTTATGACCTAAAAAACGCTGAATATGATTGGATGTTAAGTAAAATAAACAATATGGGCGTAAAGGTAAAAGTAAATATCAATTATAGTCATTCCTGGACGTGACTTTAGATTTAGAAGCCGGCACTTGAAAACCATACATTAACGAAAACGATAACCCAACATATACCCACTTAATATAAAACAACTTTTCTTCTATCATTGGTCACATACTAACATCAATTAAACGTTGAATAAATAATTACTCTTTCAATGAAGAGGTATATATTATCTACAAAGCTATCTATAAAAATGCATTTAAAATGGCGAATGCAAAAACACTAATATCTAATGGAATACGTAGAACCAATACAAAATCCAGGTACAAATATACTCTACTTACGCCCTCTTTCAAGCTAATGCTAAACACAAAATTTGGAAACAATTTTCTACACCTTATGTATAATCAATGTCGACCAACCTGTAAATTCTATAAAATCTTTACAAATATACTTTACAAATGTACTACAGGTGTACTGAAAATTATAAAAGAATCCAAAAGAAGCACAAACATTAAATACAAATGGTTAATATTCCAACTACTAACACTAATGCTAATATTAACAACAATAACTGTAATTTCAAAAGACCGACTATTTGCTAGCTAAATAATAATTGCTTAATATTTCCGATGGCATAGCAAGCTAAGATGTAAAAGAAAAGAAAATAATAGAAATAGAAACATTCTTAAAGAAGGATATATGGTCATACAATAATAATAACAACATATAATACTGATTATTGGAATCTTAAATGGATTTAATCAAAATTAACAATAGACTTATAATTGAATGGAATTCATTTAAAAAATTGAAATTTTGTAGTTCTATAAAATTCATCCTGTTATTTTTGCTCAACAGTAAAAACATAAAATTATTAGGTTTAAGAAACATTAAATACTGTAATCATAAAAATATTAGGCTTATAATCGTTGAATATGCGAAAGGATCTCACCTTTATCCTTTCATAGTATATTGTGTTCTTGTCAGTTTACTTTTGTACGAATTGGTATAGCTCTTACTTTTCTTCTAAAACAGCTAAACGTTAGCCTATTCATTCGAGTTTATATAGGTAAGTATGATTATTAATTAGGGGTGCACTTTAACCATTTCCTATGCTTAAAACTGTATTTTATCTCTATTAATAAATTTATTAATTTTTTATCTTAATGAAGTATGGAAAATGGCGTGTAATGGTTGTAATATCATTCAATTAAGAGAATATTTGCTTAATTTAATGCCAAAATTTGTTTGCATCCGATTCTATTTTATTATTTAATAATATTATATATGCCGGCGAGAATTATTATCATGAAACAGCGTTATATAATAAGCTAACAACATAATTGATTTCTCATGGCTAACAATAACTATATACATGTTTCCATAGGTCTGAGTCGTTTATATTTAAGTTTACAGTATGTAGACCGATAATTGAAAGTGTAATTTTATAGAAACCGTTAAGTGGACACAGATAAGGACCATTCATATATATCTATCTATCTCTCTCTCTCTCTCTCTCTATATATATATATATATATATATTTATATATATATATATATATATATATATATATATATATATATATACACGTGATGTATGCATATGTCAGCTAGACCAATGTTTGTCATTCTCTTTGATATATTTGGTATATATATATATATATATATATATATATATATATATGTCAACATTGTTCACTCTCCACGCTCACGCGCGAGAACGCACGCTCACATATGTATGACAACATGCATTCATTCCTGCATTTTTTCTGTATTATAGAGAAAAGCACGATAATCTAATCAAAACACCAAAAATGTATGAAACCTAAAAGCGGCCACTTACTAAAGGCAAATAAATCACAGGCTGGACCCACTAATGGCGTCAAATTCAGCCAGCATTTAAACCTGGAAACAACACCATTCTTTTTCCTTTTCTTAGAACTGTCTTCCCCGATAGCGAAAATCCCATTTCCTTCCCCTTCGGGCTACCGTACTCTGTTCTCCCTCTGGCGAAACGCCTGCGAGACAATTTCATTACTGACCCCATCACACGGCAAGTTCATATCGTCCAAAAACATCATTCTTTATTCAATTTCCTCTTGTTGTCTACCCCCTTCACTCATCGACATCTCATTTTTTTCTGATCACTTGATTGTATCATATAAGATTGTCTTATTACTTTCCCTTCGCAGTCTCCTCGTCCTAGGCGCCCTCCTCGCTCTTTAGCGCGCGTATACATACATGACTGAACTCGGAATCTAATATTTTATATGTCAGGAAAACATTTATGATTCCTGGAATTAGATCTTGACAAGAGAGCAACTTTGACCGGAATTTTTCGTTTAATACCAACATTTCTGCATTCCCGTCGCAGACATTTCGTTGTCTCAAGCGTGTTAATGCTGATTAGGTGTTACTCCGTGCTCATCTTGGTCTACTTTAGCATTGCACAAGAACACTGACCTTTTCTACAGGAAAATGTACTAGAAAGTTACGGCCCAAAAAATTACTCTGAGATCAGCAAACCATGCAGCTAGAATTTGCCCCTCTTCTTTTTATTCATTTCTTTTTTTCATTTTCTTTCTTTGAAGATTGTATTGGTTGGTATGGTACAGACAAACCAGATGCCAACATTCTCCTGTTTTTATTGAATCCAACCGAGAGCTCTTTTTAGTATTCTCGCTGTTCCCTTAAGTCCAATTGTATAGGTATCTTTTGTACTTGGTTCACCAGGAATATCCGTCGGGTTAGGGTTTAAAAATGTATTCATTTAACTGTCTAAGACTATAATTACAGTAGAACCACGGATTACGGTTGCCCTAGTATACGTTTTTTTTTTTCAGGTTAGCATGTCGAACACGATGTGTTTTCGGACCCTGGTTATAGTATTTTACTCGCATCACGGTGTTATTTTTAATGCTATTTGATTATATACATGTGTAATATACTGCACTGTATTATGTTACATTTTAACGTCATATCTCGGAGTGCTACTGTAATATAATCATCAATATAATATAGAGAACCCGTGTATACCTCCAATTAAAAATATACTCATCGTTACTCATAATTTACACCAATGAAGTATCATATGGTCACTCAAATATATTGTCCACTCAAATCTGTGGTATTTTATACAAAGTTTTACAAATTTTATATGAACTAGCATTTCAGCTCGGCGTTGCCCGGGTGTTTGGAGGTACGTGTTGAGCAAATAAAAAAAATGTGGTAGTAAGAAGGAAGGATCGAAACTGTACCGCGAAAGAGGAAAAGAACTGGGAAGAAACCTGACGTCTTTGTTGTTACGACCACCTCCAAACCGGAAGTGGCGTAGGTTTGAATTAAGGCTAGACAACTGACAAGAGAGGATGACTTTCTAAAATATCGGCGAAAAAAGCGACCCCCCTATAGAAATGTGCCCAGTATAAGATGGATATATTAATGTTTTTAACCAATTTGTCGATATTTGTCGTCTAGAAAGTCGAACTTCAAAACGATATTGATCTTGTAAAAATCTGTCGCATCTGTAGAAAGTTCTAGGCAGGCATGCAAATATACGTACATATATTCATACATACATTTATATATTGGTAACTAAAAATGTTCCACCCAAACCGATTAAAAGCTTGCCCTATCTCCGAATACCCTTTATGTAAAATTTCAAATGTTTAGACCAGAAATTGCCTGAGTAATTTGGTAGAGACCGCAGAGGTAATTTTTTTTAAAACTTTGATCCCCAACATGACCCCTAAAGATTTATTGTTTTTGGCTAAAATCAAGTTGTTAAGTAAGATCCATATCCTAGAAACCTATATTTAAAATGTCAATTGTTTATACCCAAAATTGGCAAAGAAGTTTGGTAGAGTTCTCAAAGGTCATATAATTGAACTTTGACCACTTAACAGCCAAATTTCTCGCCGAAAAAGGATCACGAAGATTTTCCCAAGTCTCATCTGACATAAAAAAAAAACTTGAATTATTAACGTTTTTGTTTTTCCAGGTAATGTAACTTATTTGTTTGTGATTTTGCTAGAAAAATCATGAGAATTTGTTTAAAATTCCAACCAGTGAACAAAGGATATCTCAGACCAATATATGCATAAATTTAGAAGACGTGTATTGTTTATATTTGAATGAAACTGTCAAAATTCGAAATGTTTAAGATACCACAACTAATTTATATTAAGAAGTTCCATAAAAACAGATGTATACTAAGAATAAAATGTATTTTTATAGCAAAATAAGGAAATAAATAATTCAAAAATCACACGCGAAGTATCGACGAACAACACAGAAAAAATACAATTCTCTTTCCAAAGCAAACGCGATTTACACAGTCACAAATAAGTGTGTAACCTCAATAGATACAAGAATTAAACAGAGAAAGGTATTTAATAAGAACAACACGAAAAGAAGAAATGATGTGCATTTGCCATATCTATAGAAGAAAAAACCGGAACAGAACTGATTGGTGTTACAAGAAAGATCGCGGGTAGGAATAGCAGTAGAGGGGACAGGGAAACATACCTTGACAGTCTGAACACAGGCAACATCAAAAAATGATAAGCAACAATTTATTCATGAGTGCCTTAAGGGAGAGAAGCGGATAGAGAGCCAAAGCCGTCAATAAAAACCAGTCCAACCTTAGTTTTAGCCAAGACACGGTGAAAACTAATAAAACGCAAACCAATTAGTAACACGAATCCCGTGTTTTGTTAAACTGGATATTTGCTACATTGATTAACCGCAAAGTCAGTAACATGAAAATACTTTCAAAATTAATATTTGTATACATACATACATGAATACATACATACATACATACATACATGCATACATACATATATATATATGTATATATATATATATATATATATATATATATATATATATATATATATATATATATATAAAGCATAGGATTATATTATTATTGACTCACAATGAGCTTTAACACAGGTATTCAAAGATCTTTCCCTGAAAATAGCCTGTGGTGTTTACTGGAAGCTGAGTGACAACAAGTCTCTCCAGATTTCCAGTACTCTCCACCTCCTTCGATAACATTTGCAAATAAATTTGCATTATCGAAACAGCTGCTTGTCATTGATTTCTCCTTGGTAGCAACTATTGTTTATTTCTGAGATTGAGTGGCAATACGCCTCCCCAAAATCCCAGTTCTCTTCACACTTATTCAGTTATGGTCTGGTCAGTTCATCGGTCTTTCTTTCCTCCTTGGCTATTTAGTTATTTGGTTTCGCTCTTTTTATTTGGAGGGTGATGTGGCAATGGGGGTAGGGTTGTGTTTGAGAACTTATAGATATGCGGTTTCAGTGTATTTGGTTCTATGTAGTGTTTCATGTGCCCAATCTTACTATTTTTATATTAAAATATTTTATATGAACGACACTTCAGTAGCAATATTCAGATCTAGTAGTTGAACTCTTTTTAGTCTCACGCTTTTAAAATATTTCTAATCTTGATGATAATAATCTCCGTTCTTTTCATTAACATTGTAAATATATTTGACATTTTGTCCGTTGCGGAATTCTTGTGTAATTTAAGAAGACGCATAAATATATCACATTAATTTTGATACAAGTTTAACTACGATGATGAGCTTTTCTATTATGTTGTAAAAATTGAATGCATTTTCAATGTTTTACCGTTAAGGTAATCGCGTGTATTTCGCCCGACATCTTTTAACAGGACTTACTTTCAAAATAAGAAATATTTACAAATGTTTACCAATTATCTGCAAATTACTCCTTCTTCTGAATTTCATAGAGAATGCAAAAGTTTAGAGAGTAAATCCTATAAAAATCTGAATTCTTGATAAGCAGATGATGAAATATTGCAACACATTTACGGCAACTCCTGCTGCTGCGCTTGCTCTGGCCGTATTGGCATGATTTTCTGTTGGTCTTTGTGTGCAACGCCGACAATTCCCTAGGTACTGGAAAAACGTAGGTCTGCGTGATCACTCGCTCTATCCTTCATCTGGAGAGGCAACTCCAGTTTTGATTATATAGAGGCAGCAGACGTTACAGTGTATAAATCTAGATGCAAAACGCCATCGTCTCACGTAGCAGAAGGTTGCCACAATCTTCGCCAACGCCAGAATTATGCTGAAAAATATATGCAGGCATGTCAAAATATATAATACTGCTATGCCCAGTATATTTCGATAAACAAAAGCTGGTACATTACTCCAATCGAAATAAAAGAGAAAAATGAAAAAGCAGCTTCGCCTCCTTAAATGTTACATTGATTTCAATGAGATTCAAACAGTTTGAGGAATCAGTTCATGATATTACGACTTAATTTGAGCCAAATCTCTTTCACTTATGTAGTGTTATAAGATTTACAAGCAGGCGATAATATTGTAGTTGCAATAGTAAATCAACATGCAATTTTTGACATCGCTTTATACTTTGGTAAATGAACACGCATTTGTTTTCTTCATTATTCGTCTTAAAAACAGAATAAACTGGCTACATACTATTCGCTATTGATTGATTTTTTTTTTATATAAGTAATGAAAAAATATGGTGACATTCCAAAATGCTAGAGAAAAAACTTTTACCTGCTAAAGTTTTTGTTGTTGTCATATTTGGACAGCATATCACTGTTAATGTCAATTTTTCTGACAGATATTTCGACTTCTAAGTGCACATCTAAATTGATAATTCTTGTAAAAGGTTAATACCAAATCACATTTATGTTTCGTTCAAAAATTGTAAATAACAATCTCACTTGATAAAGTTTGGAGGGACTGAAAACAAATACAATACATTCTCTCTAAATAGATATTAAGCTTTGATAAAAATGTATATCCAAAATGGTAGAATACAACTGCTATTTTGTATGTAAAACTTTGGGTTGACTCATAAAACACCAGTTTCTGCTCGAACAAAAAAAGATTTAAAACGTCTTTTTATGTTTTACGGGACAACCGCCGAATATAAGCAATCTACAGAGCGCCTTCAGACGTTTTTATATGCGAATTGTTTTATAGAACACACATGAAAATTTAGTTCGTTCAAATAAATCTCCTCCAATTGCAATGCACCTACCTTAGCATTTCAACAACTTTTACAAAAGCCCATGGAAGTCCTCTCCTGTGAGCGTTTCAATGATCCTCATCACATATATCATCTTCTCAATAGTCTCATGACGACAAATTTTCCTTGAGTTTAGATAATATCCAAAAGTCGTAGGAGGCAAGGTATTGACTAAAGGGAAGGTAAAAAAGAAACTGAATTAATGCCCATGTAAACGTTTATGCAAACTGGTTGAATACGAATCATTTTGTCACCTTAAATTATTTGCTGTATTATACAACATCAGTCTCTATTCGAATAACATAATATCGCAGACGTACTTTTTTGTATGTTTTACTGGACAACTGCCAAATTTAAACGAGCTTAGTGCCCACCACAATGTGTGCGCATACACTACCGTTTATAGTGAGAATACTAATTCCTAACCATTTTAGACGGACAGAATTAGGATAAGATAAGAAACTGATGTTATGTTTGAATAGATTGGTTACTATCAGAAGGCAATGCAATTAAAAGTACACGAAACATAACTCAACATGTTTTACTGTATATTTCAGTAAATAACTATTATTTGTAAACAAATATTTTTTTATATAATAAAATCATTTCGGATGAGTAATGTTTGTTTATTTTTCTGTTGACTGTTATTCTCATCTTCATAATTGTTGTTGTTACCCCACGTTTAGTCCAACTGTTCTTCTCGCCTACTTCGAGTGATTAAACTCTACGGCATATGATTGCTGAGTCGTTTAACTCGACCCCAGTAATTAATGCCTTTTGTAGTTGTTGTTGACTCATAAGGATTTGGTTAAGTAATACTCTGGCATCGTTTGTCTATGATTGAAACAACTCTCGGCAGACAATGATCACGTGGAACTGCTCGGACGCAACCTCTATATCCACTGCGCCACTGACATGGCAGAACAACAAGAAATATGGAAATGGGGATGAGCCCACAAATAAAATAAATAAATGAATAATTAAATAATAAAATGCCATTCGCTTATTTGAAACCACGTCAATCATAAGCTATCCTTTATATAATTCCTATAAAAATTATATAATCCACATTATGATGTTACGTGTTATATGGAGAATATCAATCCGTATAAAAATCCGTGTCTCATTAAAACTTGGTTCTTGAAGACATATTTGTTTTAGCAATTGGTTGTTCGGAGAGAATTGGCATTGTAATGTTAACTTGTAGGTAGAAGTGATATACTTACAAAACGTCTCCATACTAAACTGGATAATCAACTTTCACCATTAAGTTACTAAGTCTTCAGAGTTTTATATATATATATATATATATATATATATATATATATATATATATATATATATATATATATATATACTTTTTGAAATAATATCCAAATGTCTCTGTACTACTACTATTATGAATGTGTATTTCTGTCTGTTTGGTAGTTGTTCACAGTTTAATTTATATATACAAAATATATACAAAAAATTCGGTTTCAAAAATTAATTTCTATACTGAAAACAGACTTATATATTTACTTTTATTCCAGAGCGATTTCTCTCTCTCCTTCTCTCTTTCTTTCTCTCTTACTCTCTCTTTATCTCTCTCTTCATCTCTCTCTCTCTCTATATATATATATATATGTAGATACTTATTCAAAAGAATCTACATTGAATTCGTGACCTCATTAGCATAACATTAAATATAATCCATTTTTATACTTAGTTCCATGTTACATTTGATTATTGTTGTTAGAGAATTGTGTTCATTCTTATATGTATTATATTAAGTGTCAAGGATCTGAATTCCATTTTAGAAATTTGGATTTAATTTGAATAAAATAAAATACGTATCAAGTACGCTTGAAAACCAAATCACAACGTAATATTAGGCAAAAAAAATACTTGTTTTAAATTTATAATATAAAAATATTACCAATGCACTGTTCAAACATTTCAAAATACAACCGTTGATATACCACATGCGGCTCTTTACAAACATACTTTTCTTTCGCTAACTTTTCAACATGTAAAGAGAGAAGAAGAGAAAAAAAGAAAGAAAACAACATACAGAGCATGGAGTTTAGCTCCAAAACATATTCATATAATATATCAAACAAGTAAAATATTTATTTATTTTCCTTATACTACGTAGTGAATTAGTTTAAAGCGCATTTGATGTATATTCTATTTTATTCAAATTAAATCAACGTTTCTATAATGGAACTCACACCCCTGATATTAATCCCGTGTTGCCAACGCACAGGTCGAACATTTCGAAATACAGCCCCGAAGATACAACCCTCGGCTGTGTACAAACATAATTTTTTCTACAATTTTACATCATGGCAAGAAAGAAGAAGAGAAAAAAGAAAGAAAACAATCTACTGAGGATTGAATTTGGCTCCGTAATATACTTATATTATACATTTAAAACAAGTAAAATATTTGTTTATTTTACTAATATTGCCTTGTGATTTGGTTTTCAAGCACACTTTATGCGTATTTTATTTTATTAAAATTAAATCAACGTTTCTATAACGGAACACACACCCTTGCCATTAATCTCTCGTTGCAAACGCGCAGTTACCACATTTCAAAATACAACTGCGAAGATACTAATACGCAGCTCATTACAAACCGATTTTCTTTCTCCAACATTACACCGTGAGAAGAAAAAAAGAAGAGGCAAAAAGGAAATAAAACATACTGAGGATGGAGTTTGGCTCCGAAATATATTTATATTAAAAATTACAAACAAGTAAAATATATTTTTCATATTTCTATGCTTACGTCAGTATTTGGCTTTCAAGTGTGCTTGGGGCGTATTTTATTTTATTTATTTAAAGTGTATTTATTTTAATTATATTAATTTAAATTCCATTTAATTTTCTTTCAATTGTAAATAGCTAAAACAGTTGCTTTATAACCGGAAGTAAGCTTGTTTATATATTTTTAAGCGATGAGCGTTATTTATCGTTATGTTCATAGACCAAGATAAATGTATTTAAATTCAATTTCTGGTTATTTTACGCAACAAGTTAGGATATTCGACGCATCTTAAAGCATATGACTAAGCCTCCCGCCCTACAATAAGTTTCGACTGGAGCACGCCAGGTATATTCAACTAATATATGTATATATATATATATATATATATATATATATATATATAATATGTAAACAAAATAACAAAAAAAAGCTATGAAATATCATGATTTTTATGAAAAGTTCCCATTGTTAAAAAAATAAAAATAAAAAACGTAAGTATCTTCACATTGCTGATTGGATCAACTTCATCCTTAAAAAAAATACTTAAAATAAAAAAAAAAACATAAAATTACCAGCATTTCAGCGGTAAAGTATAGCTAATCACTTCCTGAAGAATTATTAATTAGTTAGTAAACTTAAGAATGCATCTTGTTAATAGGAGTCTAAACATATACAGGTAGTTAACTTTATCATTATAGACATACCTTAAACAATATTCGTCTCTCTCCCCCTGTCTTTCTCCCCTCTCTCTATCTCTGTCTATAAATGTATATATATATATATATATATATATATATATATATATATATATATATATATATATATATATATATTAATATACGTGTATATATATGTAAATATATATGTATATATATATGTACATATGTATATATATATATATATATTCATAAATACTTAACATGTATTTATTTATAGATACTGCGCTGTTACTATAAGCTTATACTTTTTACAAATGCAAATGAGTAAAGCCTTTTTTAAAGTAAATAAAATCCTGCCAGAAATACGTATAAAACTTTTCAAAGTAACTGTTTTTCTTTGTTATCTTTTAAAGATTATGGATTTTTATCTATTTTCATAGTAATAAATCAATATGAGAAAAATATTTTTTCCAATGCACACCTGTAAAAGTTCGTATTTTTTTTTTTTTACATTTTAATTGCATGAAGAAAAGAGCAGGTGCAAGGAGTCAGGTTGAAACAAAAACAACTAAACAATATACAAAATATTAGGCATGATTATATGCTGGACAATATCACTTAGATTAACAGATGCATTAACTTGTGTTTACTACGCCATATAAAGTAAAACCATATATTCAAATAAAATAAAAGCATCAAAAGAAAAAAAACTCCGTTATATTATATTCACGTTATATAAGAGTTATCGAGCCAGGATTCGAAACTCAAATTACATGTATCAATCAAACTGTACTTTATACTAAATACAAGACCCATTGAAAAAAAAGGACACCTTCACTTATAATATAATTAAGCGACTGGGTGTGCATAAAGTTTGCTTGTATTACGCTTATCAGAGGCCAAGAAATATGCCCTTGCAAGAAAATAATTGATTTATTCTAATAGATAAATATAATTGCTAAAACGGAGACATATATATGTGTGTGTATATATATATGTATATATATATATATATAGACACACACAGACGCACACACACACACACACACACACATATATATATATATATATATATATATATATATATATATATATATTCCAGGTTAAAGATATTCAGGTGATAAAACCATAAATTCAGACAGAGATATTAAAAGTGCTAACAAAAAGAGTCAAATATATTATTTTCTTATATAAAAAAACTACATGGTCGCTAAAAAAAACAACTGTTCCTCATCAGGGTAACGAAATAAAGTTTATATCCGCCATTCAGAGCATCATGTGCTTCATTGAACATGTGAAATATATACATATTTTTTAAATACAAAAACTTAAAGTGGGAAAGGGTTGTACCATGTGTCATTTTAAACTTGAAAATAGGCGGCGGTGGTTATTGCTCTGAATAGCGGATATAAAATGTATTTCTCTCGCGTGATGAGGAACAGTTGTTTTTTTTTAATATACCAATTTGCTCCTAAACATTATTATGCTTAGTGTAGCGAGTACGTAATACTTGTCTATATAAATAAATATAAAACAATATATATATATATGATTTTTCAGAATGTGAGAGATTGTATATAATAAATTCAACAGCCAAACAACGTCGCATCCCACAAGAGCCATGACATTCAACGAACCGGAAGTCCAAGACTAGAATTTCGCCCTCATTTGGGTTCATCAGTTAGACACATCCTAACTTAGAATTTGAAACCCGATCCTTTTGCATTCGAGGCAAGCACTCTACCAACTGGGCAAATGCCCCGCACACAAGAATTTCTATTCACCAACACAGATGAAGCAAACCACATCGAAATCCGACTGTGGAAATTTCGGCGCAGATTAACAAGATATCGTTTCATATTATATTTTATATTCTTCATAGTCAGAGAAACAGGTAGCAGGAAGAAATTTCCAAAGTCTAGGTGGTCGAGGGAGAAACTATTATAGTAGAAAACTTTTGGGCATTTTGTGACGTAAACAGTGAAAGTGTGATTATGTATTTATTTATTTTATTTTATTTTTTTGCTAGGAGGGTTTGTGGGAGAAATGTACGTGGAGAGGGCACAAGTGCAACGAGAACACCACAGCATATTAACCTTAGCTGATTTTTCATGTGTAAACTAATATTTATTTAAATCTATATTTAATTAATTTAATTGTTTATATTAAATAAATAAACTAATCAATAGGTTCCCAAGAGAGTAAAATAAAAAAAATTAATTCACTTTATTATAATAACTTTAATTTATTTTACTAGTATAGATCGCCACATTTCACTCTTTTTGCAGCCTAATTGATTAATAAATAAATTAGTTAAATCCCATGTCACATAATAATCACTCCCTGAAGAGTACATAATCTATCGCGCAATTTTAATAAAGCATTTTTCTAACATATGTAAATACCATAATTATCTAATAACCACTTATACCACCTTCTCTCTCGTTTAATATACAAAGCCTATAAAAACCTGCTTTTGTGTTTTAGATAACTATTGTATATTTATCATTTTAGTCAGCAACACCCTTCTATTCTTATAAGAAGCGTAAGGTTTCGAAATGGCTGGCATAAAGAGCTTTCATGACTTCTACACATTCTTCACTGTATTGTATTCCATTGTTTCAAATTGATAAATACACACACAAACACAGACACATACACATACACATACACACACCGACACACACACACGTACACACATTATATATATATATATATATATATATATATATGCGTATATATCTATCTATATATATATATATAAAACAAATTGAATGCGGTGTTTACCTGATATAAGCAAGGATAAATTCAATCCAAAAATTACCAGCATTAATATATTGATGTATTAATTCCAACCAAATTTAAAAGCTCAATACACATACAATAGAGAGTAGAGCTTATTATAAGACAAAAGAAATTAAACTGCGAATTAAACTTTAAAATTAAATTTAGTATTCAAGGGAATACTTAGGCAAACAATATTGAAAGTCATTATTCCGCGGGGTTAAAAAGAAGGGGTTGCTGCTATTATTCTTATCATAGGACAGAAAGAAAAAAAGCAAATAATAATTGTAGCTAGGTTAATATTTGGTGGTTGAGGGATTAGATAAAATTAAATGTATTATACTCATGAATTCCAAAATATCCATGTCCGTTATGAAACGTGTGGAGGAACTTGAAAAAAGAGTAGGAAATGTGTAAAAGTTAAAAAACAAACTGTTGATAAAATCAACACACACATACACACACACATATATACACCCCCATATATATATATATATATATATATATATATATATATATATATATATATATATATATATATATATATATAACAGTATATACATTTTTATTATCATCATATTTTCCTCTGATATTTCAGCTGCACTGCTCAATATATATATATATATATATATATATATATATATATATATGTGTGTGTGTGTGTGTGTGTGTATGTGTGTACTTTTTTAATCCGTTTTTTTACTTGTTATATTGAAAAAATATAAAAACTCCAAATACAATTTTTCTGATAGTATTAGTCATTGAACACCACATGTGATGGACAGTTTAATGTCCCTTATTAAACTGTTTAACAGTGTCCATTATAAAACCTTTTTAACCAAACAATAGTATACAATAATAAGAGTTATGTTCAATGATTGCGCATATAATATCTCTACACTAAAATAAAACATTAAATTTACACGAAAATTCAACTCAAATGCAAAAGAGAAGGAAATTATTCACATAGTGGCCAAGGCACAGCGCAAGCCGAAATGTACCACATCGGATACCATTTGAGCACCTTGTTTCCATTAACTGACAGAAACGTAACGAGAAGTTTATGCATTGCTCCTTGTTTTCATGAAGAACTAGATACAACATTCGACTGGGGCATGACAAAAACGCCAAATGTGACAAGTGAAGTACCGTTCATACGGAGCATATAAACAAAAATGTTTGAAAACGAAACCAAACATAATCAAATAAATCTTTACATTCTCAGCTCTAATTTATATTAACGTGAGCAGATTTTACTCATGATCCTCAAGATACAGATTATAAGGCCCAAGATAAAAACTGAAACCTCAAGATCTTGGGAACACTCGGAAGCACTGAGATCCCTGCTCTCAACCTTTCATAGGCTAGATCAAAGAAAACTGAGGCATCCCTACCAGAAACCAGAGCACGTATGGCAATGCCAAAGAAAAATATAAGGGAATAATTTTAGTATGATTCCTTTATATACACTAATGAAAAAATAATATATATATATACATATATATATATATATATATTAGATATTTAATTTTTCTTTATTTGAAAAGGTTAATTTTACAATATAGACTATTTATTGTGTCCAAACAAAGAATACAGTTTACAAATATATTCCTTACCTCATGAGTTTTCGATATTTCTTCATCTCTTCAGGGGGAAAAAATATTAGCAAATATTATAATTGGTTTGCACCTTATTTGCTAAAGAAAATAAACATCGAAACATTAAAGGGTTTTTAAAGTTTTTAAATCATTTTAAGTACATAGAATTATAACTACATTGAATTATAACTACATAGAATTATAACTACATAGATAACGGAATTTTTTTAGCAGGACAGAAAAAATATTTACATGAGATTTAATTATATAAATTGTTGCATCTAATAATACATCGTAACACCGAAAATCACTCGATTTGCATACTAGTAGATTTATTGCATTTCATTATTCTGAAGTGTGTATATATATATATATATATATATATATATATATATATATATATATATGTGTGTGTGTGTGTGGGTAAAATATATATATATATATATATATATATATATATATAAAGCTGAACGTATGTGTGTGTGTCTGGTCACACATAGGCTCCTATATGATTGACTATTTTTAAAAAACTGATAATATAATGATTGAAGTTGTATCGAGGATCAGGAATGGGTATGTTAGATCTGGCAGAACGGTGGTTTATAAAATTGTGGGGTCTGCGTTCGCGCCTGACTCACAAAGTATGGAAAGAAAAACAGAACTAAAAAGTTTACAAGGGTTTTTGATATAGATGTACATAAGAATACTTCGATAAGTATGTTTCAACTTAAATAGGGATGGTACAATAAAATTGTGGGGGTCCCCGTTCGCGCATGTACTCAATGGAAATTTGGCACAAACTTTAACAAAATCTTTTCATATCTATTTGCATAAGTATACTTTGATAATTATGTTTCAGTTTGAAGAAATATGGTAGAATAAAATTATTGGGATACGTTCGCACCTTACATCCATAGAATGTAAATATGTCACAAAGGTTAACAATGTTTTTTTTTTAAAAAGAGGTGAGGGTCACCAATAACACCTTAATTTTAATCTTTATTTACGTAAGCTTTTATTATTTTTTTTAGTTGAATCATATTGTGTCAAGTAAATTCTCCTAAAAAAATCACGTTCTTATTAAAGTGAAAGCAAAGAAAAACGTCGGAACTTTAGACAATTCTCGACACAGATTTTGCATAACGCTGTTTTTCCTTCTCCACTTGTACGTGGCACTCTTTCGAAAATAGATACATAGATGAACAATAAAAAATGAGAACATTACTTGTTATCGTGTCAAAATAAGGAAAAATCCTGCTCACGTGATTACGTGTCTTTTTAAAAACATTTATATCACCTTTTTATTGTTATTTATATATATCTGTTTAAGCTTTTTTGTCAGTGTACTAGAAGGAATTCAGTTGATTACAATCCTTACTGTGTGGTCTTTACATTACAATAGTACAACCCTGACTCCGACGGCGAATTACTACACCGTTCAATAGTGTAAAACTTAAACGAATCTATTCTGCTTGAAAAGGGCGCCATTTTTTCTTTTTCATATTTATATCTCTTCTTTACTTTAAAAAACGAAAGTAATTAGGTGTTTACTTTTTAAATATCTTATTATGCTGTTACAGATGTTTTTACTAAAGTAAGTAACGCTTCATTATTTTTCCAAACTGTGTTTGTTTCTTTGTTTTTCCATATTTCGTCGATATTTTTTAGTAAGAGTGTTTAAGAGAATAGCTAACGAACAACCACACAAAAAAATAAATATACAAGAAATAAATGTTACCATAGTCAATAAAAGTTCAGTTCATGCTTTTTTTTGGTTTGAAATAGTTTTTAATGCTCTTTACTTGAAATAATTTCAGCAAACCGAAATTAAAACGACATTTGAGGCGATAAATACTTTAATGAATTTTTATATGAACTACACATGCCATAATCGAATATTCCTCAAGTACAAAATAACGGAAAACATGAAAATATGTTGATAAATACTCCTTACGTTGCCGGAACTCTCTAAAATTGTTAACACAGAATGCTTAGGTGCCGCTCCTTCGAATTGAAAATGGGGCCCCCTTTTCAAAATCGCTGCCATTTTTATGTTTTTAAACCGGTTCGTGAATTAAAAAACAAATGTTTTTGCAAACTACTACAAAATACAAACCAATGAACTTTTCTTGACTATGGCAACATTTATTTCTTGCATATTTGTATTATTATATTATATATAACATTTACTCTTTGTAAGGAAACATCATTTTGTTGGTCACTCTTGGCTACGAATGGAAACAAAGTTGATATAAAAAGATATATTTTCGCGAAAATTATCTTTACTTTCATCATATTTTGCTTAGGGTAAAATTTTTGAGTATCAAAACCTATCTCTTTACAACCCCTTCCGTTTAATAACCTATCATACTTTTATCAATCACAGTTCATTTTCTCTAGGCTGTTTTTGAACCCAGTCAACGACGGGTAAATCTGCTAGTATATATATATATATATATATATATATATATATATATATATATATATATATATATATATTGAGGCACATCTAATCGAACACGACAGATTTATTTTTTTATGCGATTGTTATGGACATCTTTCGATTCGCCGAGTGGTTTGTTGGCCCCATTTTATAAAACATGCCAGCTGAATTAAAACATAACTCTCGGCGAATGGAAAAGATATTCAAAAAATTCATAAAGAAAGCATAACCTTGCCGTGTTCAATCACACGTGCTTGAATAATTACTTGGTACTAAAATACACACGCCTCCCACATACATACATATATATATATATGTGTGTGTGTGTGTGTTTGTGTGTGTGTGTGTGTGTGTGTGTAAACGTCTATGTGTATACGTCCGAGTGGATGTTTTTTTTTATTTGGTGTCTCTATGTGATTATTAGTATGCATATCAACGTATCCTTAATATACAAACTAATTAAAAAAATGGCATGCCCTTTACAAAATGAAGTAATCAACTTTAAAGAAAAAAAGGCATACACTATTAAGAGAAAAATACCAAAAAATAAAAAATCTATTTTCTCCTTAATAAATTTTCATAACCATCCCTGATGACACTTTTACTTTGTCTAGTCGGGGAAATTGAAGACTTCCCTTTTCTGCCACGAGCAATAGGGGATATCCACCCACACATCCTTAGACAGCCACCACCCTATAAATAGACGTTGGCCCCCACCAATAGCGCTAATATCCTCAAATTAGTACCGATGTTTGTTAGCTGCCAAAATCCATTGAGAGAACTTCAGTTTTCATTATTGTCGATGAAAAAGTGTTTACTTCATAAAGTTCACCGAGGTTGTATGAACAGCCCTGGGGGCATTTGGCTTTAGTGATGGCGTGGTTTGAGGGATGATGCCAATGTCTCTACGCCAACATAATATAGGGTTTAATCTCATGTGAACCGAAAGCTTATTTTCTACACAAACAATAGAGAATTTCCAATGATGCAAACACAATTAGTAAAACAGGATATTCTTTTAAAGCCACAGTAAAAAATTGCGAATTTATTAAACTTTTGCCTGTATTTATCTATTAACTAGTACTATCGCTACTCGAATTTTATGTATAAAAACACAGGGGGGGCCGGCTTTGCCTGGTAATTAAATGTGCATTATATTACTATTAAAATTTGATAGAAAAACCGGAAAGAAACTTAAACATCTTCATGCGAGTTTTATGTTGTTCACTTGTTGTAAGTAAATTAAAAAAAATAATCGAGCTTAAATCAAAACCAAAACCTAAAGACAACAAGTAAAGCACGATATTTACTAGGACAGCTTAAGACGACCCTTACAAACTGTTCTCAAACCGACTTATTCTTAACATAAGGAAGCTGTCATTTTAACAAATTGCGCATGGGCAGACATGGAACAGTTGACAAAAAGATAAAAAATTGATGATCCTCCGAGTATACTTCTTCAATTTTGATCCCTTGCAGCTTTTTTTCCGGATAAACCTGATTAAAATTTTTCGATATGTCTGTATACCCGGTCTGTAGATCTAAAACATTCGCGTATGTAGATTCAAAATTCGTTGAGTATATAAGTTTAGAGTTATCCTCACTCACGTACACATTACCACTTATATATATATATATATATATATATATATATATATATATATATTATGGGATTAAAACAACAGTCTAAAGAGCAGAGTATGCTTTAATGTATTAGTAAATTCATTAACACAATTAAATTAAAACAAAAGGAAACAGTGCTCGTTGTAATTTAAATATATAATAAGTTCGATAGGCATATACATCGTAGAGCTATATTAAAAATTTAAAAACAGTTTCACAAATAAATTGATTTTGTTTGTTCTTCCTTGTGAAACCGATTTTTATTTTTTTATGTTAAGTATAAATTATCAATAATCTTGCTCAATATTATACATACATATATTTATATATAGAGAAATAAAAAGGAACACACCGTATTATGTGTTCATCAACGTTTCGTCTTATTTCGAGACTTTCTCTGGATTAAATGAAGACGAAACGTTCATGGACACATAATACGGTGTATTCCTTTTTATTTCTCTATTTTGTCGGAATACTATTTCCATTATTTTCATATATATATATATATATATATATATATATATATATATATATATATATATATATAAATGGAAAAAAAACTCCATAAGGATTCGAACGTTAAAAGATAAAACTACTGAAAAGCATTATATATAAACTAAACAACCAGAACAAAAAAAACAATGTTAATTTCGAAAATAGAAGTAACATTTTGAAGTGCCTGGGAATGCAACCAATATATATATATATATATATATATATATATATATATATGTGTGTGTGTGTGTGTGTGTGTGTGTGTGTGTGTGTGTATGTCTGTGTATGTCTGTGTATGTGTGTGAGTGTGTGTGCGTGTGTGTGTGTGTGCGTGTGTGTTTTTCAACCTAGGGAATTTTTACTTAAAAACGATCTAAGCCAAAAAAAGTGAAAATATTTTTTTGGGATTAGACCGCCTGACGAGGTCGATAAGATAATTTGTTTTTCTATCTATTGAAATAACTTGAAATGATTTAAGCAAACCGTCCCGAGGTTGAAATAAAAATATAGTCTGCCTATGGCGTATTGAGCAGTTATATTCTGTTTTTTCCTTATGTTTATATATATATATATATATATATATATATATATATATATATATATATATATATTTATATATATATTTATATACAAATATGTATATATATATATATATTATTGGGTGGTTATATAGTGACATGTATATATTTATATGCTGTGATGTTACGTTGCAATTATTATAATAAAATCTGTAAATGCTATACCATCTTGTAAATGAAAACTTTTAAAAGCATTATGCATTTATTAAGCCACGGGCTAAACACGTTCAAAATACATATGTTTTACACACGAGACTTAAACTAGCTAAATAAATTGCAATGTAATTGTAACTGAAGCATCCAGATTTAAAACGAACAATATTCAAGACTGCCTGAATAGGACTATTTACAATACAGTCGATAGTATTTGTAAAAAACAAAAAAACAAAAAGGAAAAGAAACAAATGTTCCAAGACGACTATGGGACTTTCTTGCACAGATTCAACCGAGAAATAATAACGACCATTACAAAGACACTCATTAAGCAAGAACACCCCAAGCTATTCCACAGTACTTTCTCGTGTATATATATATATATATATATATATATACATGCTAGTATATATATACATATATATATAAAGAGAGAGAGGAAATTATATATATATGTGTGTGTGTGTGTGTGTGTGTGTGTGTGTGAATATCCTGCAAAATGTTTTACATTTAAAATAAGTTGTTATTCGTGCAGTGTATCTTTTTCTTTGATTTGTTTGAACGTCGTGATAGAATTTATTTATGTAATTTTTACTAGCAGTTTGTTCAATTGGATTTTGGACTTCGATAGCAATTGTCTCTATATGTTATCTGCTATGATGAAATTTTACCTTTGAGAACTCTACCAAACGTCTCTGATAATTTTGGGAGTAAACACTTGAATTTTAGATACATGTTCCTTGGGCAGGGATCTAACTTAATAACTTGATTTGGGCCAACAACAGTAAATGTTAAGGAGGCATAATAGGGGTTGATTTAAAAATAATGACCTCTTCAGTCTCTACGAAATTACTCAGGCAATTACTGGTCTAAACATTTAAATTTTACATAAAGGGTATTCAGAGATAGCGCATTGGTTTGGCTTGAAATGTTTTAGTTACCAATATATAAATGTATGTATGTATGAATGTTTGCATGTCTGCCTATATCTTCCGACAAGAGCGACGGATTTTATCAAGATCTGCAGCGTTTGGAAATTCGAATTTTCAGACGACAAATATCGAAAAATGGGCTCAAAACATTAATATCTCCACCTTCAAATAGGCACTTTTCTATCGGGGGATTCGCTTTTTCGCCGACATTTTTTAGAGTTATCCTCTCCTTTCGATTTCTAGCCTTAATTTAAACATAAGTCACGTCCGCTTTGGCGGTGGTCGTAACAGCAACGACGTCAGGTTTTCCCCGTTCTTTTCCTCCTTCGTGGAACGGTTTCTAGCCTGCATTCCTACTACCACTTTTTTTTTTTTTTTTTGCTTAACAGACATCACAACACCCGGCAACGCCGGGTTTAATGCTAGTATATCTATAAAATTGAACGTGTCTGTGTATCTGTGTATCTATGTGTCTGTGTGTGTCTGTACATTTTCCTACGCAATAACTCTCTCAATTTAAAGTTTACAAACTCGAAATTGTATATACAGGTACTAAGATTTGGGAAAATCTCTGTAATCCATTTTTGGCCAGAAATTTGGTCATTAGAGGTAAAAGTTAGAAATTTGGTCATTAGAGGTCAAACGATTTGACCTTTACGAACTCTACGAAACTCCTACGCCAATGTTCGGTGTAAACACTTTAAATTCTAGATATAGGTTCCTTGGGCAGGGTTCAAACTAAATCACTTGACATCAGCCAAACACAATACATGTTAAGGGGTCACAATAAGGGTCAAAGTTAAAAAATTTGACCTCTGCGGTCTCTTACAAATTACTCAGGGAATTTCTGGTGTAAACATTTGAAATTTTACCTAAAGGATATTCAGAGATAGGACAAGCTTTTTAATCGGTTTGGGTCCAAAATTTTTAATTACCAATATATAAATGTATGTATGTTTTTATAGATGTATGTATGTATGTTTTCATGTCTGCCTAAATCTTTGAACAGAGGTGACGGATTTTTACAACATCAGTATCATGTTGAAGTTCGACCTTTCAGACGATAAATATCGAAAAGTTATAATATTTTCACCTTCAACTGGCCACTTTTCTACGGGGGGGTCGCTTTTTTCCGATATTTTCGAAAGTCATCTTCTCCTTTCGGTTGTCTAGTCTTAACTTAAACCTACGTCACTTCCGTTTTAGCGGTAGTCGTAACAGTAAAGGCGTCATGTTTTTTCACCGTCCTCTTCCTCCTTCGCTGTACGGATTCGATCGTTCCTTCCTTCCTCCTACCACTATTTTTTTGATGAACATAAACTTCCAAACACCCGGGGGACGCCCTGCTGAAATGCTAGTATATATATATATATATATATATATATATATATATATATATATATATATATATATATATATATATATATATATATATATGAGAGAGATAGATAGATAGATAGATAGATAGATAACGTGGTTGATATTTATTTAAATTGAGCTTTTGGAAGCGCGTAATCACTAGTGTCAGAACATTTGTAAAAATATATATCCTTATAGAATACTAGCCTTGGTACGCAGCATTGTCCATATATTTAGAGGTGTGTGTTGAGCTCGTAAATAAGTGGTATTAGGCAGGCAGGCTCGATCCCCTGCCGCGGATGCGCAAAAAATAGTGAAAGACAGTCTTACCTCTTACGCCTATTCAATCATGCGACCGAAAGTCTGGAATGTTTAAATTAGGCAAAATCAATTCAACCGATACAGTGCCTTGCAAAAATTGCTCGCAAAAAAATCTACCGCTCCTTGTAAAAAACATACCAAGTTGAGGATGAAGGAATTCATGTTTTTGGCCAATTTTTCGATATTTGTCGATCGAGCCATTGCACATCAAAATGAATTCGATGTCGTTAGAATCCGTCGCTGCTGTCAAAAGTTTAAGACCGCCATACATACATACATGATGATGATTGCAACGTCTTGTCAGACGATTGCCACTCTCTCAGACACTTAATGCCCATAAGCCCAAAAATGTCTTCCATCGCCACAGGACCATTTTAATAGACAAATGCCTGAGGGAGTATCTGTACACAGATGATGTTACAGAGTCTTAGCTTTGTACGACAGCTAATCGTAGTTATTCAAATGTACTTTTGCACAAATAATAATAATAATAATAATAATAATAGTAATAACAACAAAAATAATAATAATAATAATAATAATAACAACAATAACATCAACAACAATAATAAATAATAATAACAACAATAATAATAATAATAATAATAATAATAATAATAATAATAATAATAATAATAATAATGATTTTTCTCCCTAAATAAAAAGAGTATCTCCAATACTGTTCTCGATTATTCTGATTCTTCTTTTTCTAGCATAATTAATACTGTTTCTCGTCATCACCATCTTGGCTATTAGTTCTATGTCTTGCAACTAGCAGCCACCATCATCATTATTAACAACAACAATAACAACAACAACAGTCTAGGTCTGTTCTTATTCATGAAAATCCTATTTACCGAATATCTGTGGGATCTCTTTTTTGTTTAAATTCCCCTCCTAATTTTATTATCATTGAGAGATGTGATCCACTAGGGGCTTGGAACTCGTTATCTGTGATCCTCTTCCTAATAAAATGTATGATAACATTACCGTCAGTAATGGTTTAGCCGACGTTATTATGTGTTCATATATAGTATAGCTTTGATAATATATAAGGTTATGACTTATTAGTGTCTTTAATAACTTCAAATAAAACGCTTTATATAAACATTATATAAACGCTTTATTCATAAAAAACATTATAAAATGCTTTATTCATATAAACATTATAAAATGTTTTATTTATATAAACATTGAAAGATTTATATAAACATTGAAAGACTTATATAAAAATTGAAAGACAGGTAGAAGCGCTACGAATATAATGTCGGAATCGCCTGTCGTTGGCACACCTATCCTGTCTTCTAGCTGTCTTCCTTTGTTTGACATCATATCAGACGACTAATAGCAAACAGAAGAGTAGAACTGATGATCCCGAACTCATACTAAGATGACGAAAAGTTCGGCCTCTACTCTGAAAACTGGCTCGCGTCGGTCAAATCAAATGTGCATCACCATTGTGTCTTCCGCCTTTGAAAATGGACGAACTCAAAATTATCACGGGGACAGGAGAAATAGAGCGCTTATTGGGGATGACCTTTACACTCTGTATCATGTTTATGGAGAGTAGACTATGAATATTGCTTTTCCATTAAGCAACACTGTAACCATTCGTTTATTTTCCTCATTTGTAGTTATATTCCATGGGTGATGTTGCGATTAAAGGGCTTACTTACCGTATTATAGGTCAGAATTTATCCATATAACGTTTTCCTGCTAAGTTTTTTTTGAAATGAAAGTAGTATTTTATAGTCGCTTCAATCAAATAGATTCATGTATTGTCTAGAGCGTCTTACAAAGCAATGCCAACATCCGTATAAAGTTTATTGGAGTACAGATGATTAATTATTACGGGTATAAATAGTCGGTTTCATACAAATTCCAGTAAACGTTCTAAGTAAAAACTTATGGTACTTTGGACAAGTTTAGCGAAACTAGCTACTTTTTTATTGGAAATCTATAGCTGGAATACAAACCGAAATAGTATATTGGGATCCAATAAAACGCGTCTGGGAAATATAATAATTCACAAAGGTCGCTTAAGAGGAAGAGCTAATATTAAATTAATAATAAAACAACGTAAGAAATAAATGTATTTCTATCGAGAATCGGTTATTACAAAAGCCAGAAAAATCTTCATACAAAAGGAAACGGAATGAACTTCGAAAGAACGAAACGAAATTGTTTCTAAAAAAAAGTAAATAAACGGAAAGCCATTGTACGATTTATATGATAGTGTATTGAAAAAATGTGATGCAATAATTGGAAATAATAATAACATGAAATATAAATATGGGGGAGATTGAATGAATTGCTAATCAAAATGTATACGAAAAAAGCAAGTTGAGCGAATAAAAAAGGGAAAAATAAATCAGTTAGGATTGGCCAATGTAATGGGACTTAAGAGAGTTTTCCTGTCAAATATGGCAATATAGAGCCATCCTAGCATCGTGCATCCTGTGTATACGAGTTCGCTTAACAGTTTTAAGTAACCAATTCTTACTTAATATATACTCCTAAAATAAAATATAATTTGTGTTACTGAGCACAGGCGGAAATTTGAGGATAAATATTTACGGGCACTGATTCGTTGTCCGATGGTTAAAGCTGCCGACTGTCAACAGGACGGTTGTAGGTTCAATCTACGGCTGAGATAGGCGTTTGTGTAACCTCACTGATTCTTGTTATACAACGAAACAGTACTGCATGCGGGTGGCAAGTTAAGCCCCGCCTCCTCATTGGGTTGAGCAATTTGTAAATATATTTTCAACCCTTACACCCAATAACCCTTATCCCTGAGTGGCTTCAGGGCAATGATAAGTGGTGACGACGGTGTAAAAAAAAACAAAAACACGCGCGTTTTTAAGCGACTAAACGAAACCCACTGTTAAATGTTAATTTGATATACATGTGAGGAGAAATATCTAATTATTCAAGATCCGATGGTGTGAGTTTCCAACTGTCAACACGGCGGTTGTAGGTTCGATCCACGGCTGGAATGGTGCATGTCTAGCCGCACTGATAAGTTGTGATACAACGAAACGTTACTGTATGTGGATGACACACACACACGCACTCAAACACACATACACACACACACACACACACATATATATATATATATATATATATATATATATATATCTCCAAACGAGATACACAAAAGTAGGAACTAATGAACTCAACGAGGTTGTTAGATAGTACTCTATCACAAGAGCAATTTATTAATTTATTTATTAAAAGGTAAAAGTTATATTTGGTCGTTATAAACATCCAACTGTTTCAGTACATTGGACTTCATCAGGCGACCCTGAACCATCTGACGCCCATCAGCTTTAGTATAAGTATTATACGTAATTTATTCATATAAAAACTATTTATAGATTTACATTATATCTTTACCTATATTATCTCATGTCTTTTAGTTCGCCTTAAAATTACACAGCTGTAATATCATTTCTGGTGTTATTATCGATAACTTATTAACCTGTGTTTGTGTGCATCCATTGCACACGCCTTGACGGTTCTCTGGTTCTGATTTCAAGTTATTATTTAATTACAGAACTATTCGCGATTTTTTATTAATTTTATTTATCTATTGCGGACTATTATCCTCATCTTTTCTTAGTTGTTTCACGACGTTTTGGCCGACTATTCCTCTGGCCTTCGTTAGGTGGTAACCGCGACGGATAAGAACTCTAAATCTGCTAACTGCATTCACTGCCGAAGGCCAGAGGAATACTTTGCCTAAACGTCGTGAACCAACAAGAAAAGATGACATAATAGCCGGCATAAATGAATAAAATTACTAAATAATATAGTCATCTTAATTAATTCCAATTAAAATAATAAATATTCGCGTTTAATTTTGCAACAGATGCATCATCCTTCCACACAAAATTACAAAGTAACATTTTTCTATGTGATAAAAATCAAACTTTGCCACCGGAGAAGAAACTATCGAAGCGCGTGTCTCTACTGAATCAAACCACATTCCAACAGTATGAGGTTAATCGTCCAGGGAAGTTTCTGCCAACCACAGGAACTCAATTTAACTCTTTGCTTAACTTGTGAACATATAGTTATACTTTTAGGTCAATCATACACTCACTTAAAAATTATAGACCAGTTTATCTATGGACAATGGACATAACAAAACTACATCCTAAAACATCACGCATCTAAACCAGTATTAAGTTATACATTGTGATTTAACTTATTGCTGCAATGCATTCATTCTTCAAATTTCTTAAATAGTAATAATCGTGATAAAAGTCAGAGTCGTTATGACTAATTGGCAATATTAGAAAGACTATACTTATATATAATACACGCTCACTTTTACCTCTATCTTTTTGCCATCGTTATTAGCCTGTCTTTTATGTTCACAGGAACTTAGAACTGGTTATAATAATACCATTTGCAGAATTAGTAGTAAAGTGTTCTGGGTGCAAATTCTGTTGCAATTCTGAATATATTTCGGTGGTTTTATTTTTGTAGCATTATTATTGTTTTTTCTTATTCGTTGAAATAATTCTTGAGTGTAATTTCGCAACATTTTTCATGCCAAGTATGTATATTTTACTAAGTCACTAGCGGAAAAAAAATTTGTAACGTATAACGCAATGTTCATAGTTTGGAAAAATTAATGGTAAATATATGAGTATATTATATTATTATTATTATTATTATTATTAGTAGTAGTAGTAGTAGTAGTAGTAGTAGTAGTAGTATTGACTCACAAGGAGCTTTCACACAGGGCTCCACGGACCTTTCCCTGACAATAGCCTGTGGTGTCCAATGGAAGCTGAGTGGCAAGTCTCTTCAGGTTTCCAGTACTCTCTACCTATTTCGATAACATTTGCAAATAAATTTGCATTATCGCAACAGCTGCTTGCCATGAATTTCTCGTTGGCAGCAGCTATTGGTCTTTGCTGGGATTTGAGTAAACTAAGCCTCCCCAAGGGCCCAGTTCTCTTCGCACTTATTCGTCTGAGGTCTAATCAGTCCATCCGCATTTCCTTTCTCTTTGGCTCTTTTTGGTTATTTGGTCTCGCTCGTTTTTTGGGGGTGGGCGCGCTGACGTTGCAACGGCGGTAGGGTTGGGTTAAAGGACTTAAAGATATGCGGTTTCAGTGTTCTTGGTTCCATGTAGTGTTTCTTGTTTTGCCTTTGCAGCAGTTTGTTAGGACCGCACTTGTTCCTCCTATCTGTTAATGTCCACATTCAACGTTTTTTCTTAATATTTTAGCCGTTTTCATGATTGTTATTCGTTGTATTTTTCCAGTCTTTTCTTGATTACAATTATTATTACAATTATTATTATTATTATTATTATTATTATTATTATTATTATTATTATTATTATTATTATTATTATCATTATTACAATTATTATTATTACTATTATTATTATTATTATTATTATTAATATTATTATTATTATTATTATTATTATTATTATTATTGATTGATTGATTGATTGATTGATTGATTGATTGTCAACTCACGAGCACTCTTCATACAGGTTACCTTCAGTGCTTTGTTAGTGATAATAACCTCCTGGGTATGAATCAGCATGTCTTTGTATATTTCCAGTATTTTTCACTATTCCCGATGATTCGTTTTAGTGATTGTGCGTTATATCAACAACTATATATTAATGATGTCTCACTGAAAGCAATCATTGTCAATGATCATTTACGAGTATTTCGTATGTTATCAGCAAAGGCTATAGTAATCGCGTTTTAAATGAGTATCAATTCATAGGACTCCTTGTGATTATAATTTCTTTGGGTTGTACGTGGTAGTGTTCTAGACTATCTTGGCTTTCTTCTATTTAAACTTTCGTGTATTTTAGCTTCTGCATTCGAGGTATTGACAGGAAAAATCAGTTATAACTTAGTGGTTGTTAACACCCAATCTATCCATGGATAATATTAATTTGTCTGGCTTATGCAATGCTACACTACCCTACATTGAAGCAGAACATACACTCGTAGTTTAACTGCTCTCTGCATAACCCCATGCCTCTTTCACATAAATATAATCTCTTAAGCCGGACCGCTGGATTTGGCGACGAAAGGATTTCAGAAAAGGATCTACAACGTCTCATTTCGATAAAGACACACTTTTAGTCAACACACTCGTATTTTTCTAATTTCTTTGAAATTACAAAATTGTCTCCACAACAGTTTTTTTTTAACAAGACGAATAACGACCTCCGAACAGTTTCTTGTTATAAAACCGTGAGTAGACAAATACAGTGCCGTTATTTTCAGCTGGATTGACTAGCCTTTATTTAATCCTTCACTACTTTCGGTGTGGCGATGAACGCAACAGTAAAGACGTCACATTTTTTTTCTTTTTCCTGTTCTATTCTGCTTTCGCGGTACTTGTTCGAGCCTGAGTGCCTAATACCACTTTTTGTATTATTTATTTTATTTATTTATTTTAGTTTATTATTATTATTATTATTATTATTATTATTATTATTATTATTATTATTATTATTATTATCATCATTATTATTATTATTATCATTATTATTATTTTTTTTTTTTGCTCAACATATATCCCAAATCACCCGCTCACCCAGACTAGTCTAAAATAAAGTTTGAATTACCAATAAAATGTATTATTACTATTATTGTTTACGACAGAATGATATTTAGATGAGTGTTATTATTATTATTATTATTATTATTATTATTATTATTATTATTATTATACTACTACTACTAATAATAATAATAATAATACGCGGGTGTGTATTTTTAAACGCTACCGACGATTTATATATATATATATATATATATATATATATATATATATATATATATATATATATATATATTCTCTATACACAACTGCTATGGGTGATTTTGATGAAGTGATTTATAAGTGACTGAGGACGTGTCAAGTCAGTGCGTGAAACTGATAACCATTTGGAAACAGAGCAGATAAGAAAATAAATGATATGTACGTGCATTGTTATTGTGTTAACTTTTGTAAACGATTTTGAAAACTCTTCAGATGAAAGGGAAGATAAGGAAACATGCAAAATATCAAATAAAAAATACGTTGTAATTTAAAGATATATTTACATTTTATCGCGATCAAAACTGTCCATCGTTCGCAAACAGTAGATATTTAGGTTCAGTTATTCAATAATTTATAAACAAGCAAAAAACTTATGCGCAGGAGATAATAATATTTTACAATGCTCTGATATATAATAAACAAAACGTACGACCATTCTATTTATGTAATGTTTTATTTTGTAAATTGTATGAATTCACACGAGTAATACAATTGTTTTTAATAAGCTCGGCATCTGATTTAACGAAGTACATTTAAATTACAAAATATGAATACATGACTTTGAAAAGTTTATTTTATAAATCTCGTAGTAGCTTTTAACAATAAATTCGCTTTGAATTAAACAATGATTTATAAGCATCAGAAAAAAGTAATATAAATAGGTAATCCCATTTTCTTCGTATAATATATCTTTTCTGGTCTTAAAAACTGTCCTTATGTCAAACTATGTCCTCATTAGGAGATGAGTACTTAGCAATGCTATAAACAGTTTGAATTTACTTTGTGGGGCAGTATTAGAGAGCATATTTATTCCATTTAGTCCTTCCCAGATAGAACATTACCTGTTTTAGATGTATCCTGATTGGTGTAAAATGTGTGGCTTTACTAATCGTTTATTTGCAAATCTGTGTATTATGGAACTCATATTTTTTCCTATTTTATGGCAACTCCATGCTTAAACCAAATTGTTAGGCTTTGAAACTTGTCATATCGATTGCCCAACATTTGCATAATTTTTATTACACCAATAACTTAAATAATTATGACTTGCATTTATCAAATCTATACGAATTTTTCAGACGTTTTTACATATGATTTCTCCAGAAGTCTCTATGCTATAAAAATAGTGCGATCCTTCTATCGTTTTAGTATATATCTCATTGCCGATGCAATTCTCTATCTGTATAAACGCCAAGTACGTCCAAGAATTAACCACTGTTACCGCATCATAGCAGGGTCTCCTAGCAAATCTTATCCGCCTTGACAGAGGCTGAAATAGACATCGTATCCTATTAGGGTAATTCCTTTCTTCTTCCGTACAACGTCTTTCCTACAAAAGGACGTTGCGAACATGTCTCTGATTTATCGTTACTTTTCTCGCACGTGTCGGTCTATGCTCTAGTCTATGGTTCCCCAAATGCAAAAATTTCTCGATAAAGACTCATCTCGCTGAAATTATTATCAATAATGTCTCCCAACTTTTAGATGTCCCTAAACCTAAACGTAGATTTCATGAACAAAACTACTTACTAAGAACTGCATGTGAAAATCTCTTTGGCATTTTCACTCCAAACAAGGAACAGTGCCATTTTAATGTACGTTGCTACTTTCACGGATATAAGTTGCAGGGATACTATGTAGGAAGTTAAGCTGCAAGATGGCTGTGCATATTACACCTGCAATTATGCATGTCAGTACAGTTGGGGAATCAGTTTTGAGAAATAGACAATTAGAGTTGAAAGCGTTCTTGCATCTAAGGATCTCTGCTGTGTAGGGTGGGATTTTGCTGCTTCTCGGGTTTGTCGGGGGTGTTTACCCCGAAAGTGCTAGAATTGCCCTGCTTCCTAGCTCATTAGAATATGGGCACCTTCAAGTGCAACTTGAACAAGTTCTCGATGAGCTGCCCTCTTAAGTAAATCAATTTACCACATTTCCACTACTAACGATTACTACGATATCGTCTCATTAACTACCGTAGACGCATTGGAATTTAAGTGGCAATACATTCCGCCAAGGTTCCAATCATCTTTTCACTCAGCACCAAAGGTTTGGTGAATGCTTTTTCTCCGGGGACTCATTCCCTTTGACTGTAGTGGAGTATTCGTTTTATCATTTGATGTTGTCACTTTTTTTTGGGGGGGGGGTTACAATGATATAGTTTAGATTTCCTGTGATTTTGTGTAGGCTTTTTTTTAGTGGTTTCATTCTTTATTAGTTTTTGTGTTTGATTAGCGCCTTTGGCGTATGTGTATAAATCTCGCAATTCAAGCGGGTTTCTTTGATATTCCAGTCGTTTTTATGATCGTTATCTATTCTTTTTTTTCATAGGCATAACCACTTATCAAGGCCAAGATGCCACTAAAGGATAAGGGTTAAAGATTGCACAGTAGAGATCGGACACTATAGTAATGATTAGTAATGGAAATTCGATAAATGTGTTAACAAGTGGAACGGCTCATCAAGAACGTTAGACTTGAATACAACCATATTTTAGTCAGCTGGAAAGCAGGAAAACGGAAGACAGTTCCACAGACGTGCAATTCTAAGAAAGAAGGTTTGTTCATGGAATCTACGTTTAGGTTTAGGCACAAATAACGATTGGGAGGAATTATTGATAGTGGTTTCAGCTAGACGAGTGTTTCTTGTGACAGTTTGGCTTAGGGGGGTCATAGATTGAAGCTAAGTCGAACACTTTCCATGAAAATAACGATACAGCAGAGATAAACTCGCAACATCTCTTCTGTGAGACAGAGGTTGCAGCGAAAAGAAAAAGATATCTCCTACGAGGCTACGGAGTCTACTTTGAACTCTATCAAGGAAGGGCAAGTCCTTTATAGCAGCTCCTTCCCAGATGTGGCAACAATAGTCCATCCTTGGACGTACATGGCTCTTATATAGATAGAGAATAGCATCAGCAGTGAGATATCTACTGGATCAATAGAAGGATCCCATCATTTTTCGCACATTCTTATCCTTTATGTGATTCTTCTGATTCAAATTTCTTGCATTCTATTTTCAAAGATTTTTTTCAGAATTGTTTCTTCCGTTCTTATAATTATTGCTTTTAGTTTGATTTTCTTCATCTTCCATATGCATTAAAGCTCTGTGTAACATATCTGTTTCAAAGTCTTATTTATATTCGCTTTAATGTTTACTAAAACATTAAAATCTTTTCTGTTTATTATTACGACACCGCCCCCGTGTTATGGATGGTTTATCTGTTTCTGCGTCCATTTTCTACACGATTTTATGATTTTCCTTTCGGTTTGACAAGTTGTTTGACTTTTCAAGGTGCAGTTTCTTTAAGAATTCCTAGTGTACTGTTTTCTCAATTTTATCGTGGCTGTTCTTGTATTATTTTAGACTAGTATTCTTCATTAGCTTATTATAAGGTTTATCTTTTCGTCTTGTTGTCCATAAAGTATGTATTTCCTGAGCCAGTCAATCTTGGCTTTTATATGGTTTGCTTTTATTGAGTTATTATGTGTTGTTGTGATAAGGAGTTCAGTTTTTGTTTGAGTTGCATTTGTATAGCAATGTGCATGTGTTTTCGATAGTCTCGACGTTTGTCATTCTTATAAATAGTGCGTGTGAGGTTTCTTTCTTCCTTTTCCTTTTCTTTTCTTATCTCTTGCCTTTTTCGGTTTTATTCGTTTTTTCAATACGTCTTACTGCAGTAATTGTCCTTTCGACGTTTTCAATCATGGATGTTCCTATTTCTTTTTTTTTTCTTCGCGTAATTCACAGTTTTCTATAGAAAAGCAGCCCTTTTCATTCAACTTTTTTCTAAAAACGTCGGTCATAATCACTATTTTTGTGCATTGTGTATAGTCATGAATTTTCTCATCCGCTGCGGGAGATGCCAGAGACTTATCGATAAATGGTCAGGAGGATCTTACTAGTGGTATTTTATCGATAAATCATCAGGATTATCTCACTAGTGGTATCTTATCTATTAATGATTATCGATTATGTCACTGGTGGTATCTTATCGATAAATGATTATCGATTATCCCACTAGGGGTATATTATCGATAAATGATCAGAATTATTTCACTAGTGGTGTCTTATCGATAAATAATCAGGATTATCTCACTAGTGCTATCTTATCGATAAATGCTTATCGATTATCTAACTAGTGGTATCTTATCGATGAATGATCAGGGTTATCTCACTAGTGGTATCTTATCGATAAATGCTTATCGATTATCTCACTAGTGGTATCTTATCGATAAATGAGTATCTATTATCTCACTAGTGGTATCTTATCGATAAATGCTTATCGATTATCTCACTAGTGGTATCTTATCGATAAATGCTTATCGATTATCTAACTAGTTGTATCTTATCGATGAATGATCAGGGTTATCTCACTAGTGGTATCTTATCGATAAATGCTTATCGATTATCTCACTAGTGGTATCTTATCGATAAATGAGTATCTATTATCTCACTAGTGGTATCTTATCGATAAATGCTTATCGATTATCTCACTAGTGGTATCTTATCGATAAATGCTTATCGATTATCTAACTAGTGGTATCTTATCGATGAATGATCAGGGTTATCTCACTAGTGGTATCTTATCGATAAATGCTTATCGATTATCTCACTAGTGGTATCTTATCGATAAATGCTTATCGATTATCTAACTAGTGGTATCTTATCGATGAATGATCAGGGTTATCTCACTAGTGGTATCTTATCGATAAATGCTTATCGATTATCTCACTAGTGGTATCTTATCGATAAATGAGTATCTATTATCTCACTAGCGGTATCTTATCGATAAATGCCTATCGATTATCTCACTAGTGGTATCTTATCGATAAATGCTTATCGATTATCTAACTAGTGGTATCTTATCGATAAATGCTTATCGATTATCTCACTAGTGGTATCTTATCGATAAATGCTTATCGATTATCTCACTAGTGGTACTGTCAATGTGTGTTTATACCTTTCATAAAATTTAAACTATAGTTTCGTTTACTTACCCTTGTGAAGTTCCTTTCCAATATTCTTTTTCATTTATTTTGGCTTTGATACTGTCTGCGTCCAGAAATCCAAATATTTATATTTTCCATGCCGACCTAGTTCTATTACCTCCATTTCTTGGCTAGTTTCATTCCATCTCTTGCCTCTACTACTCCAGATCAGGGCTCGGACAACCGCATATTCTTTTCATTATTTGGACTCACGAGATTGTATCCCTTGATATCCTATATGCTTTTATATAGAGTGATGGCCCTCGGTTGATAAACGGTGTATAACTCTTTCGGATATATACTCGAAAGTCACAACAATGAAAACAATGCGCTGTTGTCACAGACCTACAAAGGTAAGCAATGCTCACTAATACATATCGAATGCTATTCGGATATCCTTGCTTAAGATATTGGCTGTGCTTGTTAGTTTCTCTAATTCTTTCTTGGTTTGGAAACAGCTTCAGTCCTTCCATATGCATAGAGTGGTTAGATTTTTTATCTGTATTAGTGAGCGTATGCAGCTTGACATTTTCTCAGGATATTATTAAAGGGGCTCATGGCTATGATGAAAAATATGGTGATAAAGAACTAACTGGAAAGATATCTTATTCTATTTTAATTTCTGTTATTTTTTTTTGTCTCTCAGCTGTCATATTGTGTCCCCATGCTCTCATATTATTTTCAATCAGATTGATGATCTGGCCTACATTCATATGCATTCTATTATCTAGCCATGCCGGATCTTGTCATACGCACGATTGCCACATGTCCTGCCTATATTTCTGTTCTACTTTTTTACTCTTTCAGGATCCTTTGGCCTGTCTAGATCATGTCATGCGTTCGTCTTTTTTCTTTTACTACTATTTTTTTCACACAATAGTCCACGGTGATAAAGACAGTAGTAAATGTATTCTTTTAGTTGTTCTTGTAGCAGTTTACACAATCGAAACATGTTATAGGCCTATAGTTACTGGAGACGGGTAATTTTTCCATGTCGTTTTGTATTAGTGTAATCCACCGTTCGACACATCTCCTTCATGGTACATCTTTAAAGGTTTGGCATTATTTTCATTCAGTGGAATAAATTTGTTATTATTATTAATATTATTAGTTGTAGTAGTAGTAGTAGTAGTAGTAGTAGTAGTAGTAGTAGTAGTAGTAATATTATTTGCTCACAAGGAGATTTAACACAGTTCATACAGGTCTCATTGAGTCTGTGGTGCTCCCTCGAAGCTGAGTGACAAATATCTCCCCAGATTTTCCAGTACTCCCAACCTCCTTCGATACATTTGCAAATATATCTGCATTATCGCAACACCTGCTTGCCATTGATTTCTCATTGGCAACGGTTATTGGTCTTCAAATGGAATTTTAGTGGCAATAAGCTTCTCCAAGGACCTAGTTCTCTTCGCTCTTAACCGGTGGAGACCTGGCATGTTCCTCGGTCTTTCCTTGCTCCTTGACTCTACGTTTTATTTGGTAACAATCTTTTTTTTGGAGGGGGCAATGATGTGGCAATGGGAGGACGGACGAGTTGTTTGGGTTAGAGAACTTTTATGCGGCTTCAGTGTTCTTGCTTCCATCTAGTGTTTCATCTTTTGCCTTTGCTGCAGTTTGTCTTGCCCGCGACTGTTGCTCCCAGATGTTAGTTTCCACATCCATGGGGGTTTTCTTAATATTTCAGTCGTTTTCATTATTGTTGTTCGTTGTATTTTTCCACTCATGTCATTGTTCCTAGGGTTCCTACTATTATATGCATTATTTTGATTTTTTTCACCTTCCAAATCCCTCCCAACTCCCTGTCTAACACTGTGCATTTGCTCAGTTTCTCCTTTTCTTTGATATAAACCGGGTTGTCAGCTGGAACAGTAAAGCCTACGACTTGAAAGGACTTTTCTTTCTCGTTAATTATTACGACATCTGGTCTTCTTGCTTTTATGGGCTTATCAGTTTGTACGTCCATGTCTTATAGGATTTTGTGATTCTCGTTTTTAAGTACAATTGCCAGCTTAAATTTTTACCACTTGCCTATGCGCTCGAGATGGAGTTGTTTTTATAGTTCCCAGTGCACTTTCTTTCCCAATTTGTCGTGGATTTTCTTGTATTCTTTTAAAGACAATTTGCTGAATTGAGCTACTATATGGTTTATCGTCTTTTATCTTAGATCACAGAGTCTTTATTTGCTGTTTTCTTGTATTTTATCGATTGTTATTTGGTGTGGCTGATTCTCATCAAGTTGTCTTGTGCTGAAGTTATGAGAAATTCAGTGTCTCGGCTTATGTCCTTTTCACGTTAATGTCCAAGAGTTTTGTTATTTCATTTTTCGTCATCCTTTCGTGTAGTTGGTTCTCTTCCCACTTTCCTCGTCATTTCTCATTCCTTTTAACTTTATTTTCTGTTTTATGCATTTTTATCAATGTCTCTGGATGCTAGTGCCATTCTTTCAGGGTTTTGCATTATCTATTTTGCTAGTTCGTTTTTTGCTGTCATTCGCACAATGTTCTATACTAGCCATTCCTCTTCCGCTGTCTTTCCTTTTTACGTAGAATTAATCATCATCGTCCTTCTCATGTAGTGCGTTGTGAATGGTCATGCGTTTCCATATCTTCTGATTGAGCTTTCTCCGTTCTTTTTTAGTCCATCCTATGAACGTTCCAGAGTATCTTACTAGTGATACTTCCAATCAATTTATGCTTTTCATTAGGTTTCTGCCATATAATTGGGTTTTGAGAAGTTTTCCTTTAATCCTGAGTTATTCCATTACAATTTTCTCTTTCATTTATGTTACTTTGATGGCATCTTCTTCCAGTAATCCTAGGTATTTGCAGGTGTCTTGTTCCTCTAGTGCCCTCATCTACGTTTGGTTGGGTAGTCCCAGACCTTCTGTCGTCTCTAGTTTTTCCTTTCTTATAACTAGTAGCACGCACTTTTCGATACCAAATTCCATTTGGATATCCTGGCTGAAGATGCTCGTGGTATTTAATAATGTCTCTATTTCATTTTTGGTCATTGCAAAAAGAGTCAAATCGTCCATGCACATCAGGTTGTTTATTTTTTTCTCCGTGTTAGAGAACTTGTATCCGGCTTGGAACTTTCTCAGAATACTCTTTAGGGGCATAGTGGCTATGATGAAGAGTAAGGGTGATATTGAATCTCCTTGGGAGATTCGTCATTGTATATTGATTTTTGTTATGTGTTGTCACTCAGCTGTCAATTCCGGTCTCCATGTTAAATAACCTTGCTGATCTTGTTGTTTTATCATTCGTTATTCATTGAACTTTAGAATTGTCAAGTCGCTGCCTGATGATATCTGTTGTTTGATTGGAACAAGTGACTATTTGTAGCAGCAGGATATAACCATGTTTATATAACAATAAACAAGTATTATCAGCTCTTTTTATTGAGCACTATCTAACAACTTCGTTGAATTCATTAGTCCATTACTTTGGAATAAAAAAATACGAGTATATTTATATATATATATATATATATATATTTATTTATTTATTTATCTATTTATTTATTTAAACGTATTCTTTTAGGAGATTCGAGGTTATGATTTAGTATGTTGGTCGCCTTAAACTGTAAGACTGTAATAATTTGCCAATAGATCTTACTTTGTCAATAATTCCCCATTATTATCTACTTATACAGCGTGTTTCAATATAACTGCACGTGTAAGCGTTGGGCCTGGACGGGCAGTGACGCCTTGAAATTGGACAACATTGATCCAGAATTCGTAATGAGATTGCAACGAATTACCTCGCCCCTGACATATAAGCAATTAGATACTACAATCGGGCAATATGTAGTCGATATATCCGCTGAGTTATAGCTTGCTGTGGAAACGGGCAAATCTTGCGCGGAGAGCGGACGACTTCGATATCTAACTTCTAAATTGACGTTATATCTTTGGGCCCAACTGTAAGACGATATCGCCTCAAATTATGTGACCGAAATGGTTGTCTCTCTCTGTTTCGAAGTGTGAGGGGGTAAAACGAAGGAAATGCTGGGCAATTCAATAACACATGCTTAGAATTGGGAATGGATAAATTTCAATATATAATTTGAAATGAAATATACAAGCCAGATATATGAAAGGGAATATATTTGATTTGTGTAATCCCACTTTTACATTCATGGACACTCAATTAATTTAACGCTTATCCAATACGCATATATGTGCATGTATATATATATATATATATATATATATATATATATATATATATATATGATATATATGTGTGTGTGTTTGTGTGCATACGTAGCTATAAATTTATATACGTGCATATATATATATATAAATATTCATATATATATATATATATGTGTATATATATATGTGTGCATATATAAATATGTAGTTATATATAATTTTATTCGTATATATATATGTACATATATATATTTTTCATGTTTATACGGCATACTCAGGTTGGCACAGCGATTCCCGCAGTATCACCGAAGTAAAGCAATTTTGAACCTGCTCTGTATTAAATGAGTGACAATTTTAAACTTCCAGGTGCTGTATGTTATCTACGTTTATCTCGGTATTGTTTCCAGTTGTCATAAACTTCTCTTTGCCACTGGACTCAAACAATACCGATTCAGGGGAGGTTTGGTTGGCATTGTGCAACACTTGCCTAACAATTACACACGAAGCTGCACGTACGAGAGTATTATTTTGTATTTCGCGATTGAACGATGGTATCGATCGATTTGCATATATAGACACACCCACACACACCCACACACATGCATATATATATATATATATATATATATATATATATATATATGTGTGTGTGTGTGAGTATATATATATGTACAAATATATAAAACGTGTATATATATATATATATATATATATATATATATGTGTGTGTGCGTGAATTTGTGTGTATAACTACTTCATTTAATCAAAGAAATTAATATACGAATATATAATTTTATGAGTATATTTTCAGTAGTTGGTTCAACAGTGCTTAATATATGGGTAGAGCGAGGTAGTAAGTAAGGAAAATATATATGGCAATAAAATCACACAGTATTATTCGCGTTTCATTCCCATGAGAATTCGTCAGGTTTTGTATATATATATATATATATATATATATATATATATATATATATATATATATATATACTAGCCAAGATACTTGGCAGTGTCGGGATGGAATGAGGTTAAACGTTAAACTTTTATTGTCCTCAACATCAGTAAATTGGCCCCGATTTTAATCAGATCGATTTATTGCGTCTTACAGTGCGGTTGGAAGAATATTTAGTTACATTTGAACAAATAATGCGTCCATAAAACATCGTAGTCCATATTTTAATGTAAAGACTTTACTCTTTATTTTATTTAAAAAACACATTGTTATGTATAATTGTTTCCAAATTCAATTTTAAGGTTGAAATTGTTCATTTCAAACGCGCCGTGTTTTATCATAGAACCTATTGTTGATTTTCTAAAAAATATTATACAATAGATTGCATTAGGTTAAAATACAAAATTCATGTATCATCTTTCTATTGTATTCAAAACAGGAACATTTGGTGGTTATAAACTCCTAAAATACACTTGAGACGTTAGGCTTTATAATGATGTTAACTTCAAAATCGTTTTGTTTATTTGAAAGTCGATTTTTCGATTAAGGTTTACCGCTTTTCTATAATTATTGGTGAATTTTCGATATTAAGTTTGTCTTACACCATTTAAAGACACATATAATATATTTGTCTAAGATTTACAAAAAAATGGACCACACATTTCAAAGTCTGTAGGGAATAAAGTCTCGCAGATATACACACGAACATATTAAGACATAAACACAGAGTACTTATATATATATTACATATATATACACATATGTACATATATACGCACACACACATATATATATATACTCATATAGATACAGAAATTTATATATACATATATATATATATATATGATGGCAGCAAATTCGTTTTCGAACATAGCCATTACTTGATAAAGTACATATAATATATATATATATATATATATATATATATATATATATATAGAAACATGAAAACAAATCAGTGATGTGCCGCAGGAATGTGGCTCTTAAGCCCTACCAAACTCTGGCATTCTTTGTAACATATGCAGATATGAGCATCACTAGCAGCACTTTCTTGATGGACACCTCTATGAATATTCAAATGCAGTTTCAAACCCTCAACTGTTTTGCGCGTCCGCCCGCAGTTGACACAATTTAGATCTGGCAACACGACTGTTTTGTGGCCCACTGCGCTGATGAGTAGTCTGGTAGCTTATCAGCCATGCTCGGCTAAGGCATAACCTCCCGCATACCTAACACTCACTAAGACATAACCTCCCGCATACCTTACCCCAGCCCATTCACTGCTTCTTGCAACTTCCCTTTCCGGATATCACGTTTCAGGCGCACATACTAAGTTCGATCAGCCTCAACTTCTCGACCCAAAGAAGACTCTCCCAGGTTCTCTCATCCATCTAAAATTTTTTAAGGTGAGCTTCAAACAATCCTTGAATATCATTTAAGGCTTTTGAGCCAGACGGCTTCCCTCGGCCATCTCGCCATAAAGGGGTTGTTTGGAAAGCCGACTGTCTGAAATCCTAATCACATGACCACTCCATCTCAGTCTATGTTTGATAATGAGAGCCCCAATGATTAGACAGTGGGCCCGTTCAAGAATCTCAACATCACTAACATACATTTGCCAGCCGACACCTAAGTTTCGCCGTAGGCACATCTGGTAAAACCGCTCAAGACGTCTCAAATATTTCCTGTATGTTTTCCATGTCTCACAGGCATAGAGAAGTGCAGAGAGAACGCATGCGGCATAAACCTAAATCTTTGTTGGTAGCGAGATCCCATGACGTCTCCACAAACGCCCGTTCAACTTTCCAAAGGCATCCCTCGCTCTGGTGATCCGTAATGATACCTCGTCATCCAGGGAACCGGGCATTCTTAGTGTGCTACTCAAGTATATATACATAGAGACAACCGCTATGTTTGAACCATAGATATAAAATGATGACTCATAGTATGGCCTTCCTGGTGCAGGCTGATACATTTTTTTCAGATTGATAGTCAGGCATAATTCGCTGTAGGGAACCGCAAAGGCGTTCACAAGATGCTGCATACCAGACCCCGTGTGATCCACCAGATCACAGTCATCCGGATCGATCCAGTCACGGATCCTGTTGGTGTGTAATTTTGTACTTGCATTGGAGCGTCTTATGTTAAACAATCCCTCCAGTAGTTCGGTAGCGAATATATACACAATCAGAGCAACCCTCGAATGCCATCAGAAATACCATGATGAAATACAACGCAAAGAGTATGGGTGTTGGAATGTCTCCGTGCTTAACGCAATTTTCTACTGAAATAGCATCAGCCAGTTTTACCCCAACGTTGATCACAGCCTTCATATCAACGTGGAATAGCTTTAAGATAGTTACAAACTTGTACGGACAGCCAAGCTTTTTCATAATCTCCAACAAAGCCTCCCTATTGACTGTATCAAAGGCCTTGGTTGAATCGATGAACACTTGATACAGACCCTTTCGCTGTTCTATACATTTCTCCTGTAGTTGCCTGGCTGTAAAACTCATATCCACTGTCCCTCAACTACTTCTGAAAACACATTGCGACTCAGGCAAAATATCGTCAGCAGTGTGCGCCAGCATCCTATCTAGCATGATCCTACACATTACCGACTACTGACAGCAAAAAAATGCCCCGATAGTTTCCACATTGATTTCTGGCACCTTTTCCCTTGTATATACCACAACCAATACATCTCGCCAATTCTTGCGAAATACACTCATCCCGCCAAGCAGTCTGTAACAAGTCCGCCAAGCGTTGTATCATATTGGACTCAGAACATTTAAAGATCTCTGTATGCAACCGATTCAGGTTAGGAGATTTTCCAATTGTTCAGCTTATGGACAGCTGCTCCAACCTCCCGGATGGAGGGAACCTCTGCAAAGATATCATTGGCCGGATTTATAGGAATCGACCTAACACACGCCTGATCAACGTAAGAAGACCGGTTCAGGAGGTCATCAAAATGTTCTTTTCATCTATTAAGAATGCCGGTGAGCCCCGAAAAGATCCCCACCATTTCTCGAGCGCAAAGGATTAATATGTGATCTCGATGGTCCGTAAACCGCACGGAGTGGGCTCTATACACCAGGGTGTTGTGCGAATTCCAGGCAAGCTCTATTTCCTCAATTTCTGCCTCCACCATTCATCCTGCATGTTTCGCAATCTCTTCTTTATCTCACGCTTGGTTGCCTTAAAATTGTCCCTCAATAGATATTGCTCACCATCCGTCAAACCATACCTGCGTTAAGCATGCAACGTCCTGGCCTGTGAATCAAGCAGAGCCAGAATTTTACTATCATTCTCATTGAACGAACCCTGATGTTTACGCTCACAATAACCTAATATTCTCTTCCATACCTCATAGACAGACTCCTTAAAAGCAGGCAAAGTGGTTTCATAGTAAATCTCTTCCATCTCGTTTACTAGTTTCTCCCTCACAATCTTGTCCCTTAGACGGTCAACATCAAGTCGCTTTGGAATAGTGACACCAGGTCCCCTTCTCTTGGGCTTCACAACACACTTAATCTTTGCACGGACCAACCGATGGTCGGTCCAGTACTCTGCACCACGCATGACACGAACATTGCGGATATCGCTCATATCACGTCCTCTGACTGACACATAGTCTATCATGTGCAATTTTTTGGAACCAGGATGCATCCAGGTCGTTTTGTATTTGTCCTTCTGCTGAAACACAGTGTGACCGATTTTAAAACCAATCTCTGAAGAAAGCTGCAATAACATCAAAAGATTCCTATTACACTTGCCCATTCGGTGTTTAGTCAGCACATCCCAGGTTTCAAAATCTCTTTCAACCCTAACATTAAAACTTCCAAGAAGGAAGATCTTTTCAGCAGAGGACATGTATCTAATTACACTGCAAAATGCAAGGTAGAAAGCAACTTTTTCATCTTCGATTACATCCATAGTGGGTGAATAGACACTCAACAGAGTTGTATAATGGCCATTCCCCAGAGGTAACCTCATAGTCATGATCCGATCGCTCACACCACAGGGAAGTTCTTCCGGGCTAGAAAGAATTGAGGCCTTTATAGCGAAAGACACCCCTGAGTCCTTCTTATATCCATCTGCTCTACCACTTCAGAAAATGGTGTTGGCACCAGCTAACTCAGGAAAACTGCCCCTCATCTACCAGATTAGTCTCAGATAGCGCAACTATCGATGGCATGGCGTTGAAGTTCCTTAGATACACGAGCAGATCTACGCCCTGGACGCGTTATTGCTGACGGCAAGTCAGAGAACGTCTGCACATTCCAACAGCCGATGGTTATTGTCATATATTCTCTAGCAGTAGCATGATGACGCCCGGGTCTAGGCTGTGGAGCCCTAAGACCCCTGCCGGGCCAGGCCCTGGAAGTTCCAGTCCCCTTATTGTCATTTACATTCATAACTGTATTTGCCAACTTCATTGAAGGATTTGCCGTTCTAGGCTACGACCAGGCTTTTTTGTTATATAGATACGAACTGATGGTAAAATGTGTGTCTAATTTATATCAAGCAATGCCAGTGCTTGAGATATTTTATAGTGATGGAAGGCTTTGCACCGAGACAACCCCACTCTCCAAAACAACTGCCACATTGAACCAATAAGAAGTAAACATTATTGGAACAAACAGACGCAGCAGGTTTTATATCAGAGTTTTTCTTCTCCTACAGAGGCTGCCTTCATTACGGCTAACGCCAGCCCTCTCCACCCATCATGGCATTTGATCTATGACTGGAGCTTAGGTTGGTTGCACTAGATCATACCACATACCGGTGGGGCATGCATGCCGCCGTTGACAGGGCCTAAGCTCCTCTGGAGGTTTCTGTCGGGGATGCCTCAACCTTATCAGAGTCCCGTCTGCGTGGCAGCGGTCACGACGTGAACGTGGGTTTGATTTGTCTGGGAGAATCACTGTATGACGCTAAGACATCTGTGTGTTGTAACACACGTCTCCAACAGACCTTTACCGCACACACACATACACAGACACAGACACGCACACATACACCCCCCACACACACATATATATATATATATATATATATATATTTGTGGGGGGGTACGCGCGTATATATATATATGTATATAGAGAGAGATACATAAATATATACACACCCATATATATACACATGTATATGCACACACATATATATACACACATATATGCATACACACGTATATATATGTATATACACAAACATACACACACACGCACACATACACACACACGCACATATATATATGTTTATATATATATATATATATATAAATAAGGGAACATGAAACATTCATTCTGATTTAATCTCGGCAACTTCGGTCATTCATCTAGTGTATATACATATATATATATATATATATATATATATATATATATATATATATATGTAGGTATGTATATATATACTAGCTGAATGACCTAAAGTTTCCGAGGTTGAATGAGAATCAACGAATGTTCCTATGTATATTTTATAACCATCCTGAACACCAATATGCAATTGCTAACACAATTTCCCATGTATGCGTTTCGGTTAGCTTTGTTCTCTAGTGTGTATTTTACATAAGTATGAAAATAACCGATGTTTATATGAGAAAGCACACACAACGTAAGCTTATAAGCGAAAATGTCACATTGTCTTGAATTATAGTTTCGCAAATAAAAGAAACGGGCGTCTATAATTCAATTTAGTATTCATCCATCATTAAAAACGGATGAAGCTCTCGCAGATGATGCGTCCGCTAATCAATTGGCAGAGTGTATGACGACGCCTTTCCCATCGTCCGGCTTCAATATTCGTTTTTCGCTCATCCTACATCGGCCAGTTTGTCCAGTCATCTGAGCCAAGAAGACTAAGCGATCAATGTAATTCAATTTCTTGTCGTTGATATACAGCGACCATATATCTATATTTAATCACAGGCCAGGACCGCCGTCGTGCCAATAATATGGACGAGCAAAAGAAATAAGTACAACTGACGTACAGTTTGTGATCGCTAGTGTAGCGAGGTATAAAAACAAAACAGATCTCAAATAAGAATAAAAATAATAAATAACAATCCAGTAAAATTGTCTTTTGTGGCTTCTTAAGGTGAATAGCAAAATCATCCGACGGCAATTTAGTCGATCTGCAACCATATATTAGCAATATATACATACACAATGTAGAATATCTCAACCGAAACAAACTCTTTTATGTAAATATCATATATATATATATATATATATATATACGTATATGCATATATATATATATACATATACACACACATTCACAAACACGCACACCTATATATATATATATATATATATATATATATATATATATAAGTTTCTAATCGTTTTGACATTAACATTAAAAGCGTAATTTTTCTATTAGTATTTATTTATACTATTTTAATTGGAACTCATTACTGAGATGGGTATTATTTATTAATTTATTTATTGCGGACTATTATTTTCATCTTTATTAGTTGTAGTTTCGCGACGTTCCGGCCAACTATTCCTCTGGCCTTCGCCAGGTGGTAACCGCGACTCATAGGAACTTCGAATCTCCTAACTGAATTCTCAGCAATCACTGCCATCCATAGTTGATGTCGTCTCACCACGTTTTGGACAATAAGCGTCTTGCTGGCTTTGGGGTAGGATTGGAACCGCTATCTTCAGACAATGTTTATCTGAACCCGTAGAGATTCAACGTCTTTATAAGGTCAGAGGAATGATGTATAGGAGTCATATTTAGGAGACATATATTATATAGTCGATTGTTCATATTGGAGAGACATATATCGGTACCCTTAAAGAGAGACGGGGACTTTTAATACAATCGGACGAGGGAATAGATAGAAGAGAAGAGGCATTTATACAGTTTACAGGCTGTGGTTCTTATAACATATGTCTTCTTTATACACATATTAGGAGAGGGATGCGTTATCAGTTCTTTCATCACCGGAGGGGGCATTCATTACTCTTGATAGACAGGGAGACAACTTCCTCAAGATAATGGAGAGACACATTACTTAAAGATGAGGTTTATACAATGTTGATGATAAACATTGTATAAACTTCATCTTTAAGTAATATGTCTCTCCACACTTGTGGGAACAAACTTCATATAAATACAATTTCACTTTATCTTTGTTTGTTGAGAATTACACAACACAAGACGTAGTTACAAAATGATGATGCTCATTTATTTCTTCGACCGGTCAATGAAGATATCCAGAAATCCAAAGCCACTACATGATTACAACTTCTAACTCTTCGCTTCCAAAGGGGGGTTCGATCCCGACTCGACTCTCCTGTCCGACCCTGTCTCTGTCTGTCCGACTCTCTCCCTGTACTCTGTCTTAAACTAGCACTATATTGAGAAGTCATTTCTCGGCCATGACGTAATCGCATCGCCAAAAACATGCTTGATCGATCGCGTGGCCTGAACATGCCTCACAGGGCTTGTTCGTCTTATGTCCGAGAATGTGCTCGACTCACGTCGCCTGAGCTACGTGCACTCTTCACGCATGCCGGCAAACAAGAATTCTCTAACCTATTTTCGGCCTAACCTATTTTCAATATGTTTCTCATTTTCTATATTTTTCTATTGTTTGTTCCAGATGACCTTATTTAAATTCAGTTTTCGTAAAAAAAGAATTAACAATACAAATTCCTTTTTACAATAACATCTCTAAACATTCGAATTCCTTTTCATATCTGCTATTTTATATAAAAACTAAACAATGGAAATTCTTTCCTGAATCTATTGCCGACATATTTCCTAACCTTGCTGTCCAGGTTCGAATTTCGATCTATCCTATCTTAATTTTACTTACGTACAAGAAAAGGGGATCTGTTCTTGTAACAGGGATAGTTGTCCGGAACGTCGTTAAACAACAACTAAGAAAGATGAGAATAATAGTTTGCGATAAATAAATCAATATATAATACTCATCTCAATAATTAATTCCAAATAAATAATATATATACCGTTCGATACGGACCTGACTATGGGAGACCAGATAATAAATAAAGGTGGATGTATAAGATAAAAAAATCCAACCTTGATCGTCCTTCGGGGCCCGTGGCGCAGTTGATAGATACGTTGAATCTCTACGGTTCTAGGTGAGCATTGTCTGAAGATAGCGGATTCAATCCTACCCACAGCGGGCCAAAGGCTTACTTGGGCAAAACGTGGTGAGACGACAACAACTATGGATGGCAGTGATTGCTGAGAATGCAGTTAGGAGATTAGACGAAGGCCAGAGGAATAGTTGGCCGGAACGTCGTGAAACAACCACTAATTAAGATGAGAATAATAGTCCGCAATAAATAAATTTATAGTATTTATTTTATTTTGCAATAAATAACGATTGAGACAAAATATCGTTTTAAAGTCGGAAGTACACCAGCTCCCCGAACTGGTGTACTCTGGAAGTAAGCAAAAAGAAATATAACTTAATTTTAGCAGGGTTCTTCTTACATTGACTAAGGGAAGATAAATTGAAGTGTAGAATCAGAACGTATATGGCTCTGTGATCCTAGCCCAAAAGTCATATCTTCTTTAGACCAAATGTTTAATTTAACTATTATGTTGCAATATATTTATGCACAGTTACTACATTCTGCATAAGTAAAGTGCAATATAAAATCAGTCTAGCACACGGATATATATGTATATACATGTATATACACATACATAAAAATATGTATATGTGTGTATATATGTAAATATATATGTATATACGTATATACATGTATATATATGTGTATATATCCATGTATATATACGTATATATAAATATATACATATACATATACGTATATATATACAAAGACACACATACATCTATTCGTGTATATAATATATACATATATAAAAATACATATGTATACAGGTATATATATATGTACATATATACGCTGGTACATATACACACATATATATGCATATATATATACACACATATAGACACACATGTATACACAGGCACACACACACACACACACATATATATATATATATATATATATATACTAGCTGTACCCTGCCACGCGTTGCTGTGGTTCAAATTGGCGCAATGGAAACATTTCCAAAATAAGAAAAAACATGTTTCTTATAGGTTTAATTTTCCATTTTGCATTGGTACTCAGTTTTCGGTTGTTCCATTTGCTTAGCTGATATAGAGATTTTCTGGTTTAGTGACTCTTGAATACGTAACATAAATTGTCCATGTGAAAATACAGTCAGTGTGTAACTGTAAGACCCACAATTGTAAAGATTGTTCCCTGTTCTTTGTTGATGGTTACTGCAAATGACAATAAAATTCGAAAGTGCAATGATGTATCTGGTAGAATCATAGGAATGCATGGAATGAAGATATATTCATTTGTGAAAGGTCCTGTTAATATTGTTGTTTCTATGATACTGTTTGTTAATTTTTTTTTTACTGCAAGCTATGTGTCATTGCAAAGCTTTGATTGGTTTATATTTCACAACATGATAATTAGTATGCAAAATTTCAGTTACAATACATGCGGCGGCATCCCTGGCAACTATAGCTGTTGGATAATTAACCACTTTATCTGATTTCACAACAGTGTCGATGGACTTGTATTTCCCTACCTCACTTGGAATTTTACATTGAATAATAGTGTTAAGTTCATGGGCGTCTTTGTATTGACCTGCAAGAATAGCTCATTCACTCAGTCAAATGGAATTCTTATAATTTTAATATCTGCAAACACCTTTAAAACTAACTATTCTTTTGATGAAATAAAATTACAGAAATTACAGAAGTTAAAAGGCAAAGAATTTTGCCTTTAACCCTGATCAGCTGGCACTTTTTCGTACCCAATTTCCCACAAGTGATGCAAAAATTTTTGTGCGGATCGAACAGTCTGCAACTGAATATGCATATTTTGAGTTAAGTTTAATGTCTTCACATGGAACACCAATGTAGAGTATTTAAGGGAAGCATTTATTTCATCTGCTGGTGTTGATTGAAGAATAACAGGTAACATTTGTCCGTTATCTCCTGCAAGCAATATTACTGCATTCCCAAATTGTCTGACATTGCCACGCAAATCTTGCAAGGATCGACCAAGAGCCTCAAGTGATTTATTGTGCATTCATCCTAAACAATAATTTACATGTCTGCAATAGTTTTCCCCATATTGGATGTTTTGGAGATGTCGAACATGAGATTTTTTAAAAATTGAATGTTTTAAAGTAGAATAAATAATTTTCTACTTGGCAGCAAGGTCGCAGGTATTCCTCATGCAGCAAAGGCTAAGGCTGTGTCATTTAGTTACCAAATGGCTGCCAAAATCAATTTAATTAGAAATGTTTTATCAGTTACTTCTGGTGCTGTTCAAGGTAGCAGTAATTTCCAAAAAACTTCTATTCTCACAGTCAATAAATTATGTGACTAAAATAGGATTTATCCATATTTTGACAATGCCTTATTCACTGTAATTAATTTAGGAGGCTAACATAGGATGAGGGATTAAAGGTGGACAGATAAAGAGGAAGATATATAGATAGAAAAGAGAAAGTGAGAGGAAAATATAGAAAGAGAAGTAGATAGAGAGATAAAGGGGTTGATAGATAAACATAGAGAGGAGGAGAGTTAGAAACAGAGAGGGATGAGACAGAGGAAAGGAGAGAGATAGAGGGAGATAGAGAGAGAGAGAGGTTCAAAGAAAGATGGAGAGGGTTATATAGAGAGAAAGATAGATTGAGAGAGGGAAAGGGAGAGATTGATAGAGAGATATTAAGAGAGGAAGAGAAAGGGGGAGAGAAACAAGGTTTTTTGTGCTCGTTCCGTAGAGAAGAAATATTTCGAGACTGACGCAATTTTAATTTTTTGTTACTATCCAGAGTACCCCTTTTTTTTGGGGGGGGGAGGTAGATTTTCCATACATTTGAAACAGACCGGGTTATCTGTAATTTCACCTAACAAATTAATAAAAGAAAAAAATATTGTAAAATTTGAATTTAACATGAAAATACTATATTAAAAAATAGCACGGAAACATAAGTGGATAAGTGCTACTTTAGGTACTCCCTGGGCGTTGAGTTCCATGGCGCCCAGCGTAATTATTTAATGGTCGCTCCCTTACCCCCCCCTAGTCAAGGCTAATGCATGTGCACGTAACATTTTTTTCATTTACTGACGGTGGCTTAGTAACTAAACGATTTATTGATAATTTCATAACACTTAAACGCATGCCGGAAGATTTAAATTGGTGCATTATTGTTGTAATGAAAAAAAATGTTCCATTCAACACAAAACCAAAAACACATATTAATGTTAATGATAAATGATTTATTATTCTATTCATTGAAATTTACTAATTTTTAAATAAAAAAGTAAAAAAAAAATTAATAACAAATAGTTGCTTATGTGCACATGTAAAAATGTTTGTAAAAGTGAGAAATTATTTTAATCATTTAAAAAACTTGTTTTTTTTTGTTTTATTTTTAGATTGGGTCCATCTTATAATAACCCCCAACCTCCTCACCTTAAGAACAGCTTCCGGAATAAACACCACTTTTGCAGGGGAGGCGGACTATTAGCATAGTTTTACTGATATTTATTGTCAGCATCCCCACCCGAAAATACTATTAAAAAAAGGAGAGGGTCAGTGCCCGTTGCAGAGAAGTAAATTTATTCATCAAACAAGTCGTCATTTAAAAAAGAAAA
>NC_136486.1:46218746-46343746 GCF_053919585.1 Euprymna scolopes | reverse complement strand
ACCAAAAAAGAAACTATTTTTGAAAAAGGTACACCCGATCAGAAATAAATATCATCAACCGGCTTTCTGCTTTAATAAAAAATTCTCGCCTTTAAACACTTTTCCCCTCTTCTTAAATTTTGTTTGGAAAATAACGTAACTCCTTGATATATTTCTAAACGTATCTCCTGCAAAATTGTCCCATAGTTATTAATAAGCGACCTTTCTTACCGACGATATTAAAAAAAAATTCACGGCAACTTGAATACCTTTTGTCTAGTTCTCATTGTTTATGCAACTCCGTTTACAGGTTTTGTTTTCTTTGATTTCGTTTCGTTTTCTTGTTTTCTCGAATCTTGACGAGATTAGTGCGAAATCATTTACTAGGGGGTTCAACGAACATCTATCATTCCTAGTTAGGAATAGATTTGGCTCGAACAACAGCAACCTGGATAAACACTGGTTTAATTTCTCCAGCGTTGTCTATCCTGATTCTGAGAAACTTGTCTTATCTTAAGGTGTACATGTTTGTGTTCCTCCCAAATGCATTACTGATATTTTTTTTTTTTTTACTGAATGTGAACTTTTATTGTCTCCGCTTAAACATCACACCCCTGTTTCCTCGCATAGTGTTTTAGCTATGAAAGCTAATTCCTATAGCAACTCGTCAATCAATTGTCCGGAGAAAATATTTTTCTACTGTTCTTAATTTAAAGAAAAATAGATATTTATCTTTCCACGCCTGATAAAGGTGCCGGCGTAGTCGTCCTGAACTGATTATATTAATAAAATGTTAAATATTTTAGATGATACGACAACATTTCTTACACTCGGGCTGGTCGACGCGTGCAATAATACTTTAAATATTGAAAATAAATTCCAATAAACGCTTGCACTTCTTAAAGCAATTATCTCTCCAAAGAGATTTCAGAAAATACGATCCATTGTATCCTTGAGACCTTAATGTTATGGTTTTCCTAGTGATCATGTACCCTGTAGACCGATATTAGAACTGCACACCTGTGGAATTCTTCCGTTTTCCTGCTCTTCAGCTGACTACAATATGGTTGTCTTGAAGTCTAATGCAAACAAGTTTTTGAAGAACCGTTCCATATAGGTTAACAAATTTACCGAATTTCCATTATTAACGATTACTATATTGTCCAGTTTCCGCTGTACACTTTTCAGCCCTTATATTCGATTGGCCTATTGGCTTTGATAAGTGGTGATGCCTATGTAACAAAAAAAACCGAATTAATGTTAAACATGTTACTGGACATACAATATATGAGCAACAGAGCAGTTAGATATTTATCTGCAATAAGAAAAAATACATATTAGAAGCCTGGAATATTGTGGCCTTAGGATGTGTTTTTTTTTTTTTTTCTCAGGTTATGATGTGGAATACAATGTTTGTTTTTTTTCCGGTTACTGTTCACGGTATGTGTCCTTCCTCCCGGTGTTATTTATAATGCCATTTTATTATTTGTGTATTATATACTATACTGTATTTTGGTACTAATTTTTATTGCTGTATACGGGGAAACTACTGCAATACTAAAAAGCTGAATCCAGGAAATATACGCATTATCATTGGTTATAACTAGGGATATGAAGACAGCATATTCTTTTCACTGTTTTGACACACGAGTATATATCCGAGGCAGGCAGACACAGTTAATATACCGAGAACAACAGCACTCTATATAAAAGCATATAAGATATCAACGGATATGCACTCGAGTCAAAACAATAAAAAGAATATGATGTCGTCCCAGCCCTAAGAATAGCGTAATGGATGACATAGTATTAGACATATGTATTTAGTACAAATCACCGTAGTTTAACCGAAATCGCATAATGTATCTGTTTAAGTTTCATCATACATATGAACAGTCACACGATATCAACAATTTTTACCAGGCATCTAACTATAGATTATCGCCAGATTACCATAACATTACCCGCTCAAGTACACATGCGTTCTTAACTCTGCGCTGCGTTGATATACATCGTTCAGCTTTTATGTATTGTGCAGAGATCGAGTGATAAGCGAAACGATTAATTAATCTTCTGGGTCTAATACTTCCAAGATCAAAACGGGCGAACTTGTGCTTCGATATAAAGAGATTTACTATAGGTTATATTGTACGAGCGTATATTTGAATAGAATAATAGCGGGGGTCACCGAACTTTGTACGGTAGTAAAATACGATTAAATATATTTTTATTTATGCAATTTCCGCATTTTAAATTATGGAGTTAATTCTATATTGAATATCAAAGTGTACCTAATTAAGTACAAATTCAATTAAACTAAAACGTTAAGTAGAATAAAATAATGATATAGAATAAAGAATTAAAACCATTTCTTTTCGAACCCCGAACTAGATAGAATTGCTTGATGTCTGCACCGATTCCGATACCTACGTAGTTTCGCTTTTTTAATTCTTGATTCCCATTAATAGTTGCAATATATATATATATATATATATATATATATATATATATATATATATATATTATTAATAATGGAAAAGTTAAAAATAACAAGTGAAGCATGCATAGTCTCCTGAGTTCAGAGTTTGCCCCCCCACCCCTTCATTCAGCCCCCAAATCCCTAAAGGACGCCAATCCTTGTGAAAATTAACAAATGCTGAAGGAAATTTGAGTTCTGCACCATGCAAAAAAAATGACTTAGTCTATTATTGATCCCCAAAATTTCTCAAAGCCGTAACATCTTTTAATTTGAGTTCAGCACCATGTAAAACTGCGAAATAGACATACGCAGAAATTCTGGACAAATGTGGTAGAATAGTTCCAAATAGTGTTAAAGAGCCGTTGGAGCACACACAAGAGTTATCGCGAAGTATTCAGAAAGTTTTATAAAAAAAAAGAAGGCATCAATGTTTTTTTAATAAGCACAAAAGTGTTAATTTTAGACATTTTTATCCGAAAGGAACCGCTAATAGAGGTAGGCAACCGGATTTTCGCAGATAATCTGTTCTGTTAAATTTACACATATCATGTTAAATATTTGTGCAAAATTTAAAAAAATTCCAAGCAATAGTTATTGAGAAAAGCGCGGACAGACAGAAGGAGGAACGGACAAAAAAAAAAAACATTTAGAAAAAGGATAGTCTTAAGGCCATTGCATTCTTTTTTTTTTTCTCTTTTACTTTCTATTATTGTTCTGATGATAAAAAAGAACGATATCTTGCGTAGTTGGCATTTGTAACGTGTTTACAAGTTTAAAAAAAACCGTTGATACAATCATTTTTTAATATCGGTGTCAGCACTTATCAAGGCCGATAGATCACTCAAGGATAACGGTTAAAGAGTGTAGAGTAGTCAAAAGGACAATATAGTAATCGATAGTAATGGAAGTTCGCTAAATTTGTTAACTTAAATAGAACGGCTTATCAGAAACTTGTTCACGTTGGACTTGAAGACAACCATATTATAGACAGCTGGAAAGCAGGAAAACGGAAGAAAATTCCACAGGCGTGCAGTTCTAAGAATTATGCTTTGATCATGGAATCTATGTTTAGATTTAGGCACAGATAAAGAGTGGAGAAATGCAGTTGATTACAACACTTTCTGCGTGTTTTTACATTACAATGGTACAACCTTGAATCCGATGGTGTAATAGTGCACCGTTCACTACTGTTAAACTGAAACGTAGTTGTTATGCTTGAAAAGGGCGCCATTTTCTTCTTATTCATATTTATATCTATTCTATGCTTTTAAGAAAACTAAATTAATTGCGTGTTTTCTTTCTTAATATCCCATTTTTCTGTTTCGGATTATGTTACTAAAGTAATTAAAGCTTAATTATTTTTCTAAACTGTTATTGTTTCTTTGTTTTTCGATATTGCAAATTATTTAGCAAGAGTGTTTAGCAGAAAAGCCAACAAACGATTACCCGAAAAAATTAATATAAAAGTAATACATTTTACCATAATCAATAAAAGTTCAGTTCATGTATTTTTTGTTTTGAAATAGTTTTAATGCTCTTTACTTGAAATAATTTCAGGGAACCGAAATTAAAACGAAATTTGAGGCGATAAATACTTAAATGATTTTTTATATAAACTACATGTCCCATAATCGAATATTCCTCAAGCACCAAATAACAGAAAACATTGAAATATGTTTATAAATATGCCTAACGTTGACGGAACTATCCTAAATTGTTAACACAGAATACGCAGTTGCCCCTTCTTCAAATTGAAAACGGGGCCCTCCATTTCAAAGTCGCTGTCATTTGGATTTTTTTTAAACCGGTGCGCGAATAGTTTTTTTTTTTTTTTTTTTTTTTTTTACAAACTACTTAAAAACACAAACCCATGATCTTTTCTCCCATAAAAGGAACTTTAATTGACGATGGAAATATTTATTTCTTGTCTATTTATAATATATATATATATATATATATATATATAACATTGTCTCTGTAAGGAAACATCATTTTGTTGGTCACTCTTTGCTACAGATGGAAGGTTTATATAAAAATATATTTTCGCGAAAATTATCTTTACTGTCATCATATTTTGCTTAGGGAAACATTTCCGAGTGTCAAAACCTATTTCTTTACACCCCCCTTGTTTTCATAACCTATCATACTGTCATCAATCACAGTTCATTTTCTGAACCCAGTCAACGACGGATACTTCTGCTAGTATATATATATATATATATATATATATATATATATATATATATATATATATGTGGCTATAATATATATATATGTGTATATTTATAAGTACATATATATATGAATATTTATATATATATATATATATATATATTTGTATCTATATGTATCTATATATATATTTGTATCAATATGCATATATATATATATTTTAGCTATATGTATATTTGTATCTATATATATATATATTTGTATCTATATGTATATATACTTGTATCTATATGTATATATATATATTTGTATCTATAGATATGTATATATATGTATATATATATTTGAATATATTCATGTGTATACATATATATATATGTATATTTATGTGTATATATATGAACATTTTTGTGTGTATATATATGTATATTTATGTGCATATATATTTATCTATATATGTGATTTATGGGTATATATATATATGTATATATACGTATATATATGTATATTTATATGCATATACATGTATATTTATATGTATATTTATATGTATATATGCATACATTTGTATGTATGTATATACATACATTTGTAAGGATATATACATGTACATTTATATGGGCATATGTATATTTATAGGTATATATATATTTGTATGTATATATATATGTATATTTATATATATATAGTTGTATGCATATGTATATATGTATGTTTATTTATATATATTATGTATCTATATTTATATGTATATATCTGTATATGTACATATATGTGTTTATGTACAGATATAGATATATACGTGTCTATATATATATATATATGGTATGTACATAATGTATATATATATATATATATATATATATATATACACGGTAATAACAAGTATAGATTATATCTCTTTAAAATCAAAAAAAACTCTAACGTGAGATTATATCTCTTTACAAAAAAACTCTAACGTGTCGGGGAAAAATAATAGCTGTTTGAAGTTGTCAATATCGCTAAGCAACGGTAATAGCTAATATATATATATATATATATATATATATATATATATATATAATAATAATAAATACGATTGTAGGAAGGTATATACAAGGAGCATGCACAAAATGGGAGTCCCCTATTTTCGGAAAAAGTAAATTGTTAGAAATCGTCCTTTATAATGTGCGGATATCGTTTTTTTATTAATGCAGTGCATGGCCCTGTTCTATTACCGGCTAATCGCAAGCAATTGAATAAAATAGATTCACATTTATGGAAATTGTTTTTGGAAAACCGGATCGTTAAAACACATGCGCAGTTGCTTGAAATCAACTTTAGCAGATGGACAGTACATATGGCGGCCTGATAAAATACTAAGGGATGTTTCAAAGATAATTAGAGGGGGGATACAAACAAATAAACCAACCTTACACCGTGACACCATAGAATTAGTAGAAGAAGGCCAGCGCCTCCGAAGGGATACATCTTAAAATTTAAAGTGCTTTCGGGAAATATAGACTTTATCTTAAAGGCTAATTTAGGCAGCAGAGTAACATTTCCAAATAATATAACTCAGACTTAATAACACCCAGATATCATACGCTACTCGGACAAATAACAAAAAAATTAACGATCCCATGAGAGAAGCTCGTAGAAGAGGTCAATGAGAGAAAAAGGTTTAAATATGATGAATCAGAAGGCATATAATGCAAACGGATGGAAAGCATGCTGCTTGCTTATTGTCGTGGGAACTCGCGTCTTTGCAACCCGATTACTGTGCAATACTCTAACAGATATTGGCTCGGTTTAAAAACGTAATGTTTAAGAACAATAACAAAAACAGCTGAGCGGACCGCGAAACGGTTCTGGTTACAAACAAAATAGTCCATGGTTCCATAGTAAACATAAAATATAGTTACTAAAAAAGTGTAAAAGCAAACATAATTCTAATCACATGCATAGTGCACAGAACAATATAAATTTCAATTTGTAAAAAAATTGAGACAGTGGAAACACAGAAAAACGTTGATGGATTAATTACAGTTTTTTGTTTATATGCGTTAAGTAAAGAAATTACAGTTCAGAAAAAAAACAACGCAGAAAGAAAAATCGGAAAATTAAAAAAAAGAGGGATGGGTATTAACCTAACTTTTTCTTCTTGAGTGAAGTTACAAATAATTCGTTCTGCAAATTATTTTACCGGAGTCGGTAAAATTTATATACAAGTATGGAATGCTAGGTAATCACTTTCTTTTTAACCGTAACACAGTCGTGTGTAATTAGGTTGTTTCTTTAAAGTTCAGTTTTCCGTCTTTACTGCTACATTTTTTCGGTTTTCGATTTTTCGCTCAGACGTTAATATAACTCCATACTAATAATTAAAGTAGTAAATGAGGAAACGTTTAAAGGTCAATTGACTAATTCTAATCATGTTTGGATAGTGTATACATAAATTTCCCATTTGTACAAAATGATGCAGTGAAAAATATCGAAAATAAGTGTTGAATAATATAATTGTTTTTGTTTATTTGTTCTAACTTTAAAATATCTAACGATAACAGAAATTACAAAAAAAAAAAAAAAAAATTGGAAACTTCAAAAATGAAGGTGCGTTTCGTATTTTTTTTTTTTTTTTACAACTATTTCCAGTTGTAATTTATTTTGGGGTATCGGAATTGTACAGATTGTGTATTACTGTACTCAGATTCGGAAAAGTAGTCAGAAAACACCCACAAATATATAATAAATAAATGTTATCGAAGACAAGATGAGTTACTTTCTACCAAACTGCATAATTTTTAGTGTTTAATTTAATGTAATACGTTTAAAACATACAGTGTTTACCGATATATTTGAAAAATATAAATGGCGCCGGACTCTCTGTTGAACCTGATAAGTTTGGGAAAATGAGTTAAAAATTTTAAAAAAATGTATATACAAAATACTGTTAGAAACTCGCTTAATATGTTTCCCTGACATAGGCTGACATATATTCAGTGGGTTTTTACAGCATTTTGTATAGTTTTTTTTTTATTTTTTACTTATTTTCCCAAAATTACATTGTTCAACAGAGAGTCCGACGCCATTTGAATTTTTCTAATACATCGGTAAACACCGTATGTTTTTCGAGCTGAATAAAAAATATTACATGTAGTAAACACACTAAAAATTATCCAGTTAGAGAGAAAAGTAACTTATCTTGCCTTTGGTAACATTTATTTGTTATATATTTGTTTTTGACAACTGTTTTGAATGTATGTGTATAGTAATACAAACCACATGGAAATATATACTCGTATGGAAAGATAATGATTTCATTTTCAATCGTAAACTCATTTTGTGTAATTAGTTTATTTCGTTAATCTTCAATTCTCTGTAGTTAAGTCTACAGCTTTTTGGTATTTGATTTTTTTGGCCTATACGTTTTTTAACGAGGTAGATTTCGTAATTCATCCCATGGGAAGAAGAAGACTTCACAATTTTAAACGGCATATACGTACAAATGTTTTTTTTTTAAATAGGTTTCATCAATAGAAAGTTAATTTGATTGCTTAGATTTTTTAAACGAATCTGTTTCAGGGTCCATACTTATAGGTAGAATAGAATTAATTTTAATCGGTACGTAGAACGCGTACTAGTTTTTTTTTTTTTTTAGTTTTATGTTATTTTTTTGAGTATTTGTTTCGACTTAACAAAATGTATTGTGAAAACACAGAAATGTAAAGGAAAAAAAAACTTAATTACTACGGCGGCGACTACATTGGACTCTCAAGTATATATTCTACACAGTGAGACACAGACAATAAACTAGAACAAGATCAGTCTATATAACAATATATAAGATATTATCGTGTCAAAACAATAAAAAGAATATGCTGTTGTCACACCTCTATTAATAACCTTGCCCGAACGAGATACACTGTCCTGCAACCCTTTAAATAAGGTTATCCAGAATAAGTTTAAATTCAGTGTCTTACAGCATGCCACAGAAAGATGGCGCGCCAGAGATTAATTTGCTCGGATGGGTCGGCCTAGTGAGAGCAGTATGATATTGAAAGACCCGAAACCGCTCAGTGAACTAAACTAAATACACTCACTGAAGATTTTTTTTTAAATATATATATATATATATATATATATATACATACACACACACGTATCAAAATTTTCTTATTCATGGAGGGTATCTTCAGTGATGGTATTTAGTTTAGTTCACTGAGCGGTTTCGGGTTTGAGTTGAGCATACCGAGAAGTGACACACGAATTACCATTAGCATATGAGCGACGTACTTTGTGTAAACAAATCGAGCGGAGGTATTTCGGACGATGTCAAAACATCGTTAAACTCACTACTCGTTCAGCAGCCGCCAATAGCGTAATGGTTACGAGCCTTGACTGTCGTACAGACGGTCGGGGTTCAATCCTGGTTTGAGGTAGTTGCCTGTCTAGTCGCACTGATGAGCTGTGATACAACGAAACAGTATGGTATGTGGATGGCTTTATATATATATATATATATATATATATATATATGATTATATTGAAGTAAATAAGAACATTACAACTTTAGCAGTAACTCAGCAAGATACCACATTACTTACATTAAGGGTCATAAAAGACAAAATTATCCTGGATAAGGGAGTTTTAAATATTGAGAAAAATGTTTGGTTATTTTAATGTAACACATTTTTAACACAGTGTAGTTTCAGAATATATTTCTGTGCATGCATAAATACGTACAGACCTACACACACGCACGTGTGTGTATGTATGTGTGTGCATACATATAGGAAGAAACATACAAATAAATGGAGGATTTAATGACATTTACTACAATTAAATGGTAAATGGTTTAATGGATGTTAAAAATCTATGAATAGAAGGGTAAAATTTATTAACTTGAAAGGATCCCAACACCTGAAAACCTTCAAATTTGCAAGCAAATGAAAAAAAAAACTTCTAATGAATAAAAATAACTCACACTCCTACAGGAAAATATTGCGTACTAGTTTATTCGTCTGTAGAATTAATAATCATTAAACATTCTAAATCTATACCCATTACTAGCATGCGAAATTTGAGGCTCTTATGTATGCTGTTTTATATTTTTACTGTATGATTTTGAGTTCTTATTAGTGACTATGACTATATATTTTATATTGCCTATCATGATACTAGGGTGCTAGTAAGTTATTGCAAGAATGTGTTTTCTGAATTTTCCTCTGTGATATTGGTTTTATTATTGATCAGAGGTAGGGGAAATCCACAACATGATCCCCTAACCTATTAGATTTTGTTGCCTGTGGGAAAGTATATTAAACAAAAAAACTAGTGTAAAGATTGGAAAGTTGTGTGTTGAGTCCTGGCGGGGTGATTTCATTGGCAGTTCTTTCTTCGTACATTTGACATTCCAATTGTAGTTTCTTGGTTTCAGGAAACGTGGCAAATGTTTGTCAATCTAAATTGTGGATACATATTTGTGAGTTACTTTCCTTAAATTAGTGAATATTGTGTTGATGGTGGTGGCATATGTGTCCTGTAGGAGTTGTATAGGCTGTTGGTTTTGGATTGAAGTTCAATACCTTCGTATTTGTATGGATGTAAGAAAAAAAATTGTCTACTTATGATTAATGCTTTATTTAAAAATTGTATAAGCATTATTTTGAGTGGGTAATTCGTACGAGTACGAGTAGTGTAGTTAGATAATATATATATATATATATATATATATATATATATATATATATATATTATCTAACTACTCTACTCGAGTAGTGTAGTTAGATAATATATATATATATATATATATATATATATATATATATTATCTAACTACTCTACTCGTACTAATTACCCACTCAAAATAATACTTATACAATACAATATATATATATATATATTTACACATACATGTATATATATATATATATATATATATATATATATATATAAAAGAGCGATTCAGAGAAAATATATTATGTATAGATTTGTGTATGTGTTTGATGTGGTCATGTGCTTTCATTATGTATAATGTATACAGATGCTTTCTTGCTTTTTGTTGTTTTTCGTGTTTTTTGTTGTCTGAGTATGTAGATGTGTACATGTTTTACGAGTGTTTCTCTCGATTTCCCGGTCGTTTGTTATTGATAAGCGATGCTATTTCAGTGTTCGTTGAACGTCCACCCGTCCAAGTTTCCCCACGAGTAGTGCCATGTCAGAAAACCCAGCAAAGCGCTAATTACTTTTGACTGTTTCCTGGCTCGCTATGATTGTGCTAATGAGACTTTCTCTCAGCCCGAGTGAATACGATTAGCTATAATGTTTTTCACCTGACTCGAAACGGGAATCCATAAAAAGGCTCACTTTTTGCAAAATAACAAACACTATCGAGTTTCTGTCGATTGAAAACAACTGTCCTCGACGTCTCAATGAACTGCATTCTCGACCTCACATTACTGTAATAAAGCAAACACACAAGCACACACAACAAACACAAACACACACACACATACCCACATATGTGATTGCCCTGTTCAGTTTAAAGAGACTACGCACACTCTTATAAATGATAGTTGCACGTAAAATTGTGAGACAATGGTTGTGCCATCCCCGAAAATTCATCTACTGAATCGGCACTGCTTACGATCCAGGGGCAATCTGAGGTCCAAGACCGAGAGAAAACAATGCCTTGATAAACACATACACCGTCTGGAATTCCCAAATGGTCTTTCATTCTTTGTACTCACCTTACTAAACGTTGCATAATTCGTTGACTTGGCGAGGACCCGTATACTAATGTGATTGTGCTGTATATATATATATATATATATATATATATATATATATATATATATACATATATATATATATATATATATATATATATATATATATATATATATATATATTATTATTATTATTATTATTAGTCCTCGTGCGAAAGAACAGGACACAAAATGTTTTAAATAATAATAATAATAATAATAATAATAAAAATAATAATAACAATAATAATAGAATAACAATAACAAAGACTTTCGCTGGCGAGGACTACTATTGAGCGTAACCAGTTGTACATCCTTTTGAAATTTTCATCTCTATTTTTATCGTTATCTACTGAACATTTTTAATGACACTTTTTTTTACATTTTCACCCCAAACAAGGCGCATTGCCACTTTGATGTAGGGGGGCTACTATCAGGGACAGCAGCTACTGGGGCACTATGTTGGGATTTAGGCAGCAAGATGTCGGTTCACGTGGCACTTGTACTTCTTTTGTCAGTACAGTTAGGGAAGCAGGAACTTGGAATGGAATTCCAGAGTCTATCGGTTCTGGGGAAGAAACTACTGGAGTAGAAAGATATTTTACATCTAGGGATCTCTACTGAGTGGAGGTGGGAATTAGCTGCCTGTCGGGTTTGTCGAAGGTGACTACGTCGTGGGGGCACAAGTGTCTGAAGTTCGTCGGAGCATTCACCATTAAAATACGTGTAGAACAGGTAGAGGGATGCAACGTTTCGTCGATGGGACAGAGGCTGAAGCTTAGACGCCAGTTCAGGGCCTATCAGATTAGCGACTCTTTTTTAACCTTGTCTAGGAGCGAGAGACTAGTAGAAGATGCACCAGCCCAAATGTGACAACAATACTCGATACAGCGGCGAATGGTGGTCTTATAGAGGTACAGGATACTTTCAGGTGTCAGTAGTTTTCTAGCACGATAGAGAGAGCCTACCTTTTTCGCAGCGGACCTGGCAATGTTTTCAATATAATTGTTACAACTCATGTTTCCTGTGAACGTTAGGCCAAACAGTTTCAAAGATGTGCTCTCAGACAGGGAGTCACTTGCCATTGCTATTGGTGGCAGAAAAGGGTTTCTTGTAATTATTGAAGGAAACCAGTTTAGTCTTGGCAGCATTGAATGTGACCATCCATTTATGCCCTCATTCCACTACAGATTGGAAGCCATCCTCAAGTGTTTTTGCCATTTCTTTAGATACGTGTTCATTTGTTTTCCTGTCATGCCTGTTATAGTGTAATGTCATCAGCATATATACCCATCTCAGGGGCAGTTTTGTCGGGGAGGTCATTAATAAATATTAGGAACAATAGAGGTCCAAGGATAGACCCCTGAGACACTCCCGCATTTATGTCACACTGTTTAGATGTACATCCGTCGAGAACAACCTGGATTTTTCTCTTATCTAAGAAGGATTTAATTATGTTAAGCATTCTATCAGTGATACCTTATGATTTAATTATCCTGAGAATACCCTTGTGCCATACCCTTTCAAAAGCCTTAGATATATTTAGACCTACCGCTCTGACCTCCCCCGCTTTGTCCAGTGAATGGTATATACGTTCAGAGATTACAGTGAGGATGTCAGCTGTGGAACGGGCGTGTCTAAATCCATAGTAATTGTCAGTTAGAAGTTTAGCATCTGTAGAACATGGTTAATTATGGTCTCAAATATTTTGGCGAAAAGTGGGAGGATGCTAATGGGGCGATAATTTAATGGGTCCGTTATTTCGCCAGAATGTTTGAATATTGGTACCACAGAAGCAGTTTTCCAACAGCCCGGAAAGCATGATTCATTAAGGCATTTGTTGTAGAGTTTGGAGAGAACTGGAGCTACTTCGGCTAAGCATGTTTTTAATAGCACAGCTGGGATGAGATCAGGTCCACATGCTTTTGAAGTGTCAAGGGATTTTTTATGATAGCGTGTACCTGAGCAGGAGTGATTTTTAGATTGTATAGCGTGGCGTCTGTCCGCAAAGGAAAGTCAGGCGGAGGGTGGTTGGTAGGGTCCAGTGTGGAGTTCGAGACAAACCGGCTGGCAAACATATTAGCCTTGTCGGTTGCTGAGCAAACAACCTTGTAATTGTTGGTTAGCGGGGGAATTGTTGATATCCCATTGTTTACTACACTGTTGTAGATTTTCCAGAAGACACTATTTTCTAATTTTTGTGCTTCGATGCGTTTTTCAATGGTTTCAGTAAATTCTCTCTTGTCTGTCGCTATTTCTTTCTCGATGTTACTTCTAGCTTCTATATACTTCTGTTTGTTTGAACTGCACTTATCTCGGTTAAATCTGCGGTATTCATGCTGCCTTTTAGCAATGGCAGTTGCGCAAGTCAAAGTAAACCATTGGGGAGAGTGGGGCTTTCTATAAAATTTCCGCATGGGAACATGTGCTTCCATTGCTGTTTTGAACCATTCAGTGGTCTCATTTGCGCACTGTTCAGCAGAGAGAGAAAATATATTTCCCATGAGGCATCTCATGTAAGATCTCTGATGGCTTCCCAGTCAGCCTTTTTATAATATCTCGTTGTTTTGAGCACTGGCTCTTCAGTTTTGGGTCTAGAATTTAGGGCGATTTCTACCATTACCACTAAAATATGTTCCTTATTAAATTGTAAAGATTTTATATTCTGTTAGGAGTTTAAAAAATTGTAGTCTATAAAAGTTATTTTAAAGTTTTTGTTAAAAAATTCAGATTTTCTCATTATTCAAGCATGCATGACAAAGAGGGAGTTGCAAAAACGTTGTGGTGTGAGGAGAAATAGAAACTGAAATAGAGAGTAGGAGAGTTTTTATAAATACATGCAAAACCACATTCATTTTTTTTAATCCAAATTAATAAATGAAATAAAATATAATCTTAAAAAGATACGATACAAATTAGAAAAGAATTTCATCCAAGGCATGAAAATTTTCAAACAAAATGTTTTTACTATAGGCTTTAAAAATAAAGGTATAAGATTCAATTTGAAATTTATTTATCTTCAAAGATTACTTTTATACATTTTACAAAGTAAGGTAATAAATTTTTATACCTTACTTTGTAAAATTTATAAAAGTGCACTTTCTAACTGAATCTTGTAGTTTTATTTTTAAAGCCTATAGCAAAAAATAATTTGTTTAACAATGTTCATGCCGTAGATGAAATGCTTTTTCTAAATTGTATAAATATACATTGTGAATTTCCACAACATAATCCGACTAGAAGAAATAATAGTATATATATATATATATATATATATATATATATATATATATATAAATTCAAAGAATATGTGTCCGACTGTTACTATATATATATATATATATATATATATATATATATATATATATATATATATATATATATATGTATATGTATGTATGTATATATATATATATATGTAATCTTTTTAATCATATTCAGTATACCAAATTCAATGCAAAATTTGTAATGAATTATATATCCGAAGTCCTATAAGACCGTTACATATCCGAATTTAAGAATACATTACCATCGTCATTCTTCAAACAAGTATCTCTAAAACATAATCCAGATAAAAACATTAACGTGAAAATTTTAGCAAATGATAGGAAGCAGGGAAACTTCAGATTAAAAGAATTAATACTGATTGAAAAGTTAACACCAAAAATTAATAATAAAACAGAAAAATCTAACATATTTGTAATAAAGACACAAACAGACTAATAATTTCAATATACGGTCTCAGTCATAACTCATACAGCAAAAAAAATAATACTTACTTTAATAACTACATAATCTATACAAACAAACGAATGGAGAAATAGATATATAATTTATCTTAGATTAACCGTATGTATACAAATTCCCTTGATCATATATTTACATATAAGTAAAAAAAAGAAGAAACTCCATTAACTGCTTACATAATTATTGAAACTTCAGAGCGCCCAATATCTTACAAAACCTTTTAAACAACAGCGGCTAGTTATAACCGTATCAAAATCTTACAAAAATAATAATTTAAACAATGACAGTTTATAAGCACATAATAGAACATTAATTACTTCCCCTGAACAGAAAACCTGTAGACAAGTAAAAATGAATTACCTCGCTTGACCATAACTGAATAAATTAATCTTTGACTGTTTGAATTTAAATACACACACAAACAAAAAACATTGAAACAATAACACCAGTAATAACCATATTAACCAAAAATAAAATTACGTCCCTTGGTCTTGAAATCTAGAGAATTATTTCCCCTGAACATTTAGCGACATAATCTTTGAGCGTTTGGATTTAAATCTAAATAAAACAGCCATTTTGCTATTTACATCCTAGAGAGAGAACGTATGCCTTTACTGACGATGGTTTATTACCCGAAAAGGGCCTTTGGAATCAAATAACACCCACAGTTGAAATTCAGGTAGATATATGAATAAATATATATTAAATATATATATATATATATATATATATATATATATATATATATATATATATATATATATATAATAAAAAAGACAAAAGTATTTAATTATTTATTATTCATATATTTATTTATTTATCTTCATACAGCGACTGTGCATTCCTGCATTGTTCTGGCCTTCTAAAAATACCTTTTATTATCTTACAATGCTTCAAGCAAACTACGTCGTACGTCTTATATATATATATATATATATATATATATATATAAATATATATATATATACATATATATATAAATATATATATATACATATATATATAAATATATATATATAAATATATATATATAAATATATATATATAAATATATATATAAATATATATATATATATAAATATAAATATATAACTTGGTAGGTTCTTAAGCCGCGTTTAATGTTTACTGACATTACACTGTCTCTGACGCGCAGCCTAAACAGATTAAAACAATGTTGTTCGTTAGGAATGGTGTAACGCAGGTAAAACTCTTAATATACAATATATGTGTTCGCCTTTATAAAAAATTAAATACTTAAAAAAAAAAAACATTAGAATATTATTGCGCGTGTGTTCGCACTGTCATCAGCGTATATCTCATTTACCCATCGCTCTGTTTTCTTTATTAATGCTTCTGTCGGTTCAGTAGAGTGTATTTTTCAACACTGTCTATTTATTTATGAACCTTTATTGTTTCATTTGCTTCTTTGTTTTTTATTGATATTTATACTTAACTTACGTTTATTGATTTGTTTTGTAATGATGGAAATTTCAACCTATATTATTCAACTTATGCCCAAATCTTTTTCACCTTTTCCTTTTTGTAATTTGCAAAATTCCTTTACTTTTATTTATTTAATAACTTCAGCTAAACGCTGATCTACAGATCGCCTCAATTTAATTATATGTTTTCAAAATGTTCTTTTTTTATATGTGCATTCAATTTTCGACTGGGAGAATTTCAAATATAAGTAAATTGATATAAAGAAATAAGCTGAGCCACGCTTTTTGTATTTTCTATTAATGTCTATAATTTAGTCTTGATTTCTTTTGTGTGGTTCGTACATTTTGTATGCCCAAATTTAATTCAAATCGATTCCAATATTTTTTTTAAATCAGTCAGCAAAAAAAATGACTTCATAAAAATATCCATGTCCATGAAGCGTTAAATTATATTTCTGTGTTCATCGTCGGTATTTATAGGTCAAAAATAAATTTAAATTCATCATTCCCGATTGCTTTTTTGCAAATCTAGCGAACATACTAAAATGATTATATGAAAAGAAAAACGTATAAAAATACAAACACGTAATTTATTGCAAAACATATTTTCAGCAAAAAGTCAGCGGTGTGTGAAAAACGTTAGCGAACTAATCAAAAAGTTGATGAGACCCAATTGAAAAGAACGTTGATTTTTATCTCCGGTAAAAGTTTCTCTGTTAAAGAAAACACCTGCTTTAAAAAGGTATTAATTACGTTTGAAATTTTATGTACCACTTGCCAAATTAAGGAATGTAGTATGTATCATGATTGCTTCGAGGAAACATGCCTTTCTTTTTTTAATATACAGCAATAAATTAGCACAAATTTAATAATTACTGTTGGGTTATGATCACACCCATTTATATTACTCTCTCAAAATAATGTAAAAAATGTTGTTGTTAATAAGAACAATGGATTAAACGGTAACAGGAATGCTTTGCGTATCATTAAATGTGTCTCATATTTTGAGGAATGGTTCGGTAATTTTGCTCTGAATTAAAACATGAATCAAATAGACAAATTCTAAATCTTCAATCCATTGAATAATATTTTTACTTTTGGTCCACTAAATAATGAATTGTAAAAAGTAGACATATGTTTCATTAAAGGTAAATATTTCACGGTTTATCATGCGATTTTCATACTTCTTACCCTCACAGACTGCTCTTAATCTTCGCAGAAAACATTTGTTTATATATAGGCACGACTAAAACATGGAAGAAAAGCGAAGATATATTTTTTAAACGAATTAAAATCTATTAAAATCTATTAAAATCTATTAAAATCTATTAATCTTGAGCAACTGTTTTCCAGAATGATAACAGCCGTAATATGTCATATCAAGAGCAAAATAATATGAATTTTTAAAAATAAGTTTAATAGAATTTTAAATTTTAATTTTTCAAAAAAAAATCACCATTCGCTTCGATTTTTGATGGACACCACAATTAAATATTAAAAAATATGTTTTTAAATCAATTATTTCCTTATTTAAATAAGATTTAGGATGATAAAAATGTTCAAAAAATACTATAACATTAGTATCTGAATTTCAAATAATTCGTTTTATCCATCGCACTCTATGCATTTCGCCTAACAAAATTTTAAAAAAAAATACAAAATTTAATGATAGTTTGAAGATAACCACGGTAGGCTTTAGAGGACTGAATTAAAGTCATTTAGTTCTGTAGGCTTTCACGTTTTAACGTTTGATTTTTTACGATTAATTGAAGAATCAATTATGTAAGGGTTTAATTTTTTTCATTCGCGATATATATATATATATATATATATATATACATATGAACAAATTATTAATAAAACATGTTAAAAATATCTTGAAAAAGAGTTAAAAACATATTTAATTTTCAAAAGGAAGCAGAAGATAAGTGGATAGTCATATTATTAGCTCTATTTCCTTTTCGGTTTTATTGAGCTTTTACATCTGGTTGAGATTATTTACTTGTAAATATTAACTGTGTAATATTTATAATATATTTTAAGTTTACCATTTTGATTTCCTTGGTAAACATATTGTAATTTTTATTTATATAAGTATGCATATATATATATATATATATATATATATATATATATATATATAGCATTGTAAAGAATAAATTTAAACTTGTTCGAAATATAATTTATTTTAGATTGTGAAATTAAAAAATAAAAATGAATGTGTCAGCTGACAAATTCATTTTTTTTTAAATTTCACAAACGAAAATAAATAATGTTATCAAACAAGTTTAAATTTAGTCTTTACATAGCCATAATAAAATTTTGTACCCCGCAAAAAAATATTTAAATATATATATATATATATATATATATATATATATATATATATATGTATATATATATATATATATATGTATATATATATATGTATATATATATATAATAAATTAAGCAGATTCTAAATGCTTAGTCCCTTGGATAATCTTCTAATTTTTAATCTACTAAATAAGCAATCTTATTATAAATTTTCCTAACGTCTGTCTGTATGTGTTTGTGACGCTGTTTATCTCAGCCTACAGACAACCCGCCCAACCATGTAAGGAAGCGAAATTAACTTATGACACGGCGGATGTTTTAGTGATATTTATACCCAAGTTTGGTGTATCGAAATGCAAAAGAAAATGAAAAAAAAAAAAATGCAAACCAAATAACGATTTTATAACAACATTTTATTTACTGGATATTTCTGCGATACAAAGACTCAAGTTATCCCAGCTGGGCCAACATGGGGTTTTGTTGTACAAAATAGACATATCTTTCATTAGTGGCAAAGTCGAATATTTTTCGGTGTATCATGTGATTTTCTAACTCACACATTCCCCTTAATCTTCACAGTAAACATTTGTTTATATGTAGGCTCGACCAAAAAGTAGAAGAACAAAGTTGTTTTTTAGAACGATTAAAACTCTACTAAAATTTATTATTCTTGAGCAACATTTTTTATGTTTATATATATATATATATATATATATATATATATATATATATATATATTTGTGTGTGTGTGTTTGTGTATTGCTTACCTGAAAGAATCTTTATAATTAACATTGTCAACGAAATTCATGAGCTTAGATATCAAATGTAAAACGCCTTTTATATTCGGACTTTAAACCTTAAAACCCGATACATAGTGCATAGTTGTATTTTTTGTTTTATCTAGCATTCTCACCTCTCCTAAAATTCAATATACAATGTTCAGTTCAGATGATTGTTTTTAGCAGATTTTCATCACATATAAAGAAGGGGGGTTCATAGGTAAATAATTTATATATATATATATATATATATATATATATATATATATATAAATATATATATATATCGATAAATAAATGAATTTATACCGATATGAAGTTGATTCTCCACTAAATAATCCGTGAAAATTTCCTATTGATTGGATGTATACTTCATTTTTGTCAAAAAATATTTATTCCGTCTTTCCGTTTTTTGCGTTCCTATTTCTACTGTAGATTTCTACTTGAGATTTAGTGTCGAATTTTCCAATTAATTTAAGTTCTTTCATCCATCTTACCTTTGAGATAGATTATTTTTTGTTGGCCTGGTTAGTAAATGAAAAAGTATTACGTGAAGAACAGTACGATATTTTTTTAAGAGTGCGCGCGCATATTTACCAATTTTTTTCTGCGTTCTATGTAATAGTGGCATTACGTTTAACGTTTAATTAGGTTTTATCTGAGTTTCTTTAGATTAATCATGAAACCTGGGTATATGATCAATGTCACCAAGCTCAGATATAAATAAACGTTTTTTTTTTCTTTTTCTTTCTTCTCGGTAAGAAAACACAAGAAACGCAAGCTTTTTAAGCCACGTTCAATGTCTAATGATATTACACTCTGGCATGTAGCCCAAACAGACAAAAGACAATGTCGTTCGTTAGGGATTGTGTAACGCGCGTAAGACAGCTAATACACAATATATGCGTTTACCTTTATAAACAATTAAATACCATAAAATTCAATGCGTGTTTCTAATTTACCCATCTCTCTGTTGTATTTATTGAACTAGCCTGGTGGGGGCGGGGCATGGCGCGAGTGTTTAGAGGTGTGTGTTGAGCAAAAAAATATAAATAAAAAAAAAAGTGGTAATAGGCAGGCAGGCTCGAACCTCTACCGCGAAGGAGAAAAAGAACGTAAAAAAAAACATGACGGCTTTGCCGTTGCGTGCATCACCAACCGAGACGGTGAGGCTAGTTAATCGAAAAGAGGGGATGCTTTTCGAAAATATCGATGAAAAAAGCGACTCCTCTCTATAGGAATGTGCATAGTTTAGTGTGAAGGAGTTAGTGTTGTCATTGACTTTTTCCATATCCGTCGTCCAAAGGTTCGAGCTAAAACGATACCAATCTCTTGAAAATCCGTCCACTCTGTCGATTTTTTTTTTTTTAGATATACGTACATACATGCATACATCTAAACGGACAGGTGGGGTTTATATTATAGATGCCTCTATCAAATAGGTATATTGCATTTTTCAACACTGTCCATTTATTTATGCGTCTCAATCGCCTCATTTCCTTCTTTGTGTTTTACTGATTTTAATACTTAATTTTATTGATCTGTTCTGTAACGATGGAAACTTCATTTTTTTCAACTGATGCCTGCATGTTTTTCACCATTTCATTTTTTTAATCTTCAGAATTCCTTGCTTTTACTTTTTTTTTTAATAATCTCGGCCAAACACGAACTGTGTCAGAAACTTTGTGAAAAATATTGAAAAATTCCACTCCCTGTTTATCCACGCTTATAACGACTCGAAAAATTTAATTCAAACCCTATTTTTTTTTAATTCAAGGTGCAGGTACCAAGGTTTTATTTAAAAACAAACAAACAATGTGTTTTTTTAAAAAAAGGGGGTTTAAACTTCGGACTTTACAGGTAAATTTCTAAAAAAACACTACTTCTTTGTTTTAAATTTGAATATATTATTTATTGATATTTACCTTCAATTTGTGATATATAACACTTTGGTGAGTAAATTAATTATTTACCTTTTAATAGATATTTCTAAATCGGGGGGGGGGGCGTGAATCAATTCGATCCCCTGTCTTTCCAACCTTATAACTACTCGAAAAATGTAACTCAAACCCTAATTTTTTTTCAATTAAAGGAATAAGGACCGAGGTTTCATTTAAAAAAACAAAAACAAAAAAAAACAACGTGTTTTTTTTAAACGGGTTTTTAATTTCGGACTTTACAGATGAATTTCTAAGAAATACTACTTTTTTTGTTTTAAATTTGAACGTCTTATTTATTGATCTTTGATCTTCAATTTGTGATATATAACACTTTGTTGAGTAAATTTATTATTTACTTTTTAATAGGCATTTCAAAATGGGGGCGTGAATTAAAAAAAAAAAGTTTCTCTAAAATATTATATTCGGCTTATTGGAAAAGGCATAAAATTTCACATTGACCCTGAAAATATCGTAAAAATAGAATCAATAGAAAAGCTTTGATAGATTTTTAAATTTTATACATTGAAAAATACTAAGATCGTACAATTCAATTAATTTAATTAGTTTTTTAAAATAATATTTCTCTTACTTTTTATACAACTTTGATAGTTTATTTTCGAAGAACAATCCAGGAAGAAAATAAACAACCCACTTTTATAAGAGAAATTACGAGTTTGTTATATTTTATTCGCAGTTTCGTGTTAGGGGTGTCAAAAATTCCTACAAAAAGTTCTGATACACCTAGCCAAAGACTTATCTATCAATTGTCTCAAGACGTAGTCATTAGTAATAATTATGAGCTTATTTCGAATTTAACAGAAACGATCTTTGTAATACACGTGTTTAATAGAATAAACAGGTTATATCTCATGCCAAGTAATTAATACCGCGTTTATTATTATAACCTACTATATCGAAAGAGAAAGTGATGAAGGGGAAAATAAAGTGACACAAATTTACCGTGAAATTATGTGAGAAACAACGTCAGTGGGCAAGAAAAATGAAGAGCGGAGATGCTGTGAAGAAAGAATAATTATATCACAGAGACGCGAATGAAAATAATAGGTTGGCATGAAGGCATGGAAACAGGGACCGAGAGAGGAAAACAGAAAGAGGGAGAGTGCGACAGATTAAAATTAAAAACCGTTACACGCGATTTATGCTGGTTATTGTTTTTGCAACGACGTAAATCCATGCAAAATGTAAATGAAACAGTCATTTATTATGTAAGTCTATGAAAACGATGTATAAGATCAATATTGAATTGTCTGTACTGTAAAGAGTTTGTATTATCGTGTAAAGAATTCAGTGGAAAGTTTTCATTAACTAACAAAACAGCAAAATATGGTAATATCGCTTCCCCGAGGGAGGTTTACTTGGCTGAGGAACGTGCTGGGAAGGAAACCAGCTCCCCGGGGAAATAAAAGATATCCACAGATAAGCACATGGAGACACCAACAAAAACGGATCGAGATGTCCGTGGCTATTATTTTTTGGTTATGCTGGGGACTATTTTTAAGCTACAATCTTTCGTTTACAGGCAACATTTATAACACCAAATGTCACAGAGACGGTCTCACGACGATGCTAAGATGGCCAGTCATTAGGGTCTTTAAGACGAAAAGCATACCTGAGATGGTTTACGTGGGTGTGGCTCTTTTCTTGAGATGCCTTCTTCACCCTGGTGGCGTTCTGGTTGGAATTTTATTTCTTTATCCTCCGGACGGCTTCGTTGTTTAATAGAGGCATTCGTGGCAGACTCAATAAAACACACAACACGATATAATCGAAATATTTATGAAACATAATTAACTATTTATTTTACATAAGCAAGGCCACCAGGTGTAGCTCGGGATCGTATAAGACAATGAGAAAACTTTTGAACTTGCCTGCTTTTTCTCAGGATAGAGGAGTTTTTTATGTCTAATATCATTTGCCATCTTGAGCAAAGAAATGTTTTACCTAACCTAGGACGGGTATTACACAACATATGTATGGAGTAATGGTACCTTCATTGGACAAGAAATATACATATATGGAAAAAATCCTTACCTAGGGTTAGGGTTATTCACAACACATATTTAAAATTATATTAATAAGTTTATGTTGTACTATATTTTCGGTATGTCACAGGTAATAGTGTTTTTTTTTAATATCAGAGTGCTATAGTGAAGAAGCACCCGAGTTTTTATATAAATCTTATACTACTCGAATGTAGTACATGGTTTTCGATTTTGATAGCTTATGTACGTTACAAATCAGAAGTTCTTTGTTTTTTATATGGGTACTTCACTGTATAAGTACCTTATTTCCTGGGTAGGATACTGTAGAAGTGCCAGTTTTTTTCTAATTAACAAATGAAAAAAACTCGACACTTTTAAGTAATTTTCTGTTGTGCTAAATTTTCTGTGCGTCTACAGTAAGAATTCCTTTGTTATTCTATCTATTGCTATAGTAAAAATCACCTTATTTCTCATTTAAAATGCATGGTATTCGAGTATATAACTTGATTTTCGGTTTTAATGACCTTATGTACATCACAGGTAGGATTTTATTTTGTTTTTCATACGAGTAGTATACTATGTTATACTTATTTCTTGGGTAGGATAATGTATACGTACCTTATTTCTAATATATAGATGAAACTACTCGACGATTTTACATAATTTTCTGTTGTGCGCACTTTTCCGTATGTCAGAGATGAGAGGATGTTTCTATAATAGAGTGCTATATTAAAGAAGCACCTTATTTCTTATATAAATGTCATAATTCGCGAATATATTATATAATTATCGGTTTGAATTACTTTTATATACGCCACGGGTAAGATTTCCTTTGTTTTTCATATGGGCACTATCCTGTACAAGTACCTTATTTCTCGGGTAGGATACTGTATAAGTATCTGTTTTTAATGTAAAAATGAAAACAAAATCTTGCTATATTTATGTAACTTTCTGTTGCGTTACATTTTCTGTACACCAGGGGTAAGAGTTTGATTTTTTGTTATCTGGGTTCTATAGTAAAGAAGCACCTTATTTCTCATATGTAAGTCATGCTACTCGAATATTACACGTGATTTTTGGTTTTAATAAATTGCATGTAAGTCACGGGTAAGATTTTCTTTGTACCTTATTACTTTGATAGAATTTCTTGTACACATAAATACATTAAAAACTGATCATTGTATGTGATTTTTGGAATATGGATATACAAATATATAATACATTAAATTTATAATGATCAGTTAATTAATATAGGCATGAATACAATACATATAAATATATAAGTATATACTATACTAATCATTAATAATGATCGGTTAATGAGTTTAGGAGTGAATCCAATACATAGAAATATATAAGCATATACGCATAATTAAAATTCATAATGAGCGGTTAATTATTTTAGGAATGATTTTTATGCATAATAATATATAAACATACACACATAGAAAAACTTCATAATGATCGGTTAATTAGTTTAGGAGTGATTTCAATACATAAAAATATATAAACATATACACATAAATAATATTACTAATGATCGGTTTAATAATTTAGGTGCGAATCCAACACATAAAAATATATACACATATACACATAATACAAATTCATAATGATCGATTAATGAGTTTATGAGTGGATCCAATACATACAAATATATAATCATATAAACATATTTAAAACCCATAATGATTTGCCAATTAATTAAGGGGTGAATCCAAGACATAGCAATAAATAAACATATGCACATAATTAATATTCTTAATGATCGGTTAATTAGTCTAGGAGCAGATCCAATACAAATGCCATTACTTGATCTATTTACGTGATTTTTGGAAGGTAACAATAAAGCTGATATATCATATATATTTTTAATATGACATTTTCGTTCCTAAATCAAAAACATTTTTCTGAATTTTTTAATAAAAGCGTTCCTGGGTATTTATTGCATAACATTTAAAAATCAAGAATATCGGAATGTTAAAAAAAAAAAGAAAGAAGAAATTATGGAGATCGAAACCGCAACACTTGTGCTAGTAATCGGTCACGATAGGCATTGCACCAGTGGGCAAAAGCGTTAAAACGTTTAGAAATATATAAATGAATAGATTTCTCTTTTACTCGATGTACGCATGCGCACAACAACGCTATGGCACTATGCTCGTCAAGGTGTCATTTCTTTCAAGTTTGAACCCCTTTGTTGAACCCCTTGACAATTGTTATAGCCGATTATATCCCTATAATAACACTCTGCACCAAAAATGAAATCTTTTGAGCTATTGCACGTCGTCCAACTATAATCTTTCTAGAATTTGAAAAACGGGGACAGACGCACACACATACATAGTGAGCTTTATATATAAGATTAATATATATTACAAACACAAGTTACACTTTAAATGTCCTACAATTATTGCATTAACTATACTTAACTAGTGCTGAGGGGGAGAGGGTCGCCCTATCGCGTTTATAGAGAGACAGAAACATGCGTGCTCACCACATGCCGTCTGGACGAAAAAGAGATCGATTTAAAAAGGGAATTCTGGGAATGCATTGCTGTGTATCACTACGCTTATGACCAAATCACCACAGGGCCATGCCGAAGAGTGTGTTAGAAACCGTGGAACTGAGATATCGTGCCACAAAAATATTAATGCAGTTCTGAAGGTTGAAGGATCAACGAGACATGATTCTGCACAGAAATATTCTTTTCGGCGTGTTTTGAATTGTTAAATGAATAAAATCTAATGAATAAAATAATTGTGCATCTGTTTTGTACTGTGAAACCAAAACTATTGCATGCTATACGTGTTCATGGATGACATTATAATTGTAACAGCGTGGGTGCACTATGCAACTGCCGAACCGTTTGGGAAACGACGTCCTGGTAAAAGAATAAAACAATATAAAAAGATAAAAATAGACATAAAACAGTATACGAAGGCTATAGCAATTCAGAGAATGTTAACGGATTAAAAAAAAAATTGACAAACGAAAGGTCTTATTTGTTTTGTTGTTTTATTTAAATTTGTATATCCACTTAATTTTCAAGATAATCACAATACAAATCTGTACATATGAATCTTATGTTTGCTGTAACGGGGATGGTGAAGGTCTTACTATTTCGAGATAATATATCTTTTTCAAACGAAAAAATGATCAAAGTATCTTCCTAAAAATGAAAAGCACGGAATTATCATGAGGCGGAAGTGAACTTAGGAACGAGGCAACTGTAAGCAGGAAAGAATAAGCAGAAAAAAAACGGTAGAGATGGGTGACGACACAGCGTAACGAGAAGTCACGCATAGTAAGAGAATAAGAAAATAAATGTTGTTGCTATAAAAAGGTATCGAGTTATTACGAGTTCTATGTTCCTTGTGACATAGTTTGCTACAACGTGTTGGGTCTACGTGTGCAAACGTGTACAACGTTCGATAATTATTGACCTTCGTTTTTGCATATGTTAATAATAGTTATTACGCATTTGCAACCATGAGGAGATTTCATCGAATGTCAATGATAAAAAAAAACATCGTAATGTTTCCAACAGCTCTTGCTTTTTTACCTAAGAGTCACCACTTATCAAGTCCCTGAGGCCACACGAGGATAAGTGTTATTGGATGTACCGTAATCAATGGTATAATATCGTATCAGTCGTTATTAATGGAAATTTGGTAGATTGGATTACTTAAGGGGGCGGTTCATCAAGAATTTGTTTATGTTGAACTTGAAAACAACAAAGTTGTAGTCAGCTTGAAGCAGGCTGACTGAAGAGTTCTATAGCCGTGCAGTTCTAAGAAAGAAGCATTGTTCAGAGAATATACGTTTTGATTTAGGCACAGTTAAAGGCTGGGGAACATTATTGACAGTGGTTTAAGCTAGACTGGTGTTTTTCGAGAAAGATTAGAGAGGGGTACCAAAGACTGGAGCTCAGACGAGCATTGACCGTAGAAGTAACAATAAAACAAAGACATGCTCGCGACGTCCCTTTCTGTGGGAAAGAGGTTGCAGGGAAGAAAAAAGGGCATCATCCGCTAAGTTACGAAATCTATTTTGTAATCTGTCAAGGCAGGATAAGCTGTCTTTAGCAGCTCTTGCCAAGATGTTGCAACAATTCTTCATCCCTGGACGTACTTGGCTTTTTTTATAGATAGAGAATTGCATCAACAGTGAGATACCTGCTGGAGCGGTAGAAAGATCCCAGCATTCTTCCAGCGATTTTGGCAACAGATTTGATGTACGTGTTCTATTTCAGATTAGGAGTAAAGGTCAATCCCAGAAGTTTGTCAAAACATGAAGCCTCCCCGAGATGAGAGCCATTCATTTCAATTGGTGCGAGATGGAGATCAGAGCGTTGATGGTGTAAGGTAGGAGCCTTGTTATAGATGCATTGAGTAACCAGCCATTTATTCCCCCATTGTACCACGCGCTCAAGATTTATTGTAATAACCCGCTTAAAATTAAAATGCTCTACCTATCATCCTCTTTCTCTCTCGCTATATATGTACTAATTATACGCATATTTTTTCGCATTTATCTCTTAGTTATTTATATCCTTCTCTCATTCATTATCATTCTCTGTTTTTCTCGCTCTTTCTCTATGGGATAGTCCGTCTTTATCTCTATCTTTGTATCCCATCCTTTCGTTCCTCTCTCATTCTATTTATTTTCTCTCTCTTTTCGTACGCTTAAACCTGATTAACGACTTTTCGCACGATGCAATTTTGAAAATATTTCCGTCTCTCCGCCAAGTGGACCTGGAGCGATCATTATTAGGTGTTACCCTCAGTTCGGGCTGGCGTAATGCAATTTTTTCCGGCCATTTCACTTACTGACCACTGGCTGGCCGAAGTCCATCCCTTTAGGTCACTTTTCACCTCCCACGTCCCTGTTAATCTTACCTCGTTTCTTTCGACGAATCAGTTTCTCTCAAGACGGTAAATTTTCAAGGGGATGAAAAACGGGCAACTATGCAGAGATTCTGTTTGAATTATATGTGTCTTGGAGTGTCCATCTTCAGACCTTAGATATATTATGTCCGGTCAAAGATAACACATTTTAATCGGAATTATGCAAGATATTTATATATTACAAACATGACTTGCAAATATATACGTGCTACAGTGGAAACGGGTATATCAATTGCGTATCAATTCATATGTAATATTTATTTATTGCTAGAAAGGATGCCCGACTCTGCCCGGAATTTAATGAAGATCAACGAATGTTCACACTCCCAGATTTTTATTGCCAGCGAAATCGATTGAATCGCCATTTTCTAATTAAATCTGATGTAGCTGGGGTCTCATCACAAAGCACCGGGAGAAACCTTTACATACTTCCTCGCGATGACTCACTCGACAATACATTGCAGTCTACAATGCATTGTAGCACACCTATTGTTGATGTTATAATATTAAGTTCATATATAATGGATTAAACTAATTTTAACATACAAAAGTGAAGTATTATATCTTAATTTCCGTGTAAAGAGAAACATTCATTTTGAACGCGCCCCCGGATAACAAAGATCGTACTGTGTATTTGACATGCTAGGTACTACTAGTGAAGTGATAATTGCTTGAAGTTAAAAATCAAACGAGTCAAGTAGCAGGCTTCAATCGGTCTTTAAAAAGAAACCATCATTTTAAACCCGCCATTTCCATACCAAAGAAACTAATGTTGATTTTATATGCCGGGTCTTTCGACTTCTATGGTGATACAGCGTATTAAATACCATCATGAGGTTAGTCTGTGTAAGGTGTTTGATTTGGTAAAAATCACGTGTTTTATGATCAGTGCATTACTGGGATTTAAGATACAATAATTAATACGGCGGATGTAACAAAGTAAAGTAGGAAATACTTAAGAATCTATTTGGCCATGCTTAACTTGATGAGAGTTAGCTATGACTTTTTAATGCTATTGTTCTACATTATCGGAAGAGGGCAATAAAGAATTTTGTACAAATATTTTTAATGAGAAAAATATCTTAAATGTCGTTTCCACGTTTGTTCAAAATCTTTCAGAAATTACAACGCGTCAACCAAATAAAAAGCAACAAGTAAAATCGGACGAAAAAAACAACGAAGACACACGAGGAGATTATCCCATGATCTCTGTATTTTGCTATAGTCAAGGTAACTCCCTCATCATATAATAATGAGTAGGAGACATTTTCAATGCCGTATACTATATAATACCATTGTTGAGTTTTATTGCACAACTCAAGGATAATTAAGAAGAAAAATATTGTTTCCCTAAGAGAATATACCGTTTAACATGTCAATTACAGAAATGACCAAAATATATTAATTGAAATATAAATTGCTCTCCGGAATAATCATAATTTCCAGATTCCGTTCCGTATTAACTGTTCTTATTTGCCGAATTGAAAATACTGTTCTAATAATCGAGTGAGATAAGGCATATTTTGAAGCTGAAAACTGATTTTTCCCGAAAACGCTTCAAATTTTATATATATATATATATGCTGTTCTTTATTTTTTTTAATTAAGTCAAATTTTGACTAACGTTGCCGTTTTGTAGTTAGCCTCAATGTTACTATACATTATTTTCAGTATAACCGCCTCTCAAATGAATAGTAACCTCGTTTTGGGCATTTAGTCGACCATACATTATGGAATAAACCATAAAAACTATGCCAACCCTAAATTCTATGCATAATCACGGTATTAAGTAAAGGGATTCAATAAGAACTTACAGGTTTAGATACGAATCCTACGGAAAATAGTTGCCCCGAAGTAACAACAAAAACTGTATTTACAACGGTTGTTAGATTGCCATATGCATTTTTATAGTCTAACGGAGAATCACAGAATAAGTGCGCTGCTTAAGATTAGAATGTTGAACCAATAAACGCGATCTGACTTTCGAGTGTACTTATACAAAATGATAATTATCGAAAAAACCTGATCAATTATTATCAACCACCGATTGGTCACCAGCATACTTCTATTGTTACGTTATGACATGGTCCTCTTCTAGTTCCGATCCTGGTGTAAAAAAAATGGGAGGAGATGAAGAGAAGATGAAAAAAGATTACCACTTACACAATGAAAATAATAATATCATTCTTTATCTACTAACTTATATCTCGTACCCAGAAAAATAATCCCTAAACTTCCAAATATATCAACGTATTAAATCTATGCCCCTCCGTTTGTCGAGTATCTCCATGTATATCCTAATTCCTGAGAGCATAATCATAGACAAAATACAGAAATCCAAAACGATATTTTTGTATAAATTATCTCTATAACTTAGACGACCCATGTATATATATATATATATATATATATATATATATATATATAATTATTTCGCGCCTTTAAGACGATAGTTCTTAAAAGTTGAGCACCGTCTGAGAAATAAAAGACTGTTGGTAAGCGTTGTGAGAGATCATGATTTTTTTTTTCGTACAACTTTGGATCGTCTTAATAACGCCGTACCTGTGTTTGGCTTAATCAATGGTAAATCCATTCAACTCTCTTTGAAATTGACGGTTGCCAAAGGTTAACATTCTTTGCTAATTGAGTCAACGTTGGCTTCGTGATAGTGTTCTAATTCTTTGAACCAGAAGTAATCGTCAATTTCTGCGCTGATGACTTTGAAAGCATTAAACACTAGTTAGTATAATATATATATATATATATATATATATATATATATATATATATATATATATAGTTAGTAACACTAGTGAGTATAATATATATATATATATATATATATTTATATATATATATATTCGACTGACCGTGGCCATGAGTGTTCAACGAGAGATTATTTCGGCTAAATAAATTAGTTTTCTGGGTTGGCGTTAGATACAAAGACAAAAAGGCATTAAATGAAGGTGGCTCTGTGATCCCAGCTTAACAACGTGAATAGAGCATGCATTTCGTTGGTAACACAATAACCCTACCTTTATTGAGGGAAAATCTTGGTAACTAACGCTTCAGATCTTAAACCGACTTAAGTGAAGGGAAATCGATTAAGCAAAACGCGTGCAGAGACGTTAAATCTCTGACTCAATTACTGGTGCGCTGAGCAAAATATTTATTTCATATCTTCGTATTGTGAGATATAGGACTGTTTGGTTATGTATCGCCACTGTAAATGGAGATTCGATATTTGGATATAAATAAGAAGTTTATTTTTATAAAGTATCAGTTGACGATCGGGACGGAGGTTAGGGTCTGCAGAATAAATGGTTTTCGAGCATGTAGGAAAAATAATCGAAACCAGTATAACATATATAGTTACTAATTTAATTTAACCGGTGTTCATTTTTCATTTGGCTTATCAAAACTTTTAGGTATTAACGCAAACCGAATTAGCCTATTCCCTTTTATTAGTTTTCTGATAAATATTAAAACTTGTCGAAATATGATTTAATAAATCTAAAAAAAATTAATCATAAATATCGTTCTCCATAACTCTTGATTTCTCTCTCTCTCTCTCTCTCTCTCTCTCTATATATATATATATATATATATATATATATATATATATATATATATATATATATATCCACACACACACAGCCACACACAAACACACACACACAAACCCACCCACAAACACACAACCCCCACGCACACAAACACACACACAAACACACACACATACACACACACACACATATATATATGTATATATATATATATATATATATATATATATATATTCAATTAGCCCTCTTGCATTTATCTTCATCGAAATCGTTGAACTCGCACATCTTTCAATCTAATCGATTGATTGGTTATCCTAGTTGGGACTTCTCACCTTGTTTATGCACCGGGAAAACTTCACATCCCTCTTCGCAGTGACTTAGTCCATGATATATCGTAGTCTATAATGCACTGTAGAGAATATGATATTGATTTTATAAACTTATTTTGTATAATGGCCTGAATAAAAATTTTATATGCAAAACTCAATTATCTTATTCCAATATTAATGTGTGGCTGTCTTATCAAAAAACCGTCCTTATATAATGATTTCAGTAAATATTAAGCACACAAAAGTAACGTATTATTGTTTCTCTAAACAGAAGCATTTACTTTGAACGCGCCTCTGTATTATAAAATAATATAAACTTAGTCTTATATACTGGACCTTCCTGCTTGTGCGGTAATAAAACAGTTTTTGATATTAGGCTGTTTAAATGTGTAAAATTTGGCCAAAATACTTTCTTCTCTCATCCGTTCTGAAGTGTATAGCGCGGAAATTCTCACAAAAAATGGCCACATAGAAGCACATTTTCCTTTGCACCAGCAAACACTTTTTTATGCTTACGCAACCCTCGCTGCACGATGTGGTAATAACTCCACGCAGAAAGATTAGAACCAGTCAACCGGAATTCAAACTCTATACTTTCAAGAATTCTCAAAGAAATAAATTAGAATTAAGTTTTGTATACAATTTTAAAGGATATTTCAACATACAGAAAGCTGGTCAAATAGGGTTTAACTGGATTTCTGTACGCTAAAGGGAGTTTATAATAATATATTCATGAATAAGATATAATTACATTAACTTATCGACACTAGGGTTCGATTCTAAATAAATCATTAATCTAGATAGTGGCAACAACTGCCGGTCGAAGGATGAAGGCTACAGAACTTATTAGTTGAGCCATAATCGCCTTTGTGACAAAAAACAAAACAGTACAAATATGTGGGGCAACCAAAAAAATATTATTAAGGGATTCTTTATCCCAGATGGTGATTCAACAATTATTTCTGTACATTAGATTTGAGTTAAAAATTATTTTGGTGGGGCAGAAAACAAATGTATTATATTATGTTCTACATATTGACGTTTTTACAAAAAAAAAGTTTTGGTGATAGAAATTTCCATTTGTTTTATTTTTGCAAACAAAGAAAAACAAAACAGTTTGATACAGCTACAGCTGTGGATATTTTTCTAGGGTAAGTAGGGTTAATATATCATCTGAGCATCTTCCATGTAAACAACTATACAGTAAGCAGAAGCTTGAAACATATGTGCAAAGGGTGGTCTACGAACATGAATGAATTATACCCCGAGATATTTTTAGTCGATTTTCCAAATTGTCAAAAGAGAGAATAGATTTTTCCAGCTATAGCGTCTTAGAGTAGAAAGAAGCACGACAGCTTATAATTGTATAACGGGTATGTTTATTGATTGAGATTGTCGGACTGACTTCCTCATCTTGGTTGTTATTGTCGTCATATTTAGCTAACCATTATTTTAATAAACGAAACGACTATTTCCCTTATGTATGTTAATACTTGAGAGTGACGAAAACAACCAAGATGAGGATGTCAGTCCGATAAGCTCAATCAATGAAAACACCTCATCTAAAAAATAAAGACAATTACTATCCAATCGGTACGGACCCGTCATTAGGATTGAATGGCGACACCTAGAAAAGCGTCATATGAAAAAAAAATAAATAAAGTGACGATAACAACCAAGCTGAGGAAGTCAGTTCGACAATCTCAATCAATGAAAACACCTCATCTCACAAATACAGACAATTACGGGTATGTTAATTCATTTATTTATTTATTTATTTTTTGAATGGATGAATGGTCCAAATATTTTTCAACAAATTAACTAAAGATTTAATGAAGTTTTCAATTAAATAGTCAAATGATGAGGCAATCCTAGAAACTAATAAAGAAAGGCTACTTTTTGTGTGTTGAAACGTAATGATTGAGCGTTGATGGATGAAATAACTGTTTCTTTTTGGCTCGAATAGATTAAGTCAGAATGATTTTTAAGAAGTTTTAGGAAATAGTGTGCCGTCTCTGTGGATGTTAACCTACAGATCACAATATATACTTAATGAAAATGTTAACGGGTCAACTCGTAATTTTCCTTTGCTCTTGAAATAAATCATTTACAGCTGTAAGAGTAAAAAGACAAGGCAAGTACATAGCAAGTCAGACAATCACCTTAATCTTAATCCGACGTCGTAATACATACGAACTCTTCCACTCTATTTGTAATATTCTAAATTAAGATTTTATTCTCACAGGGTCTGAAAATTGTTTTTATTGATTCAGATCAAATTAATTTGTTACACTTTCAAATCTATACAGTAAAACCGTAGTACAATTTAACGTACATATTTACGTATGTCACGGTTTCTAGATCATCAACTGTTTGATCGGGAGATCCTATTTATTAAGGAGGAGGATATAAGTTTATAAAATACTATTAACATAAAATTATTAGTATGTAGATACGCTAATTTAATGTTCGTAGAATCTAATCATATTCCATCTTTCGTTTTAATTAGTACGATAGTCCAATCACTAAAAACGCAATAGAAATAATAAAATTAAATAAATAAAAAACAAATGATGTCGCTATAAGGTTGTACGTTAAACTAAAATATTAACGAGTAGCATCTATTCTTCCTTAAGATGTTTTAATGATATTGTGTTGTCTCCGTTCACGCCGAGCGTCAATACAATGGAAATATATCAAAACTCTTATAAAGATACTGGAGATAAACCGTAATAACCAGGTAATTTCTGGTATTACATTAACCAGATTAATTAACTAAATAATTTAGTTTTGATAAAAAGAATTAAAAGGATATCGCGGCCTTTCCATTCTCGTTGAACGTCCACAGAATGCCTAGTAGCCATATATTACATATATAAAACATTCAACTCTGGAATTCGTACAGGTCCCTCTAGTATTAAAATAAATAAGGGGAATAGTCGTTTCGTTTATTAAAATAATGGTTAGCTGAATATGACGACAATATGTATAGAAGAACAAATAAACGAAGGACACTTCAAGGAAATCAGAACCACTTTTTGTGTGTTGAGACGAAATAATTGAGCGCTGATGGATGAAATAGTAAAATTTGTTTTTAATTCGTACGCTGTCTGAGCGTATGCGGCATGTTCGCATATGTAAGAGTAATCTAAACTACAAAGAAGTGTTCTGAAATATTATGCCGTCTGCGCGGATGTAAACCAACGGATCAAAATTGATGAAAATTTGAACGAGTAACATCATACTAATCCCTTGCTCTTGAAATAAATCATTTATAATTGCAGTAGACAAGACTATAAGTACATAGCAAGCCAGAAAATCACTCTAACTTCAAAATTATTTTTCTTAATAGTAATAAACGTTAGATATTTATTGAAAAAACTAATCACTTTAGCATGAAAAATATTTCACATTGACTTCTGTAGAAAGCACCGTGTTATTCGCACCAGATCCGGACAATGATAATTATTTAATGAGTATAATATTACAGAAAACATTAAAGAAAAACAACTTATTTTTATAAATTTAAAAATAATTTAAATCTTAGCTTTTGCCATTTTCAATATCTATTGCTTCCATCTGATTTGTTCTTTTTGAAATACGTGTTGTGCTGTTAAAACCTTGTAACATAAACTATCTTAGTCTTTAATTGTCTAACACAATTTATAATGTTATCTTCATCAATTAAAATAAAAGCAAATGATGTTGGACTTAAATATCTTCTTTTTACAATTTTAAATAAAATATTCGACAGACACGAACCAACGAAGAAGACGCGGGCTTCATTTTCACCAGAAGTCACGTCGGAACTGGCATCGGCGTCTAGACAATTTTATGTTCGTGTAAGTACGACAGTTTTATCCCCCTCTAATAAAATCTATTTTTGCAATTTATTTGCGTCTAAATAAATTATACGAAACTTTATTTTCTCGGCGTCTTTTTAAAGAAACTGCTTGGTAAAATTTTCAGTACTCATCGGTCATTTGTTTAGAAACTGGACGCTTTGATTGGCGATAATTAATTCATTTTATCACTTTGAATAAGACACTTGTTTACTTTATTGTCAGTGCAAGTTAGATTATAAAATCGTATTATTATTATTATTATTATTATTATTATTATTATTTTTATTATTATTATTTTAGGACAATCTGTATCGTGTCTAGTTTTAATTGTTTATCACCAATAATTAATTCGGAAAAAAATCACATATTTTTACTATTTCACTTCAAGACAAACTTTCCTTAATTAGACTAAAGTGTCAGCGATAATAGCAATATAAGCATCAAATATGATATATTGATTAATAAAACGGTACGTAAAGTGTAAGCTAAAAACAGAAAAAAAAGCTATATCGAAAAATATAAGTGGAGGAAAAAACGTAAGACAAATAGTATAAAATATTATTACTACAAAAAAAGTAATGTTTATTATCCTTTCTATATTCAATTATATTTGCTTCCTAGGCTAATTTGTGCATTTATCAGATTAACCTGAGTCGTCATGTTTCTAGAAATCATAATTTGTTGTATTCTAAAAGTTATTCCATGTAATCCGTTTCCATAAGTGGTTTCAATTTTTACTTTCTGCTCTAATTGCAGATCATACTAAAGGTGCACAATTTTACATGAAATAAAATTCTTATATACACTATTCTATTTCTTTTACAATAGTATACTTCTGTGTTTTCATCGCGTATATTATTGTTAGAAATGAGGCCCATCCCCAGTTCTATTGATCATTGAATAAGCGGATTATATTTTAAGCATTCTTACAGTAAGCTATGTGGTTGTTTGATATATTTTGACTACTTATAGTTTATATTTACAAAATATTATAGAAATGATATTTCGAGCAGGGAAATTGGTTCATTCTTGATTCTTTGTTGAAGACCTACTAATTTTATGTCTACTATTTCATTAAAATCGTATGATAATTTCGCATTTACCCGAGCAACGCTAACACGTCCTATTTTACTCAATTAATCAAGACACGAGTGTTTTCAGTATTTTTTTCTTAATATTTCCATACAGCAATACACTGGATCATGTTTATTGTTCGGTATTGCTTAAATAATATCTCTTTTTTTCATTCCTCTTGAAATCAAGTCATATTTGCAGCCTAATACAATATAATACATGACTTTACAAACTGATGCCTAACACGCTTACAAAAATACGCTTAAACAATAATCCACTAGAAAAAGGTAGTTAAAAAAAAACGATTTATTGTACAAAGTATTTCCATACAAAAATTAATTTCTGGGATCAGATTTCATAGTTTTGTCTGAAGTTAGTGATGCAAAGTTGCTGTTTGATGAGCCAATGACGTTCTGCATCTAATGCGGTACACTGCAACGTCTGCTCAGACTATTACGTCGAAGTCGGATGTACTTCTCTGGACGCAGGCTTGGGCAGGTAATAAGGAGGCGAAGTTTTGTCTAGTCATGCCCCCCCTCTAGGAATTGCAGACGACATCTGACTGAAAGGTAAGCAAAGACGGTCGAAGCCAACGCCGGTGCAGAGGTTGCTGAAAATGTGTTCACGTGCTTCACCATCTGCTTACCACGACTCCAAACCCACTTTTTTGCATATGGTATTGCCTTAGCGCTTATATATATATATATATATATATATATATATATATATATATATATATATATATATACTCGGGGTTTTTTATATTCAAAAGTAATGGACTAATGAACTCAACGAGGTTGTTAGATAGTGCTCAATAAAAAGAGCTGATAATACTAATAATAATAGATTATTCATTGAACTTTTGAATAGTCAAGTCGCTGCCTGATGATATCTGTTGTTTGATTGAAACAAGTGGCTATTTGTAGCAGCGGGATGTGAGCATGTTTATATAACAATAAACAAGTATATATATATATATATATACATATATATATGTATATATATGTATATATATATATGTATATATATATACATATATATATATGTATATATATACATATATATATGTATATATATACATATATATATATGTATATATATACATATATATATATGTATATATATACATATACATATGTATATATATGTATATATATACATATATATATGTATATATATGTATATATACATATATATATATATGATTATACATATATACATATATATATATGTATATATATATATATATAAATATATATATATATATGTATATATATATATATATATGCACAGGTCATTGTACATAGGTGATTGACGTAGAAAAAATTAAAATGTTTAAATTCAACAATATTTTACGCGGTTGTCGGTTAATGGAAGCCAATTGGATACGGTCCTTGCTAATCGAGCCAGAGATTGCCGTTCGAATCTCTCGACTGGTGTTAATCGTGACACCCTGCACTGAAGATTATCGAAAGGATGGGACACTAATGTCCGTAGGTATTTAATTATCATAGTAAAAAAAAATGTATGACAGCCCTCGTTTCTTATCGTTGAGCACTTTCAGTTGAATTAAGTCTGTCAATTTAGCTCCAATGCATAGATCATCATATAACGATTTGATCACTGAGTGACTGACGTGAAGAAAAATTAAAATGTTTAAATTCAACGGTATTTCCTGGGAGTAATAGTAGCTGATATGATACGGTCTTTGCTAATCGAGCTAGAGATTACTCGTGTTGCCGAGTTCGATTCTGTGGAATCGTGACACCCTGCGCTGAAGATTCCCGAAAGGATGAAACACTAGTGGCTGTAGGTATTTAATTATTATTGTAAAATATAATTATATGTAGTCATGGATATACAGTCCTGTTTATTTGTATCAGTGCCGATAGACTAGCACCTCTGCCAAGCCAAGGATTGAACCTAGATCCATCGCGTTGACAGGCAGCAGTTCGACCGATCGACCCACGAAAGCTGTGCCCGTAAATGATATCGCCAAATGTCTATTGTAAACAAATATTCGTCCACCACTTTTATAGTGCTTAAACCGCTTATTTATAAACAAACAGCGAGCCTCGCATTATTCAGACAATTAAGTAGCGGGTGAGATTATTTACGAAAGTTCTCTACCCAAAGAGAAGGGCTTAAAATATATTTGTAGTCATCGACATACAGTCCTGTTTCGTTGTATCACAACTTATCAGTGCCGCTAGTCAATCACATTTCCCAAGCCGAGGATTGAACCTAGAGCAATCGCGTTGATAGTCAGCACTTTTACAGATCGACTCACGGGAGCAGTGCCCATAAATAACTTCGCCATATATATATATATATATATATATATATATATATATATATATGTGTGTGTGTGTGTATGTGTGTGTGTGTTTCTATACATTCTCTTTTTAATAAGTATATACAGTTATAAAGATAGAATATGAAATAGAGAATAATAGATATTGCGAAATTCTACATATGCGTGTACAAAGTACAATAATAATTAAGAAAATACAGCGAAATAAAAGGTTTTTTTCCGAGTTTTTATCTATTGGTCCACGTGTAAAACATTTACAATAAGAAATTTTCTACCTACAAAGAACTGCAAATATTGTTCATGTTTTATCTCCCCCTACCTCCTTATTTTATTCCAGAAAATATCTATCTGAGGCACAAAAGCGCATTGCTGAATCCCTGTTGAATATAGCGGCATCCTATTGACTTAGAAGGTGTCGGTTCTACTCATTATTAGTCTGATTTCTCGCCAGTCAATATACCATTGCTACTTACACTCAAGGTCATATTACTAACGTCTTACTGGCAAACAAGAAAACTTTATCTATGGGTCTGATCAGCTACTGACCCGTTACTACAAATACATTGCATATTTTATTGATATTCTGTAATCATTGCCTTGATATTTAATTGAATGAACATCGCGTGGCGTTGTCTTTTTTCATTACGTGTTGAAAAAAAAAGTCAAATGTGCTGTTTACTCGTCACAATAAAATACATTAAACATTAGAGCGGATCTACAGTAACTTCGTATTCTTCAGAAATTTATCTAGTAAATTTTTTTGAGGGGTCGGAACAAAAATGGAGACATAAAAATAAATTTATTTAACTACATTTATTCTAACCATATAAGGCGGATATTTTTAGGTAAACATGGAAAGTAAAAATAGCATCTCACGTCATTTTAATAGTTATGTTCAGTCGACATAGTTTTCAAATAAGATCGTCGGAGTTACCAAATTTATTTATATAACTAGCAGGCAACCCAGCATTGCCCAGGCGTAAAATAAAGTCCAATATGGTATTTTTAATAATGCAGAGTTCGTGTGTATTATTATATTATATTGGATCAATATATGGTAATAATTTGCAAAGGTAAAGCAAGCACCGAAAATCGAAAACATAAATTTATCATATGATTTACATTTTCCTTTGATGTAAATGCCTGAGGTATGATAATATATTTTCTGCTAAGCTAAAAAGTAAAACATGAACTAATAGTTATTATATTACGTAATGCTGTCGTCTGACCTTCACTTGGTAAAATCTACGTTTATATTATCCCAATTTTACACCGATCCTCCCCAGCTACAACACAAATATAAAGTTTAGCATGGGGTCCAACACCTCATATATAATGATTCACGTCTATAGACCACAACTGACAAAAGAGTAAGGTAGGCAAAATTGTATAAACAAATATATATATATATATATATATATATATATATATATATATTAATATGTATTAAGTAATGTGATTTATAATTTAAAAATTTTAAAAAATTTTTAAAAATTTAAAAATCAAAATTTAATTAAATTAAAAATCAGTTTCATAAGAAGGAACAGCAACAAAGTCAATTATCTGTACGATCGTTTCGGAAATCTGTGCTTTTTATTTGTGGTATACATGAAGTCACGTAGAACAATTATACATAGTTTTTTTGGTAAGCACGGTCTCCTCATCAGCAAATTTAGGAGGATTTCTATTGAATTGAAAAGACACCAAAAATAAACCTAGCATTAAAAGTAAGGCAGATGAATCTGAAAAATTGAAGTAAAAGGTTTGGATTTAAAATTTATAAGAAAATTAATAAGAAAATTGGTATAGGTTAGAGATAGAAATGAGTAGAAAAAATATATATTTTTTTGAATTTACATAATAAATTTGATTTAAAAATATATAGATATATAATTACCTTTTGGTTTTTCTTTTTTTGAAATCAGGAACTGTATTTAAAGTAGTCATTTAGATGTTTGCTATAGCTTTTTATTTTATTGAATGATGAATTTTAAAAGGGCGACGCTCGTGCAGTAAGTTGTTTCCGTTAGCGTATTTTAATTAATTAAGACAGAGACTGGGCGTCTAAAAATTAAGCTCTCCTTGTATTTATTGCAAATAAAATTGGAGATGACTGAACTTATGCATTCAAGATATAAAAGTAACATATTTTTGTTGCCGCAAAGTGAGACCGTAAAGAAGCAACACCTGTCATGGATATACGTCAGAAGTAGAGATCGGTCATTGATTTCCTCCATGCAGAAAATATCCGATCGATATATACCGGACACTGTAAAATGTTTATGCAGCCGACGCAATTCTTGTCAGCACAATAACAAGATAGCTACGTCGATTTCAGGTGACATATATGTAAATGAAACTACGCACTCTAGACTTCTACGACGATGGCTTCAAAATAGGCTGTCAAAAATGCCTTGAAAATACATTGCATAAAAAATAAAGCAGAATTATGGAGCACATAGTGTCGCTCGTTATAATAGTACTATTCCCATCCTCGTCACTTTTTTCCTATGTTTAGGATAATGTGTCAGTTTAAATGTTTATAACGGATAATGTAATGAATTACATAAATACGAGTATATCATAAAAATGTGTTTATATTGGTCGGTTTTAACGATTAATTCATTGCATAACGTCGCGCACGGTTGAATATATGTGTTTCTTTTAAACATTCATATAATTAAGCAATTAGTCATCATCTATTTTTGCTTTCAACATCTATTTTATATGTATAATTAGTACACACACATATATACGCACATGTACACACACACACACACACACACACACACATATATATATATATATATATATATATACATATATATACACTTAATGCTTATAAGAGCCATTACACTTACCTCCAATCTCTCTTTTCCTCTATTTTTCTCGATTTTAAATATACATCTTTATATATGACACACGTATTGAACTCCTACATCCTATCGTATCATGACACGCTGATTAACTCTATTACTTGCAAGGATTATCCAATATGTGATTATCCCAATTTTGTCTTACACCATAGTAATCACTTTAGTTGTCCAGCTTTTCTCTATCCATATGCATACTGTTTGGCATGTTATCTAGAAACCCAATTATTTCGATCCTCATGTGCATATTGCTAGAAATCACAGTTTAACATATGAGAAAGCACGTCTTCTGTTCTTTTGGTGAGATCTTTCGAATATGAAATGCATTGTTATAAACATCATATGCATACTGTACTCAATATTATGTAATATCTGTATTGAATTAACGATTAAATTGATATGCATTAGTATTTTTGTTAATTGTATTTTTATATTTCCGATATGCACGCACACACACACGCGCACACACACACACACACACACACACACACACACATATATATATATATATATACATTCTAATATATATATATTTGTTTTTAGACAAGAGGTAATGTATTACTACCGAGTCATGACCATGTTTCGGTCAGCTAGTTTTTAGTAACTAGATATCCCATCAGGCGGTCTAGCCTATACGACAGCAAACTTTGCAACGAAAGTATCGGGTCAATATCCGGTAAAAGACATTCATAATAGAAAACAAGGGGTGGAATTAATACATGTGTAAAACAAGACTGATAAGGAGTGTGGGAGTAAAGTAGATAGGGTGGTGGTTTAGGAAGATAATGTGGCGACATTGGAACATATAAAGAGACGTTATCTCATTGTGTTAAAGTTAACTTGTCTAATGCCTACAGTATACTTGTGTATAGCAGGTTTAATTTAGGGGCGGGTTTACATTTCATTATAATTTCACAATATTTATGCAAAATTAGTTTTTTTTTAAGGTTGAAGACGTGTAAATTAAAACCATGTTCTTCTGCCGTTGCATCCTCCTCACTATTAATTCTCGCTATACTCTTCCGTATTAGTTTACCCCGTCAAGAGAGAGAGAGAGAGAGAGAAAAGGGAAAAACGTAAGGGAGCAAATGAGAGAAGACACGAAAATAAGAAGACGATGAAAGAAAAGGGAAGATACTGTAGATCAAAAATAAACTTAAAAGGAAGATAAGGTTAATAGTTGTTAGAATTTATCCGTTGTTAACTCCCGTCAAGTGGGAATAATCGTTAAAGATAGATGGTAATTTAGGGTGATCTGCCGGCTTAGTAACTACACAATTGACGATAATTAATAATTATTTTTATTGAAGTTATTTTTTTTTATTATTATTTATGTATACATAGCGATACGTACAGATCTTGGCACTACTACCTATTCATATACGCCTTCGCATATATATATACATATATATATATATATATATATATATATATATATATATATATATATATATATATATATATAAGTTGCTCGCTTGCTTAGCATTGCCGGATGGCATCGTCCTTTCGAGTAAAACCCCCTACTTGTGAGACATCGGCTAGGGGTTATTAGATGGTTCGATGGCCGCGTCCCTTGTCGAGACGAATAGGTTAAGTTCACAGTGGGTTTCGGCGCGGTGTGCTTGATCTGTGTCGGTTAATAGAAATTCTTGTGTGCGGGGAGTCGGCTCAGTTGGTACAGTGCTTGCCTCACATGCAAGAGGCTCGGGTTTCGAATCCTGAGTTTGAATGTGTCTAACTGCTGAGCCCAAATGAGGGCGAAACTCGAGTCTTGGACTTCCGGTTCGCTGACTGCCATGGCTCTTGTGGGCTGCGACGTTGTTTGGCTGTGGAATTTATTATATGTATATATATATATATATATATATATATATATATATATATTTATAAAAATATATTCATATATATGTCCATATATATATGTATATTTATATATATTATAGATATATAGATTTATATATGCATATTTATATGTATATATATGTATATATATATATGTATATATATATATATATATATATATTATATAACTGTTAAAAATTCAAATGTTCTTCGTGGTCGTAGGATATAAAAATTGATCGGGCTTAGTTTTAGTTATTTAGCTCTAGTGGAATAGTGTTATTGGCTTAAACGATATAAGGCTAATATGTTTAGCTTATATTAAGGTTACTTTATTATTGTGTTCTTTTGCTTTTGGAGTTTTGTCATACTTGTATCGGGGTCTTAGTATGGCCAAGCAACATTTGCATTTAAGTAAACATTTGTTGAATATTTATATTATGGGTAAGCATAATTAACCAATTTTAAGGGATAAATCATTGGGTATCTGACGTATTAGCATACGCATAGTAAATTTTAAAGTGTATGGGTTGAGGCGAATAATCTAATATTCAGAATATGTGGAGAGATTGTTTGGATGTAATTGGTTGGATTATATTGAATAATTTTCATGAACGCTATTGACAGAGGTTTTACATTTGTGGAGATTTAGGTGAATGGATGTATTATTGCTGGATATTTTCATAAGTAGTATTAAAAATATGTTTATTCAGGATTTATGAAGTATAATAATTGTTTTTTTAGAGAATGGAGGTGCGATTTGTGATACTAAATGCATTGATTTTTACTGTTTTTTATGTAGTGTTTGTCCTCATCTTTTAATTTCGTGATAAAATGCTTCTCATTAAAGCAACGTAAACAAGGAGAAGTAAGTGATTGGCAAGATTTTTTAAGGATTTCCTAGTCAACAATTAAAATTATATTTTTCTTAGTTCATTGTAATATGCAGCCAGTAATGTTTGGTTCCTTTTATTGGGATTTGAGAATAACGTTTATGGCCCGTATATGTGTGTTCAAAAGTTTCGCTAAGATCACCGATGTATTATTTGTTAGTGATAACGCTCTGTTTTGCTTAAATACTAGCTAGATATATCACAGATGTTGTAAGGCAGTTCTGTTAGAGTGGATAATTTATAATTTTAAATAATTGCAAAGTTGCTTTTGTATAAGATAGATCGACTGATAAGGTATCTTATTACTATAAACTGTTTGGCTGAAACGTTCTCATTAGTGTGTAGCAATACATTGCTGCCTATGTAAGAACAACCAAAACAAAAATATGACTTGCTCTACTTTTGTATTGGGCAGTATTATATTAATCTCGTTATTCTTTACTGGATAGCTTACCTCTGAAAATTATCTCAAAGTTATATATATATATATATATATATATATATATATATATATATATATATATATATATATATATATATATATATAAAGAGCAAATAGTAAATAAACATGTTAAAAACACTTTGAAAAACGAGTTAAAAACATATTTAATCTGAAAAGGAAACACTTAATAGGTGGATAGTCCTTATTCCGTGGATTTTCGAAGAAATACTTTCCTTCTCATCAGAGGGTAGGAATTAGCCAAATGCATGATCGGATTTTGCATGCAAAAACATTTGATGAAACAAGTAAGTCAAAGATCTAACTTGATTACGAAAATCAAGCAGAGGGAATATGGTGAAGAAAAAGGTGATTATACGTGAATGGATAGTCTGGTGAAAGGTAAATTATCCAATGACGGAATAATCCAAAAAACATATTTTATTTTATTTTGTATATATATATATATATATATATATATATATATATATATATATATATATATATATATATATAAACTTAGATATCATTCAACAAAAACATTATTGGTAAAATTAAAATTTCCTTACTTACTATACATCCCATTAAAAATCTTGATGTATATATGGTGCTTATTTATTTTTCAGTATGATTGTCTTTTTTTTATATAATTCCACCCTCCAAGGATGTATAATCTTGATGATATTTCAAATTTTACATTAGATTGCATTTGCATGTATTTTACTGCTCCCGGAAACATGTGTGTGCCAATTCGTAAAAAGGCGGGAATAGATTTTTGTTTTAAATTTCGGTGAGATTAAACAATATGCATCGTTACACTTCCAATGATATATAAATCTATTAGATATTGTAACGTGCTTATAACATTGAAAAATAAACATAATAATATCGGGGTCTGTGGAAATTCCACAGGGGACTCATTCATATGTAATATGTTGATGTTACCAGATGTTCGGCGTGAATAGAAACGCTTTGATATTATTGTGGCTTTTCTGTTTCGAATGCAAATGTATTAATCTAAGCAACCAGGGGGACCCGGTGTAGCCCGGTCGTTACGTATGCTTAAATATTATATTTTAATTACTGCAGATTTAATATGTTATTATAGAGTATATGTTTTATCGGTTTTAATATGCTATAAAGTTGTGATTTTAATATATATATATTTATATATATATATATATATATATATATATATATATATATATATATATGAACTTGAGTTTCTTAAGCTATAATATAAACTAAACCTAAAACTTATTAAGAAATATTGATGGAATTATATATAATAATTCGATTACTGGAAAGCCATCAGGTATAATCACAACCGGAACCAAAACTTATGAATAATTCTTGGTAAAAGTAGTCATGAAAAATAAATGAGTTCAGTTCCATTAGCTTAAATTGGAACCAAAATCAAAACTAAGGAAGAATTTTGGAAAAATTACTTATTACAAGAAATGAAAGTTGATATCAACTAAACGACAGCCACTCATATGTAAACGTGACATAAAAAATAACACACAAGCTCGGCACTTGATATATAGATACTAAGATGAAAACCTTACAGATATATATATATATATATGCATGTATGTATATATATATATATATATATATATATATATATATATATATATATACATGAATTTTTCCATTTATTTTCTCGAAATTCAGGAAAAATCCCATACATCGGATCTTTAAAATGATTTTAAAATAAGAATTAATTAATGAATTAATAAATATCGCCCATTTAAAAAAAATAAATTCTACGGTATTTTAAGAGCTGTCATTGGGCTTATTATGGAAACTAACCGCGTTTTGAATATTTAACTCGAAGATTTGCATACAATTTTCGCCTGATTCATTAGATATTGATTAAGCAGCCTTGTTTTTATATCTTCTAAACCATTTTTTTACATTTTAAGGGAATCGTATATCAATAGATTTCAGAAAACCTAAAATATTGAATATTGAGTTATAATTTAATAACACTTTATAGTAATTTTAATCTACGCAAATCAAACTGTATGGTTCTGGATAGTTTAGCAGGTCGTCCAGGAAGTAAGGCCTTCTATTGTTTATCTAAAAAACTAAAACACTGACGAGACACAAAGACGTAAGTCGTACCAGTAAAACGAAAGACCATTCGTGTACATACTCATCACCATACTTAAAACTCGTTTTATTGCATGGAGGAATTCAATCACGCAATTTTTTATTCTGATTTTGTCTATGTCCATGTTAAACGTTTAGCCATCAATATCTGCAGCAAAAGAGGAAAAATTCGTGCCGTGATTGCATAAGTTCCGTCATCATAATAATGAAATTTCAATTCAAACCGAATAAAAAAAGGAAGAATTACCTTTTGAACGTCTATCTCATAATACATAAAGAGACCATCTAGTGCTTGATAGGGTAACTAGTATAATATAAAATAAAATCAATACGTATAAAAAAATCTTTATTTTCATCTGCATAGCTATCGTATCCTGATCATCTTTCACAATATTTTAAGAATTAGGTACTAAATTTATTTCAGGGTTAAAAATAAATATATAAAAAATATCTCTAACGTGGAAATAAGAAAATAGAGAAGTAATTAAAAAAACAAAACAAATTAAATGACATTTGTTGGCTATAAACGTCATATCACGCAAGGAAATACAACACAATAAAATCAGAAACTTCCAAATAAGAAAATAAATATTACGAAGAGAGTGCATATAAGAAGAAAATAAAACAGCAAATATTTGAAACTAAACAAAGGATTGTAGAGCAAAAACGACACTTTGTCCGTCGTAAAGGATCCCAATAAGAAGCGCACAGGGCAAGAACATTTAGCGTCAGGTTTTAGCCACAATCTAAATATATAAAATCTTGCACGCCATAATTTGCCCCGGGACTTCCTGTGTCCATCCCTTTGTATGCCCTTTTTAGACGGCTTTTTCTAGCGACTCTCGATGGAGAATAACAGTCGGATGACACTGTTAGTATTTTCTAGGCCACTAGTAATAAGGTTACTTTCCCGGGGCATCAGAGCAAGTAAACACATCTGAATAATTGGTGTATGTGCGTTATGTATGTCAATATATATATATATATATATATATATATATATATATATATATATATATATATATATATATATATATGGGTATGTATAAAAACATACACTTATATATATTTATGTATATATATATATATATATATATATATATATATATGTATATATATATATATATATATAAGCATACACGTATAAAGTGGCAGAAAGAGAAAGATAGATTGCATATATTATTTATCTTTTTTTAATTTTTATTCTTTTCTAATTGTTATCTTTGTTTTTTTCCCCACGTCCTTATCTTCTTTCATTTCTTTATTCCTTTCCTTTTTTTCTTTTTCTATTTCCATATACACCTTTACCACATTCTTTTTTCGTCTTCTTCCCCTACATTAAATAACACATTCCCCTTTTTATTGTTTTATTTTTTATGTTTAAAAAACATGTAATATACCCAACTGATAATAATTTCCTATGGCGCTGGATATCTGAACGATTTTTACTACAGACTTATCTTGTGTATAAGCTATATCGCCTGAAGTGGTCTGTGGTTACTAGTGACTAGCTAGCACACACATGCTTATAAATGTGTAGCGACATATTAATGATTATGTAAAAGAAAATAAACAGTAGAGTGCACATGTTTGCGTTTGTTTTTGTATGTTTGTACATGACTATGTTAATAATATTATGTATAAAAATTAACTAATGTTAAAATGTACAATTTTAAAATATTTCAATTATTAAAATCAATTCTGAAATACTGTTTGTGAAATAGATAATACCGCAAATATAAAAAAAAATGTCTGATATTTGTCTAATATTATTTTAACTCAGTTTAAATGTGATGTTCAAGAGGTCTGATTAGTAAAGTTTGTTTACTTTTTCTGAAGAGGTTAAACGGGAATTTCTAGGTAAAATAAAAATAAAAAAGGAAGTCAGAATCAAGCTAGAATGAAATAACAATAAAAATAAAAACACAAAAAAAAACAACAACTAAAAAACTGAAAGTAGAAAAATGCATTGGATAAACGTTTGGAAAGAAATAAAAATAAAAACGAGGAACCGAAATGTGGCTTTTCGAACGAAGTGTATAAAACCACAAAAGTCTCAATAAAAACGAGAATAGAATCAAATAAATAGAAATAAGAGAAATAAAACTGCACGAAATACAACAATAAATGCATATAAAGGACAAAAATTGGGACAACAATATAAGTAAACATAGAAAACTTTACTTCTATTTTTTTTTCTTTTTATATATTCGTATCTAACGATGATTTCGATAGAAAACGAATCGAGTTTTTACTGGACCCGACTCCATACGCCTCATCCTATAGTATAGTAAATTGAGAAGCAACTTTTATAACATCAGTTTTTCGCGAGAGCTCGGGTCAAGTGATTTGCTTTTGAGTGTCTTATGTGAATTTGATGGTCGTCAATGTCTTGTTTGTTCCATATATGCATCTGCATGATCAATAGAGGAAGATCGTGGGGTGACTGGTGAGGCGACGTGATTGGCAGAGAAAGGACATTATAGCTAATGGGTCTGCACAATAGCCGATACAGGACATCGAGGGCAATTAAAGTCTACACGGTTCCCAAAAACGGTAATAAAAAAGATTACAACGAAATATGGTAACGATAGAGTGTATACTGCATCATATGTATTTTGTTTTATAAATTTACTTTAGTAATGATATGCATATATATATATATATATATATATATATATATATATATATATATATATATATATATACATATATACATTAACAGACGTACGCGCACACGCATAGATATAAGAGGCCATTTTACTATACATATCGAATACACGTTGGATCACAATTTCATGAACGATGTATATCTATTATACTATTTTTATTGCAGTCACTTAAATGGCATATCCACTTTATTATACACCAATTTGGATTATGTATATTCATGAAAATTACATTTAATTGTATATTAGCCTATACAAAAAGAATATTTAAAAAACATAGATATTTTCAATTAAAGATGACGTCGTCTGTAAAGTTCTTAAAACGAAATGAACAAATAAAAAGTATAATCCAAATTATAAAGAAAACAATACGACGGAAAATGACACATTTAAATAAGACAATACCCATATAATCTAATATAAGATCCTCGTAGCTGAATTTAATTTCTTTATCTTCCTTTCTTCTTTATCTTCTACTTCTTAATTTCATTATATAGAATTACAGGAAATTAGAAATTTTACTAGAAATATGTATACGTGTTTTCGGCGGGGGCAGCCAGATGTATATGAATTACATAAGAACATTGAAAAAATACAGTTTGCATTTTTTTCTAAATGATCATGAACATAAAGAAATATGAAAGAGCGGATAAAAAAACCATTAAAAGTAAAAATGATTGTTGAACACACATATACTTCTAATAGAATAATTGATGATATGTTAAGATAATTCCCAATTGTTTTCAAATTAACAATTTCGAACTTATTTTTTTCTAACCTATCTCATTCACAATATGTATATATATATATATATATATATATATATATATATATATATATATATATATATATATATTATGATTTACCTTGTGACAGGAAATTATATGAAAATAATGCTTGCGTAATCATAAATATATACTCTTTATTTCAACTGACAAATTGGTTTGTGTAACTCTATCCCACAACAATATTGACTTATTATTATAGTTTTTTAGATAACTACTTTTTAAAATACCATTGTAAAAATGATATGTGTTGTTATATATATATATATATATATATATATATATATGTGTGTGTGTGTGTGTGTGTGCGTGTGTATATTTAAGGGCGTGTGCGTATGTGTGTGAGGGTATGTACCTTATTACTCTGTCAATTTCAGACATATATTAAAATTGAGATATGGTGTATCTAGTCCTGTGAACTAAATTCGATGTAGTTTTTAGCCGCACAAGAAAGTGTGAACAAGTCATAATTAAAACAAAATCAATTAGCATGTGTTAGTCGGCATAATGTGTATCATCAACGCATGCGCAATTATACGTATATACGCTTAACTGTGTTAATGTCTAAAGTTTTAGAAGGCACGTGTATTTACATGTTAGTGAATAGTCTTGAAATACTAAACGTTTTAGTTTCGATTCTAGCTGATGTAAGCCAATCATGATTTAAATTAGAAACTAGTACTATATATTCTTTACAATATATCAAGCAATAGAGTATACGCAAATAAATCTGAGTAAAATAACATCATGTGAAGGTGTATTCTAGTACCAATAATAGAACGGTGAATGTGTTTCAATTACAGCTGATAATCTTAACATCATTTTTTTACTTGCGAAAATATTTACATATATATATATATATATATATGCGTGTGTGTGTGCGCGCGCGCACGCACGTGTGTGTGTGGTGTGTGTGTGTGCGTGTGTGTGTGTGTGTGGTGTGTGCGTGTGTGTGCGTGTGCCGTACTTAAAAGCTGCACAGGAAAATGTAGTAGAGAGGAGGAACTTTAATATTTAAGTTACCTGTCGCATTGTTTAAATTAGATGTAGTGTTATAAAAGAGGCTGGAAGTGCTCCCTGTGGACATCTATGCATTTCTGGTCACGTTTAACAAAGTTTGTAGATATTGCTTGCAGATCTTCTCTGGCGATCCTCCTGATAGCATTGGTAATCTCCTCTTTTTATTCGTCTAGATTGGGAGGATTATTTGCATACACCTTTTTGTTTTAACGTCCCACAAAGAGTAAAATCACATGATGGAAATTCGAGGAACGTGGTGGTCATAACTCGCTGTTTATTGTTCTCTCTTCGGTAAACCTGTCACCTGAACTCGTGCCACTGATCTGTGAGACGGGTGGCATGTAGCGTCAACTTATTGGGGAAAAAATGCATTTTTACCAGTAGTGTCAGTGGGTCTTTAACAGAAAGATTTGAACGATCGGGCTACTTTTAAGTGGGTCGTCTTATCTGAATAAATGATTAAAGTTAGATTAGAATGATCGGCCTACTTTTAACTGGGCCACCTTGTATAAATCAATGAAGTGAGAAATGAGGATATAAACTATATACTAATGTATATATAGATTTATTCGTTTATTCAATAAGGGTGACATGAATTAGGGGGGTTGAGTACGTGAGAACTCTGTATAATATGAGGACTTTTATACCATGATGATGAAAGGAGCATGTTCAAAACCCCAGAGAAACTACTGCATCGATTGCATAAAACACTTTTTTAAATCTCTTTCACAATCCATCCAATGTTTATGTTGCTGCATTAGAGAATACTCTTCAGCGTTAACATCGTTCGAAACTTCATTACTGCATAAAACAGAATAATTCGAACAAAGCCTCTGAGCTGGATGTCCATATCAATGTACATCTTACGGACCACTTTTTGATACTGTCAGTATGGCAGAGCGACCTAGGTGACCAAGACTGAATCAATGCACTCCTGATTATGTTGTAAAAAGGATAGGGTACAAGGACTAATTGTGGAAATTTTCTCGCCGCTGACTGCAATGTGCACGTCTATAGCTAAACTGATTTGTGATATATCTGTCGTTAGATCCTCCAGGAGTCCTAGTGTGGTTTTAGAGATGGAAGATAAACTGTAGATATGGTGTTTTTTTTTACTAGACAAGATTTACAAAAGTGTATCGAGCAGCGTATGGCTCTTTACCGGGGTTTGTAGACATAACCAAGGAGTTTGACACAGTTAACAGTGTAGCTCTCTAAAAAGTGATGAAAAAATTTGGCGGTACACTTACTTTTGCGGAAAAGTTAACGCAACTTCATTATAGTATGAAAGTACGCATCAGTTCTTTTTTTTCTGTCACTTGGCTTTTTATATCTTTGTATTTTTGAACTAATTTATATATCATTTTCATTCCTCTACTTTTTATATTTTTTATTCTCTTAAATTTAATAATTACGTATCCTTAGAAGTCTTATCTATTATTTACTAGCAGGGCTACCCGGCGTTGCTCGGGACCGTATAAACAATGAAAAACAAAAGCAGATATTGAATATATGTTTTATTCTTAGGGGAGAGGAATCTTTCATCTCTATGTATTATTTGTTTTATCTACCCTAGGACTGGTATTGTTCATGTTTTATCCCTAGCGTAGGTAATTTACAGCATGTATATGAAATTGTTTTACCTTAGGGAGAAGAGAACAGGTAATATACAACATAATGTGTCTATATTACATCCCTGGCAACGCCTAGAAACCAGCTAGAACATGTATTTCAGTCAATCTTTATTACATCCTGGGCTATGCCGGGAAACCAGCTAATCTCTATTTAGTGACTTGACCACCAAAATACCTCCCTAAGTGTGTCCTTTCTTTTGAACTTATTAGATATAGGTATCTAGAAATTTGTGTGAAATTTTGTTGAATGCATTGTTCACTATGATTTTCTTATTGTTCTACACAATATCAACTGTAGCGAAATAACACAGTAAACTTAGTGTAGTGTTAGAATAAAGAGCAAAGGAAAAAATTAGAATCATATTCTGTAATTGCAAATCTAAATTTGCTAGCGTGTACCAGTATTTGCCAGGTTGTGGAAATTTGGAATTTATAACATATGTAGTGGCCTTTTCCTAGATACCTATTTTTATAATTGTTTCAGTACATTGCTACAAAATGTGACATTTGTTGGCGTTTGTAAAAAAAATCATGAATGTGCTTATATTCCAAAAAAGAAAATATCAGTGCACAGTATTGAAAGTGTTTGAGATTCAAAAGTCTGTAACATTTCTACTAACTTCATAAGATGTCATGTGAGAAACTTAATTGAATATCAAGACATTATCTGAAGCGTTTTTATTTTGGTGTAACGTATGTGTTTACAGTGAACCTCAACTTTTAATAAACAGATTGGTATGCAATGACATAGGCTAGGAATCTTAGACAAAATATATATAAATTGGAAAAATGTGTGAACAAATGAAAAAAAAAATGATCCGCTCTACTTGATGACATCAAGCACAGTAATATTTTAGTGAAGAAAATATGAAATTGATGTTCAGTGATTAGTTTGGATGAATGAGAAAATGTAATTGTTTGATGCATAAAAAATAACTCATTTGCTGTATTTGATATTAAGCAGCAAAAAAATAGTGATGTGAATATTTAGGAAAACATCAAATCAGATTATGTAAAAAAAAAGATGAAATTAGAAAATATATATTTTCTGTTTATGAGTTTTGCCAATCAAAATTTTGTGGCAGAAATTGGGTAATTACCATGCAATTTTATTTTGGTAAAATTCTTAAATTATTTCAATGTTTATTATAATTTCTTATTAGTGACTTGTTATCATCAAAATCCGCCCCAAAGAATGTCCTTTCTTTTATTAGGTATCAGAATAGGTATCCAGATTTCTACTTCTATACAAATATGATATTGTTGTACAGTAAATGTCAAATTGTTTTTCAAGTATTAGTTTGTAACGTTTGTACTGACTTCATCAGATGTCATGTAAGAAACTGAATTCTATGTAAGAAGACTTTATCTGAAGTGTTTTTATTTTGGTATATCATGTGTGATTTCACTGTAGTAATTGCGCTGAAAGCATGTTAATTACAAATGACAAAAGTTAAATCAATTTCTGATTCAGCTACACAATATAAACTAAAGGAAATCAAATTTGCAAAATAAAAGCAATATGTAGTTATGGGTTAGTTTGGAGTTAGAATAAAAAGCCAACAAAACAGTTAGTTTGTATTGTGTAGATTGGTCATTTCTGATAATATTGAGAGTCGTCAATGAAAATCTTAATTTCTGACAAAATACTGAATGTTTCTTGGATACCCATTCGTAAAAAGTACCTTTTTTGGAAAAAAAAATAAAAAAACACTCTCCGGATCACCTTCACCACCTTAAAAAAAAACAACTTTATTCTTCAAAAAATGTGCACATTGTTAGTGTAAAAAACAGATTCGCACCACTTGATGAAATCAAGCATAGTAATATTTTAGTAAAGAAAATATGAAATTGATTTTCAATAATTAGTTTGAATGAATATCAGAAAATGTAATTGTTTGATGCATAAGAAAGAACTCATCTGCTGAATTTGATATTAAGCAGCAAAATATTTCAAAACATAAAAATGTGAAACATAACATGAATACTCTCCGTTGTCACTTGAAAAGATTGACCTTGGTAGGAAGTTTATTAGATACTGAAATTGTGGTCTTGGTATGGTGTGCTTAATATTATTGTATGCAAAATTTAAAAACACAAAAGAGGGTACAATCAATATTGAAAAAGTAACATCTGTCACAGAAAATAGTAATTTATAAATGTCAAAAGAAATATTATTCTGTACTTAAAATGTTAAACTTACTGTTAACAATAATTTAAAATGGTGATCAGGATGAGTCCAACAACTTAGTCCTTGAGCTTTCTTATTGGTCATAGTAAAAAGAAATTGTAGTCTTTCAAGTTTGTTGGTCGCATTGGGATTCTTGGAATGTATCAACAGATTCCTGCATATGAATCTTTGTTAATTCCACACAATACAAAATATATATACAAAACAAAGTAAAGCAAAGTATAGGGTTAGTTGTGTCCTCTAATTATCAACCAAGTATATGTATTGATAAAAAGATAAAAGCAATGGAAATGTTTATTACAATGTATCAATATTAAATTTTTATCATGAACAACAAATCGAAATAATGATAGATATTTTGTGCTTATACGAAACTGGAATCAAGGATTGTCACCTGTGATTTTATATATGTCAATAGTGCATGCCACTACAAATGATATTAGCCAAATTAAGTTTTGTTTATTTCACCCATTATAAAATATATACACAAAATGCAGTAAACAAAGTTTAGGTTTAGTTAATGATAAGTTTAGGTTCGAGAAATAAGCAAAGAAAAGAAAAAAAGATACATTTGTTTATAGTGTGTAAATTGTAAGTTTGTAAATATTTAAAACTATCCACACTGGTATGTGGAAATTCTAGATACCTATTGTTATAAAGTTCCAATTCATGTTTGATATATCACTCTACATGTTCCCTGTTGCACCCCAAAGATGTAAATGATTATCGAGAAAGTGAAATGAAACATATTTGAAATAAAATAGAAACAAATGCTGATGTTTACTATATAAAACACTGTGTTCAATGGAATTGAGCCTTATACAATATTGGTGGAATAAAAAAATCCATTTTTTAATTCAATTTAAGAAATGAGCAAAAATTTGATATTTAAAATATTTGGCATGAAGAAAAAGAAATATAAGATAAAAGGTGATAAAGCAGTAAGAATCATATGCTGAATTCAATTAAAAACAAATATGATTGTCAAAGAAATATCATGAAAATTTTGTAAGTGAAAAAATTATTTTTTGATATATTTGGTTTCGAAGTATTAAGAAACATGTACAACTTCATTTTAAAGACAAAACGAAAACTGTACTAATGATAATGACAATGGTGAAAGGAAATTGGAAAAAAATGTATCAGAGGTAAAATGTTGGTCACATATACGTTTGTGTGGTATGCATGAAACACGTGTAGAAAATTATATTTTCTGATGCTGAAAGTAAGAAGAGAAACATTGTTAAAAAATGATCTAAAAGGCAATAGTAAAATCCTCATTTTTAGTGTGGGATATGTTGTTTGTTTCAATTGAGAAAGGAAACTTTAATTTATACAATTCGATGTTATAGATCACAAGTTTGATTACAATAAACATTGTGTTCTTTAATTATCAACCAAGTATATTTATTGATAAAAAGAGAATGTAATGGACATGTTTATTATAATTTATCAATATTAAATTGTTATCATGAAAATCAATGGAAAGCGTGAATGTTATTTGGTGTTTTTAAAAAACAGCTACCAATGATTGTAACCAGTGATATTTGTGTATGCTAACAGTGCAAATGTGGTGGTGAAATGAATTTTTGTTTATTCTTCACAATATAAAATATATACACAAAACTAAAACATAATTTACGGTTAGTTAATGATAAGTTTAGGTTAGAGAATTAAGCAAAATTATAGATACCTATTGTTATAAAGCACCAATTCATGTTTGGTATATCAATCTACATGTTCCTTGTAGCACCCCAGAGAGGTAAATGAGTGTCAACAAAATGAAATAAAACATAGTATTTGAAATAAAATGAAAAAGTGCTTGAAAAGTGAAATATGCTGATGTTTACTATCTAAAACATTGCGTTCAATGCAATTGAAACTTATACTATATTGGTGGACTAAGAATTAAAGAAATAAAATTTAAGAAATTAGCAAAAAATTGATATATAAAATATTTGGCATGAAGAAAAACAAATATAAGACAAAAGGGGAAAAAGCAGTAACAATCATGTGCTGAAGTTCATTGAAAATAAATCGTTTGTCAAAGAAATATAATGAAAATTCTCAGAGTGAAAAAAATGGGATTTTTACAAATCTGGTTTCCAAGTAATAGGAAACATGTACAGCTTCATTTTAACGACAAAATGTAAACTGTAGTAATGGTAATGAGAATGTTGAAGGAAATTGGCAAAAAATTGTTAGTCAAATGTTGATCAAATATTATAAGTTTGTGTGATATGCATGAAACGTTTAGAATATGATCTGCTCTCATGCTGAAAGCAAGTAGAGAAACATTGTGAAAAAATGATGTAAAGCTAAGCTAAGCAAACGACCAGTGAATGGAAATGTTTATTATAATGTATCAAGATGAACATATTATCATGAAAAAGCAAATCGAAATAGTGATAGTTATTTGGTGCTTATACGAAACAGGTATCAAGTATTGTCACCAGTGATTTTATTGATGTTAACAGTGCATGTCACTAAAAATAATGATGGTAGCGAAATTAAGTTTTGTTAATTCTACCCAATATAAAATATATACGCAAAACAAAGTAAACAAAGTTACGGGTTAGTTAATGATAAGTTTAGGTTCGAGAAATAAGCAAAGGAAAAGAAAAAAAAGGTACATGTGTTTATATTGTGTAAAATGTTAGTCTGTAAATATTTCAAACTATCAACACTGGTATGTGTAAATCCTAGATACCTATTGTCATAAAGTACCACTTCTTGTTTGATATATCACTCTACATGTTCCCTGCAGCATCCCAGAGAGTTAAATGAGTGTCCACAAAATGAAATAAAACATAGTACTGGAAATAAAATAAAATAAGAATATGTCTGAAAAGAAATAAATGCTGTTTACTATATAAAATTTGTTTTCAAGTGTCAAATGGAATTGAATCTTATACAATGTTGGTGGATTATGAAATTGCATGAATGAAATAACATTGGAGAAATAAGAAAAAAGTTTATATATACAATATTTACAAATGTAAGATAAAAGGTGAAGAAGGGCCAAATCTGAGATCTATAAATCGTAAATTTTCAAAGTGAAAACAGTTATTTTTTTTTTTTTTTAGATCTGCTTTCCAAGTAATAGTAACCATGTACAGCTTCATTTTAAATGAAAACTGTACTAATGATAATGTTCATGGTGAAAGGAAATTGGAAAAAAATTAAAAATGTCAGAGGTAAAATGTTTGTGTGGTATGCATGAAACACGTGTAGAAAATGATCTCATGCTGAAAGTAAGAGAAACATAGCTAAAAAATTATGTAAACGCAATAGTAAAATCCTCATTTTTAGGAACATAGTGTGGGGTATGTTGTTTGTTTCAATTGAGAAAGGAAAGTTTAATTTTTAGAATTGGATGTTATAGATCACAAGTTTTATTACAATAAACATTGTGTTCTCTAATTATCAACCAAGTATATTTATTGATAAAAAAGAAAAGTAATGGACATGTTTATTATAATTTATCAATATTAAATTGTTATGAAAAACCAATGGAAAGCGTGTTGGTTATTTCGTGTTCATAAGAAAAAACATCATGGGTTGTCACCAGTGATTTTATGTATGCTAACATTTCGCTGCAAATGTGGTAGCTAAATGTCTTTTTGGTTATTCTACACAAAATAAAATATATACACAAAACAAAGTAAAAGAAATGTCAGGGTTAGTTAATGATAAGCTTAGTACCAAGAAATAAGCACAGAATAAGGAAAAGAAAGATACATTTGTTGATATTGTGTCGATTGGTGAATTTGTTGGTTCATTTTGTTTTATGACATATCAACACTATATCAGGTTATTTCATGCCCAATCTAGTGACATTTTTTTCCTAGAATATATTTGTTTATTTAATGTTGGTTTCTATTTAACTCATAATTGGGACCCTAACAGGTACTACTACTCCAGATCAGAGTGGACCTGGTAGCAATAGCAATTAAATGGTGGCTTCACACTTCACAAAGCCCCATGTTTGGATACAGTTTATGGTCATATCCAGGACCTGGTGAATTTGTAAATAATTGAAACGATCAACACTGGCGAGTTAGAATTCTACATACCTATTGTTATAAAGTACCAATTTATGTTTTACATATCACTCCACAACGTTGCTGCAGAATCCAGACAGTTGAAAGAGTCTCAAGAAACTGAAAAGCTATTTAGTACTCTTAAATAAAATAACATGCATAAAGAAATCCTAATATAAGACAATAGATGAAAAAGCAATAAAAATTTTGTGTGGAATCAAGTGAAAACAGTTTCTTTGTCAAAGAAATTGCATGAAGATTCTCAGAGACTTTTCCTTCCTCGTTCCCTTCCCTTTTGGTGGAAGGAAACTTTCACAGTGGCTCAGAAGGTGGGCTGAGCACACTTCCTACAAAGGTGGGATGGGTAAATTTCTTTTTCATTTGGTTGTCTGGAGGACAGGCTTAGGCCCCCCCCAAAAAAAAGGTTGGAGCCAGGGAACTTCTCCTCCCAGAAGGGGGAGGGGGGCCCGGGAAGGCTTCTCTTCCCATATTTTTTGTTTTGTGTAAGGTTGATCTCTTTCCAAAGGGAGTAAGAGGATATCCCTCTCTTAGGAGGAGAGCGAAGGCTCCCTGGGCCTCCCATCCTCCTTCTGAGAGAAGTTCCCCGGCTTCCACATTCATTGCTCAGCCCGCCGTCCAGGCAATCAGAGTCTGATTGTCTGCCGTATATAAAAAGGCGATTTTAGCTTGTCAGGCGGTATGCTCTGCGTAGACCATTTTTCTTCCACCTGTTGACCTTCCCTCCCTGTCATACAATACGCTTAAACAGGATATTTTAATTTATGCAGATTCCATATAGACTTTTAGTTTCCCAGGGTGTATACCCTCCGTTGACCATTTATGTTTAAGAGTTTTCCTTGCCCCTTCTCTGCCCCAGAATGGGAAGGGAGCTCTTTCCCACTGTATGGGGGGGCGGCTTTCTTTTATGGTTATGTGGGGAGCCTTACCTTTACCCCCCTTAAGGTGGTAGGTCTTTTTTGTAAAATTGTTAGTCAAATGTTGATCAAATATTATAAGTTTTTGTGATATGCATGAAACATGTGCAGAATATGATCTGCTCTCATGCTGAAAGCAAGTAGAGAAACATTGTGAAAAAATGATGTAAACCTAAGCTAAGCAAACGACCAGTCAATGGAAATGTTTATTATAATGTATCAACAATAACACATTATCATAGTTATTTGGTGCTTATACGAAACAGGTATCAGGGATTGTCACCATTGATTTTATTTATGTTAACAGTGCATGTCACTACAAATAATGATGGTAGCGAAATTAAGTTTTGTTTATTCTACCTAATATAAAGTATATACACAAAACAAAGTAAACATCTGCTGAATTTGATATTAAGCAGCAAAATATTTCAAAACATAAAAATGTGAAACATAACATGAATACTCTCCATTGTCACTTGAAAACATTGGTCTTGGTAGGCAGTTTATTAGATGCTGAAATAGTGGTCTTGGTATGGTGTGCTTAATATTATTGTATGCAAAATTTAAAAACACAAAAGAGGGTACAATCAATATTGAAAAAGTAACATCTGTCACAGAAAATAGTAATTTATAAATATCAAAAGGAATATTATTCTGTACTTAAAATGTTAAACTTACTGTTAACAATAATTTAAAATGGTGATCAGGATGAGTCCAACAACTTAGTCCTTGAGCTTTCTTATTGGTCATAGTAAAAAGAAATTGTAGTCTTTCAAGTTTGTTGGTCGCATTGGGATTCTTGGAATGTATCAACAGATTCCTGCATATGAATCTTTGTTAATTTCACACAATACAAAATATATATACAAAACAAAGTAAAGCATAGTATAGGGTTAGTTGTGTCCTCTAATTATCAACCAACTATTGCTAAAAAGAGAAAAGCACTGGAAATGTTTCTTATAATGTATCAATATTGAATTGTTCTCATGAAACACAAATCGAAATAGTGATAGTTATTTGGCGCTTATAAGAAACAGGTATCAGGGATTTTGGTGTATCAGATGTCTTTACAGTGAACTTAACTTTCAAGAAACAAATTGGTATGCAATGACATAGGCTAAGAATCTTAGACAAAATATATTCAAATGAAAAAAAATGTTGAACACTTATAACTTTGTATGGACTCTCAAAAACATTTGTAAAAAATGTGTAAACAAATGTAAAAAAAAAATGATCCGCTCTACTTGATGACATCAAGCACAGTAATATTTTAGTGAAGAAAATATGAAATTGATGTTCAGTGATTAGTTTGGATGAATGAGAAAATGTAATTGTTTGATGCATAAAAATAACTCATTTGCTGTATTTAATATTAAGCAGCAAAATATAGTGATTTGAATATTTAGGAAAACATCAAACCAGATTATGTAAAAAAAAAAGATGAAATTAGAAAATATATATTTTATGCTCATGAGTTTTGCCAATTAAAATTTTGTGGCAGAAATTGGGTGATTACCAAGTAATTTTATTTTGGTAAAATTCTTAAATTATTTCAATGTTTATTATAATTTCTAATTAGTGACTTGTTATCATCGAAATCCGCCCCAAAGAGTGTCCTTTCTTTTATTAGGTATCAGAATAGGTATCCAGATTTCTACTTCTATACAAATGTGATATTGTAGTACAGTAAATGTCAAATTGTTTTTCAAGTATTAGTTTGTAACGTTTGTACTGACTTCATCAGATGTCATGTAAGGAACTGAATTCTATTTAAGACTTTATCTGAAGTGTTTTTATTTTGGTAGATCATGTGTGATTACACTGTAGTAATTGCGCTGATAGCATGTTAACTACAAATGACAAAATATAAATCAATTTCTGATTCAGCTACACAATATAAACTAAAGGAAATCAAATTTGCAAAATAAAAGAAAAATGTAGTTATGGGTTAGTTTGGAGTTAGAATAAAAAGCCAACACAACAGTTAGTTTATATTGTGTAGACTGTTTAATTAACTTTGTTCATTTCTGATAGTATTGAGAGTGGTCAATGAAAACCTTAATTTCTGACAAAATACTGTAATTTTCTTGGATACCCATTCATAAAAAGTACCTTTTTTGTGAAAAAAAAAAACACTCCCCAGATCACCTTCACCACCTAAAACACAAAAACAAAAATATCTTTATTCTTCAAATATTGTGGTTGACTGGAGGGCGGGCTGAGCACTCCCAAAAAGGTAGGAGCCGGGGAACTTCTCCTCCCAGAAAGGGGGCCCGGGAAGGCTTCCCTGTCCCCATATTTTTTTTTTTTTTGTGTAAGGTTGATCTCTTTCCGAATGGAGTAAGCGGAACCGACAGCGGGGGGGGGGTCAATCAACCATACAAAAGGATATCTATCTCTTAGTTGAAAGAGGGAAGGTCTCCCTGTCCTCCCATACCCCTTCTGAGAGAAGTTTCCCCAGCTCTCAGCTTGGGGGGGGGGTAGGAGGGCTTAGCCCGCCCTCAAGGCAAATAGTCTGACTGTCTGCCTTATATAAAAAGGCGATTTTAGCTGGTCAGGTGGTATGACCTGCATTGACTATTTTTCCTCCACCTGTTGACCTTCCTTAATATTTATTTTTAATAATAAACACATTTTATTTTAATATTAATATTTATTTGTAATAATAAACACATTATATTATTTTAAATATAATTATTTATTTTTAATAATAAACACATATTATTTTAAATATTAATATTTATTTATAATAATAAACACATTTTATTCTACTTTAAATATTAATATTTATTTTTAATAATAAAAACAATTTTATTTGAATATTAATATGTATTTTTAATAATAAACACATTTTTATTTTAATAATTATTTTTAATACTAACTCATTTTATTATTGTAAATGTTAATATTTATTTTTAATAATTATTGTTATTTAATAATAATATCTTCTATTTTTTTACTGTTTATGTCTAACTTTTATCGACTTTTTCTTTTTTAATAGCATATTCTTTAAATGAATAGAAAAATAATTTCCCAAATTTTAGACCCCGGTTATTTGGCTGATAGTCGATAAAAGTGATTAAAAGAGAGATAATATTAATAAATGTGCAGTAATGTATTTTATTTAAATATTCATGAACATTAACGTTGTCATATAAAAAGAAAATGCTAATAAGAAGTGTTTTTAAGCAATGTAACATATTTATTCAACTCTGTCATATATTTGTTTGATGACAACTTTTTCGAATCTGTGTACAGTAAAAACGATATACTTACATAGGATTTTGAAAGCATTTAAACTGTCGAAGAGTTTTATTATAAATAAAAGAGTTTAGTTTGTTGAACTTAATGGACTTTTTTGTTGTATTTATTAACTGTTTATTCTTTTTATCAAACAAAAATAGAATTTTTATATTGACATGTTATGGACTGTTTTTCTAACATCGAAATTTTAAAATTAGTTTTATTTAAAAAAAAAAAAAGACTCGCCATTAGTGGACGAGGCAAGATAAGTTACTTTTCTATCCAACTGGATATATTTTTTGTGTTTTTATTCAATGTAACATATTTATTCAGCTCGAAAAACATACAGTGTTTACCGATGTATTCGAAAAATGCCACCCGTTTTTTACAAAGCCATTTGCCGGAAGTGACGGTTTTTTTTTTATATAAGTTTTATTCAAACAGGCTTTAGGTTCAAATTAATGGACTTTTTTTTTGTATTTATTAAAACAGGCTTTAAGTTCAAATTAATGGACTTTTTTTTGTATTTATTAACTGTTTTATTCTTTATGGACTCTTTTTCGAACATCGAAATTTTAAAATTAGTTTTTTATTTAAAAAAAAAAAGACGGTGTTGTTTTTTTAATTGAATTCTACACTTTTTCAACAAACTGTTACAGACATAATGGACTACCCCCAACAAAAAACTGCGAATAAAATATATAAAACTCGTAAATTCTGTTTTTAAAGTGGGTTGTTTATTTTCCTTATGAAATATACTTCCAAAATAAACTATTACAGTCGTTTAAAACATAATAGAAGTATTATTTTTTATTTTTTAAAAACAATGTTTACAAAATGTCTAAGCACGTTTCTCTCGACAACTTCCGGTTTCGCCGCCGGCCGGCTGCGAATAGCATAAATAAATATCTGTTGCCAGAATTTATCGAATTTTTATTTTTTAATAGCATTTTCTTAAAACGAATAGAAAAATAATTCCCCATGAAAAAAAAAAAAAGAAATTGCTATTAAATATAATAAAAATTACTGAGATAAAAATATAAAAAATACGTACGTAACATCAAAAACACACCGACTGGTTTTAAAGAGAAAGTGTGTGTGTGAGAGAGAGAGAGAGAGAGAGAGAGAGAGAGAAGAGAAAGCGGTGTATAGTGAATTTTGTTCCTTTTCGAAGCAGCACAAAAATTAAGTGTTTCCATAGTAACCAAACCGGTGCATAGTGAAGTTAGGAATTAGATTCGCCACTAGTGGACGTTGACGTCACGTCACGTGACATGACTAAGCGTTTTTAAACGAATAGAAAAATAGAAAGAGGGTGATAGAGAAAGTGAGAGAGAGAGAGAGTAAGTGTGAGAGACGGTGTTGGTTTTACTCCTCCCCCCCTTCCAGCTTAAGAGGTATGAGGTCACGTGGTAATATACAAAATGGCTAATTATTTTATATTACATAAATATTACGATATTTTTATTATCGTCTAATATTTTGAAAGGTGAATTTTTTTATTCCTGTACATTTTTTCCTGACATTTTTCGTTAAAACTCTTGTATAAATAATATTTTTAACCAGGTAATCACGATGGAAACATTGTCATAAAGTGTAATAATAGATATAACTAAGCCGAAGAGAAAAATGCAAAAGTATCGAAGACAGAACTTGTTATTTACAATTGTTCGCCATTAGTGGACGTTGACGTCACGTCACGTGACATGACTAAGCGTTTTTTTTTTTACGTATGAATTACATTGGATCATTCAAGAATTACGTAATAAAAAGCATTACAATGACAGTTTTTTTTGGGCCCCCCTTGGAGATAACTGATACGTTTACCCCTTTCTCCTCGTCCGTTTGACGTGAAATTTCGATATTTGTCATCCGGGTTATCAAGCTTCAATCTGATACCAAATTTGTCAAGTCTGGTTGTGTCTGTCAAAAGTTTTAGCGTTACATACAAACATACAAACTCACAGACGTAATAATAATAAATATTCTATAAGCAATATACAATGTAAAATAAATAATAATTCTATAAGCAATATATTATGTAAAATAAATAATAATTCTATAAGCAATATATTATGTAAAACAAATAATAATTCTATAAGCAATACAATGTAAAACAAATAATAATTCTATAAGCAATATATAATGTAAAACAAATAATAATTCTATAAGCAATATATAATGTAAAACAAATAATTATTTTATAAGCAATATATTATGTAAAACAAGTAATAATCATATAAACTATATATTATGTAAAATAAATAATAATCATATAAGCAATATATAATGTAAAACAAATAATAATTGTAGATTCTGTCTTACTTCTCTATTGAGCAATCTTGTATGAACATCGTTAAACATTTATTGGTTGCTTTAATTCTGGAAAATATTAACCCGGAAATTATATATATATACATATATATATATATATATATATATATATATATATATATATATATATATGTATAAATTGAGTATGTTTTTACGTATTGATATTTATATTAAAAACCTTTATTTTGTATTTCTTTTAAAAGAAGATGAACCTTTGTAATATATGGGTCGTGGAGTAGCATTCTTCTGCAAAAGATCTAGCTAATTAGCATATTTTTAAGTATTCAATTTAATTAATTCCCTATTAGTTTTTAGGGTTTAATGAGATGATCATCTTAATTAACTATTACATGTAATTATATTCATGCAGATATTCTACATGATTTATACTTGCATAATATTTGCGTTAAAACGTTATACTAAACACAAACCTCTTTCTCTCTCTCTCTCTCTCTCTATATATATATATATATATATATATATATATATATATACGTATGCTTATATATATATATATATATATTTGTTTTAAAAGTTTTGCATACTACACTCCTATATCAGTTTTGTGTCTACAGACATGAAACTTAATATATAGGGTATTCGAACCCATACAAAACTTTACATTTGAGTTTTAGCCAGGGAAATCGGTGCAAGAGTATGAAAATAAAAAAAAAAGAATTTGTCAGGTGATGATCGAACGACAGCATTACGAATATGCACGCGTAACGTAATAGCCATTGATTCATGTTTTAATTTTTAGTCTTGCAGAAACATGTCTTCATAGCTCAGGCATTAACACCAAAGGCACAGAGTAATTTTTAAAAAACTTTTAAAATCATTACTATAATATAATCTATAAATATAAAAGCGAAAATGTATGTATGTATGTATGTATGTATGTGTGTTCGCTTTTTCTGTGTGTCTACAAAAGGCTTTTTTTCAGAGAAGCGGTCGGTCGGTTCAAAACTTTTTAAAACTTTTTATATCACATATAAATCGTAATATCTCACAGTTAACAACGAAGCTCGCCTGTCTATTTAATGTGCTCGATTTCGGAAAGATAAACATTCAACATTTGTCGCTCGCTGCATGTGGGTTAGTCTTTTTCCTATAACATCTTGGGAAAATAAAAATAAAGAAAAGCGTTCCACTGTAAATTAAATACTACCCCGTAGTCAAACTTGACCTCATTAACTCATTAAAACGGGCACCTACAAAATCCAAGCAATTAAATAAATTAAAACGTGTTTCCGTTAGCATCTCGCGGTGGGGAAATGGTTAACGTCGCACTTTTTTTTTCACACTTTAATTTACAACTTTGACTCAACGGTTCGGGTTCGATCCTCATACTTACTTTTTTTAACCCCCTCCCACCCCCGGAGTTTCCACACACACCTCCAAACACCCGGGCAACGCCGGGTACCCCTTGCTAGTTTGAGATTTATATATATAGATGAGTCAAAAATCCTTATATTTTTACTCTTATTCTTTCTTTTTATTGTTTCTTTGTATTTTACCCCCTGATTCTACCAATCGTTTATCTTTTATCTTATTTAATTAAAATACTTTTTATACTGCACATCTGTATAACTTATCCCCTCACATAAATAAGCTTACTATTATTCCTAATAATTAATATTTTTTCAAGTACTGCAATATTTTTAGATATCCCCTCTATAATATACCATCATATCATAACCCGCACCTATTTCATGTATATCCCTTCCATAACTTCATTCCATCCAAACAATTTATTAAATAAGTATCTCGTCTCAGGTAACATACTCTATATTCTCCCAGATAGTTTAAGCACATATATTATCCACATATATTAAACCAACTATGAGAGATATACTACATACCGAACTGCATTATTTGATAAAAACTATACTCCTTCTATATTATAGAAATCAATATAGTTTCGCCAAAGAGCTTCAATATGTTAGTTCGCTCCTAATGTTACAATAGCTAGACGTCGCATCTCTATTATTTTACCTAGTATCTACTCTACATTTCTGAAAAGGAGCATTGGGCTTCTAAATACCTGGTATTAAGAGTTCCTACGAATCCATCACCGTTAGTTGATGTATATTATTTTAGAATAAATGCATAAATTTTTGCCTCTCACCTCTCTCTCTCTCTCAATATATCTCTCTCTTTGTCTCTCTCTCTATTTATATATACTAGCAAAAGTAACCGTCGTTGACTGGGTTCACAAACAGCCTACAGAAAATCGACTGAGGGGATTGTAAAGAGATAGGTTTTGATACTCACAAATTTTACCCTAAGCAAAATATGATGAAAGTAAAGATAATTTTCGCGAAATATATATTTTTATATCAACTTTGTTTCTATTCGTAGCCAAGAGTGACCAACAAAATGATGTTTCCTTATAAAGAGAAAATGTTATATATAGTAATATAAATATACAAGAAATACATGTTACCATAGTCAATAAAAGTTACTTTTATGATAGAAAAGTTCATTGGTTTGTAGTTTTAAGTAGTTTGTAAAATAAACAAAAAACATTTATTCACGGACTGGTTTTAAAAAAAATCAAAATGGCAGCGACTTTGAAATGGAGAGCCCCGTTTTCAATTTGAAGGCTGAAATTATTTCAAGTAAAGAGCATTAAAACTATTTCAAAACCAAAAACACATGAACTTAAATTTTATTGACTATGGTAAGATTTATTTCTTGTATATTTATTTTTTCAGGTAGTCGTTTGTTTGCTTTTCTGCTGTACACTCTTACTAAATAATATCGATACAATATCGAAAAACAAAGAAACAAAAACAGTTTGGAACAATAATTAAGCTTTACTTATTTTAGTAAAATACTCCAAAACAGCAAAATGGGATACTAAAAAAGTAAACATGTAATTACTTTAGTTTTGTAAAGCAAAGAATCGATATGAATATGAATAAGGAGAAAATGGTGTCCTTTACAAGCAAAACAGCTCCGTTTAAAGTGTACAGTATTGAACGGTGTAGTATTGCGCCGTCTGATTCAGGGTGTGCACAATTGTAATGTAAAGAACACACAGAAAGGGTTATAATCACCTGAATTCCTTCTAGTACACTGACAAAAAAAGCTTAAACATATATATAAATAAAAATAAAAAGGTTATGTAAATGTTTTTTAAAAAGACATGCACCCACGAGGGCAGGATATTTTCCTTCTTTTGACACGATAGCAAGTAACGTTCTTTTTTTTATTATTTATCTATTCACCTCGAAAGAGTGCCACGTGCAAGTAGAGAAGAAAAAACCCAGAGGTATGCACAATTTGTGTCGAGAATTGTCTAAAGTTCCGACTTTTTTTTTTGCTTTCACTGTAATAAGAACGTGAATTTATGAGGTGAATTAATGCGACACAATATGATTCAACTCAAAAATTAAATAATAGATAACAGCTAACGTGTATTAAGATTAAAGATCAGGTGTTATTGCAGACCCTTGTTAAACATTGTGACATATTTACATTCTATGGAGGTCAGGCACGATGGAACACCCAATAATTTTATTATACCATGTTTCTTCAAACTGAAACATAATTATCACAGTATACTTACGCAAATAGATAAGAAAAGTCTTTGTTAAAGTTTGTGCCATATTTCCATGGAGTACAGGCGCGAACGCAGACTCCACAATTTTATTATACCATGCCTATTTTGTTGAAACATACTCATCAAAGTATTATTATCTATATCTATATATAAAACTCTTGTAAACGTTTTTTTATTACATTTTTTTATTTCCATATTTGAAGGCCAGACGCGAATGCAGACCCAACAATTTTTATGAACCACCGTTCTGCCAGATCAAACATACACATTTCTGATCCTCGATACATCTTCTATCATTATATGTAATCAGTTTTTTTTTATATAGTCAACCAGAGATGAGCCTATTCGTGACCAGTCACACACACACATACGTCCAGATATATATATATATATATATATATATATATACATATATATAGATACATTTATATATATAAGTATATATATATATACATTTATATATACATGTATATATATATATATATATATATATATATATATATAATATAAAGCTGGGTGTCTGTGTGTGTGGGTGTCTAGTCACGAATAGGCACCTATATGGTTGACTATTTAAAAAAAAAACTGATTACATATAATGATGGAAGATGTATCGAGACACAGGAAGGGGTATGTTTGATCCTGCAGAACGGTTGTTCATTAAAATTTTGGAGTTTGCGTTCGCGCTTGGTCCACAAAGTATGTAAATAAAAAAATTAAAATAAAAAAAAACGTTTAAACGTATTTTGTTATATATAGGTCCATAAGAATATGTTGATAAGTATGTTTTAACTTAAATAGGAATGGTATAATAAAATTGTGTGGTCTGCGGTCGCGCCTGGCCCACATTGAATAGAAATAGGCACAAACTTTAATGAAGACTTTTCTTATCTATCTGCGTAAGTATACTTTGATTCCAATGCCGATTGCGAGGATGCATCTCCAACAATAGAAACACAAAGAGAAACATTGGATACACGACGAACGTTTTCTCCAGATATTTTAATCTACACACATAAAACGATGTAAAATATTGTAAGCACTGTAGAAAAGCGCTAAACAACAAAAATGTGAATTTCGTAATGTATATATGTATGTACGCCATGATCATATTTATTGGCACGTTTCAATAAAAACCTCATTCTCTAAAAAATCCTTCGGAAAAGGGTTAAATCAAAGGAAATCACAAAGTATAATATATATATATATATATATATATATATATATATATATATATAACTATTTCATTTATTCGCATAAATTTAATATATGAAAGTATAGATTTATGCGTAAACTTTAAGTATTTACTTCAAAAGTGCTCAATACGTAGGTAGGGCTAGTTAGTAATTTATAAAATATATATGGCGATTAAGCTACACTGAATATTCTGCGTTTCATCCAACTATAGGATTCGTCAGTTATATATATATATATATATATATATATATATATATATATATATATATATATATATATATATATATTTATATAATGGATTTCACTTTCCAACTCAACAATCGAATTTAAAAAAAAAATGAATAATAAAGGAATTGCTAACCATATTTTAAATTTTCCTTGTTCAAATTTATTGGTACCGTAATTCTAATGGTTGATTGTATGGCCTTAATTACTTGCTGTTGCCGTTTTATTATATTATTTCACTTCAGCAGTAAATTTAGCTCATTCCTCCTGACAATAATTCGCTAACTGGGCGAGATTCCTAGGCTTCCTCTCCATTACCCTCAATTTTAAAATCCTTCACAAATTTTCAACCGCCTCTGCCGTGCTTCACAGTTGGTATGGTGTTTTTAGACAAGAAGGCTTCGCCAGATTTCCTGGCCGATTATCTCAGATTTCGTTTCGGCGGATCATATAACATTTTTCCAGAAGGCAGCATCTTTATCAATATGGCGCTTTGCGAACTCTAGCCTTGCTTTCAGATGCACAGGTTTCAATAAGGGAGTCTTCCTCGGGCGGCATGCCTCCAAACCAGCTCCTTTCAAATCTCTACCAACAGTGTGTAAAGAAACGTTCACTCAGGAGCATCTCTGTTTCTCTACAATCTCCCCAGCAGTGTTCGCTGGGTTTTGGTTGATACGTCGAACTATTTTTCACTCTGCTCTAGCGGGAAATACCCTTTTTCTTCCCCTAGCTTCCAAAATTATAACGTGACCTTGTGATTTGAACTTTTTTACGATGGACCGAACAGTGGATTTGGGAAGGTTTAGCTCCTTAGAAATCTTATCATACCACTCCCCTTAAGAATGGCACGTTATCACACACTTCCTGGAGTATGCGTTGTGTTCCTTAGTCTTAACCATCACGAAAGTTCCTTGATTCATATTGATTCAAACCAAACGCTGTCTAAACTTATCTGAAAAATACAAAATTAAAATTAACATTAAATAAGCATAATAAGGCTACAAAAAGATATCGAAACCATGTCAAACATGAAATTGGTTGTAATTATCCTGGTAATAGATGAAAATAATAAACCGTGCCAATAATGTTGAACACAGTAATTTAGAAATTCCGCTTATAATTTCGTTAGTATTCATTTTTTAAAATCCAATTGTTGCGTCGAAAAGAGCAGTTCAAAATGCATATTATACTACAAAATAATCTTCTATTCTGACCAATGTTTATGATATTTAATTGATAAAATATGATTTTTATTGGACAGTGGCAATAAGCATGATCATGACTGTATACATATGTTGATATAGTTACATATATATATATATATATATATATATACATATATATATATATGTACCCATATATATGTTGTACATTAAATTTATAAATTAATTAAAAAATATAGAAAAAACTATGTAAATTTAAAACCATTTAAAAAATCACCCTTTAAAACCATTCTATATTTGTTCTCAACACGTTAAATCGTATTTCTCTTAAACATAACCTGGTACACTTAAGTAATTTAAATTTAATTTTATCTGAAGCTTCCGGATTATAAACTAATCAGCAGTCAAAAAGGGCCTAGAGACGACTGCAAAAATGTCAGTTGAAAGTGTAATTGCAAAATATTAGATGGATGAAATCGACTACGAAACTTTCCCACACGATGCCGACCGATGAATAAAAATTACCATTCAAAAAATAGAAAAGGTAAGAAAAAAGATTAGTAAGTTAAAACACTCATAGCTCTTTAACAATGTATGTCGTAATGCAAACATGCTGCCTTAATGCACTACACACACACACACACACACCCACACACATATATATATGTATATATATATCTTTAATTTTTCATTGATTTTCAATGTAGATTTAGGCAGTTTTTTACTTTAAAATATCTCATCAAATAAAATATGTTTTTATTCTATTCATTCTATTTGTTGAGTTCTACCTTTTATATAATAGTTTCTGTCACATTTGATGACTATCTGATGTAATCCGTAATCGCCATATTTTTTTTAAGTCAGAGTACTTTCCATTCTATTCGGATGTACTGTCAGGGATATATATATATATATATATATATATATATATATATATATATATATATATATATATATATATATATGATTTTCAGAATGTGAGTGATTGTATAATAAATGCCACAGCCAAACAACGCCGCAGCTCACAGCTCGGTTCGTTGGCTGTCATGGCTCTTGTGAGCTGTGGCGTTGTTTGGCTGTGGAATTTATTATATATATATATATATATATATATATATATATATATATATATATATATATATATATATAATGGATCTCTCCCGGCAATTTCGGCGTGTGAGTGTCTGCAACCACAACAAAGGAGTTTGAAACCCACACAGATGAGTTGTGTATAGTGATGCAGGTTTTGTGTAGAACCAACCATCTTTTTGCTTTTTCTGTTAATCCTTGTCGGTGCAGATGATTGTAACAAATTAAAGCATGCAGTACAACGCAGTTTTTTACATCAGAGTAATCTTCTCAAAGATGCGTGTCTTAGATAAGATTGGGGGTGTATAGCTCCCAGTGAATTAATGCGTCTCCAAATACCTACCTTGAAATTTCTACGACTAGGGACGGTATATACAGCGGCTAGTCTTCTCAAATGATCACCCATCTTGTACTGGCCAGGCTCAAAGTTGACCTATGTCGATGTTCTGGCGGTTACCGTTTTGTCATCGTGGTCGTGTTGTATATCTAATATCAAATAATGTTGTATATATATATATATATATATATATATATATATATATAGAGAGAGAGAGAGAGAGAGAGAGAGAGAGAGAGAAGAGAGAGTGTATCAAATTATTAAGAACTTTACATTTTCTTAAATATTTAAGGAACGAGGGAATAAAAACCCAGGAAAAATTAGGAAAGTGCTTACAATATTACTCAGCTACTCCAGTCGGAAAATAAAATTATTTAAAGCAGTATTTGCGAAACTATGATAGAAGATAGGAATATATTTTATTGCAGTGTGACAAGTATAAGCAAGGTTGAGAAACACACAAAAACAAAAATCCTCCTTCAGAAAAGCTTTGTAAGCTTTTGACGTCATTTTTACGCCTTCCTATCATTTTCCTCACCATGGGCCAACAAATGTACCTCCGATAATCTCAGATGAAAATCATTATCCCACCACAACCTTGTTGGCGCCTTAAACGCTGATGACGATGGTGTCTATCTGAGGCCCATCCCTTGCTCCAGCCATCCGGGCTATGAAGAGTGATAAGCACTTCATTCGTGCGTAAAACTTTGGAACACTCCGTTTTCATGTTGTCCTCTGTCCATTTCAATCGGTATGATATGTAATGTTGCTTTAATAGAGGTTTGTTACAGGCTTAACAGACTTTGCCATGAAGTACTTTTTGAGCCATTCTACAATCATGCTTGAGCAAAGTCCTTGACTTGTCTGCCCAGGGTTCTTAACAACTTCACGTTTTATTTGGAGTAGAGAACGGCGTAAACAACTGTAGATTTACCTTTATCTGCTATCTTACGTACTTTTGTAGGGTCCTTGACAAAGTTCTTCGCCGTTGATGGTACCTTCCTATCATTTTCGATATTTCGGAGGTAGTTTTACTAGCTGTTCTGTAATAATACTCTTTTCAGAACTACTTAAACAACATTTACGGCCCATTTATTGACGAAACAAACAGCATTGTTAATAATTTGAAACACCTCACATACCGTGGATGGCAGGTTTTTTTACATTGCCAATGAATACAAGGAACACTTCATAGTACGCTAACCTCAGCATTTCCAACGTTTCCGAAGCTTTTGATACAAAACTACGGGTAAGTTTCTGAAACTGGTAAAAAATGTTATCTCTTTAATCATTTGACACGCAGTATATATATATATATATATATATATATATATATATATATATATATATATATATATATATATATATACTAGCATTTCAGCCCGGCGTTGCCCGGGTGTTTAGAGGTGTATGTTGAGCAAAAAAAGCGGTCAATTTTTTCTCAACTTAGACCCCTATTATGACCCCTTAATATTTATGGTTTAAGGTTCAAACAAAGTTTTTAGTTCGACCCATGTCCAAGGAATCTATATCTTAAATTTCAATTGTATACACCCAAAATTGTCAGAGGAGTTAGGTAGAGTTCTCAAAGGGCAAATCGTTGAACGTTGACCCTTTAACAGCTAAATTTCTCGTCGAAAAACGATCACAATCATTTTCTCAAATCTCAATACCCTGTATATCAAATAGCAATGGCCAACGACTCTTTATCTGAGAGTCCATCTTTCAAACTCCTTGGCCTAACGTTCACATGAAACATGAGTTGGAACAATTACATTGAAGGCATTGCCAGGGCCGCTGCAAGAAAGGTGGGCTCTCTCTACCGTGCTAGAAAACTACTAACACCCGAAAGTATCCTGTACCTCTATAAGGCCACCATTCGCCCATGTATGGAGTATTGCTGCCACATCTGGGCTGGTGCATCTGCTACTAGTCTCTCGCTCCTTGACAAGGTTCAAAAGAGAGTCGCAAACCTGATAGGCCCTGAACTGGCATCTAAGCTTCAGCCTCTGTCCCATCGACGAAATGTTGCATCCCTCTGCCTTTTCTACAAGTATTTTAGTGGTGAATGCTCTGACGAACTGCAATCACTTGTGCCCCACGACGTGAGCACCCTCGACAAACCCGACAGGCTGCTAAATCCCACCCCCACACTGTAGAGATCCCTAGATGTAAAAGATCTTTTTACTCCAATAGTTTCTTCCCCAGAACCGCTAGACTCTGGAATTCCACTCCAGGTCCCTGCTTCCCCAACAGTACTGACGTGCAGAAGTTCAAGTGTAACGTGCACCGACACCTTGCTGCCCAAATCGCTACAAAGTACCCCAGTAGTGTTGCCCCTGATAGTAGCCCCCTACGCCAAAGTGGCAATTTGCCTTGTTTGGGGTGAAAATGTAATAAAAAAAAAATAAAAAATATTTTTTTCGAGTCTGTAGGCTTCTAATTGACGAAGTTATTGCGTAGGGAAATGTACACATACAGACAAACCCGTTGACTTTTATATATATACAAGATTATCACTGACCCATTGGGTCAGTATGTTATATTAGCTATGGTTATGTTATCAGTATGTTATATTAGTTATGGAATTCATGTATGAGCGTGACACTTGTGACGTAAAGAAAATAGTTTGTTTTTTTTTCTTTTTGACATAACAGTAACATTTCTATGAAAATATATAAAAATGAGAATTCACGGACGGATCACTCAAACATGAAAAATAACTTCCTCCCAATTCGTGTAAAGTTACCTATTTTTTCGAATAATCGCGCAAAAATTTAAAATTTAACATGATTTTCCTACGCACATGGACCTACCGAGGAGAAAGATAAGAATGAAAAACTAATGTTGGAATCCTACAACCAAGGTATAAAAACTTTAAATCTAAAACAAAAAAATGAATAAAACCTGAAGCACAAAAACAAAACCTAAATAAATAAAATGAAATAAAAATAATATTTAAACAGATTTGTACATGGGTCAACAAATTCACCGTTCTCACAAAACCATTTTGTATCTAGAAATGTAAACAAAAATAAAAAAAGAACGAAGGAAGCAAGGAATGAAAACGGGCGGATAGAGAATAGTAGTAGTAGTAGTAGTCTTGCCTTTACTACAATTGTTCTTATGTTTATCAACGGGTTAAAGTGGTTTAGTTGTACGAATATAGCTACAGAAGTGTGGTAATTAAGAATAGTTGCAAAACACTCCCACTCTTCCCATGTTAAATAATAATTTCGAAATAATAACGGTCTTATTTCAGTGCGCAGGTAGAAATCTAAAAAATAAGTGAGTTGTGTGCATTTGTTTATGTAGTTATGGGTTAATGTTTATGCATGCATGTGCAACCGGATATCGTAAACCAGAAACTGGGTTACATTAGTCGTTACAAGGTCATTTGAATGTTGTAATCATATAGATAGGAATATTATATATATATATATATATATATATATATATATATACATGTATGTATGGTATATGTATTATTTATATTATATAATATATATATTATATATAATATATATTATATATAATATATGTATATTATAGTATATATATTATGTAATATATATAGTATATATATAACATATATATATAGTATATATATAATCTATATAATATATGTATATAAATATGTATATATAATATATAATACTATATATAATATATATAAATGTAAGTATAATAAATATAAATATATATAATATATAAAATATATATATATATAAATATATATATAAATAATATATTATATATATATGTATAAATAATATATATATATATATATATAATATATATATAAACAATATAGTAAGTTATAAAATGTATATGGCGATTAAGCTACACTGAATATTCCGCGATTCATCAACTTTAGGATTAATATAACTATGCTTGCTAGGTGTGGGGATATTTTTTAGCGATGTTTCGAAATTAACTCTTTCCATATCTATTTTTAATGTGGTGAAATAAATTCTTTTGAGAGTGCTCGACTGTTTCAGGAGCTAAGTATAACTACTTAATTTACTCACATAAAATTAATATACGAAAGTAAAGATTTATGCGTAAACTTTAAGTATTTACTTCAAAAGTACTCAATACGAAGGTAGAGCTAGTTAGTAAGTTATAAAATGTATATGACGATTTAGCTATTCTGAATATTCAGCGTTTCATCCACTCTAGGATTTATATAGCTATGCTTGCTGGGTGTGGGATGTTTTTTTTAGCGATGTTTCGACATTAACTCTCTCCATATCTATTTTTAATGTGGTGAAATAAATTCATGAGGTCGTTTTTAATCTGGTGGAAAACCGGCCCACCAAAAAGAAGAGCAAACGTGGCACTCTGGCAGGGACCAAAATTAATAAATGTTCAGTATTAAAGGTTTCCCCTCCATTGATCAATGACAAATGAACTTAAATGTAGCATTAGAACAGATACTACACTTTGAGTTTTATATTATTAAATCACTGTGAAAGTTTAGAATCAAAAGAGAAATAAGCAAACACTTAGGCACAAGGCCACTCAAAAATTGGGGGATGTCTGTGGTCATCCTCGTCCCTGTACCTTGCTAGTCTATGCTTGATCCTAGCTAAAGTTTTTATTCACCGCAATAGCGCAAGCACACCAGGCGTTGCCCTACCTAAGATTTTCAAATAATATCGTATATGCGTAGTTCTTTTTAAGCAATGAAATAATTTTGTAAACAAAATTGAATAAAAAGTCGTCTGATACTAATGGTACTACACTTTGACATTGGCTCGAAGGCCAAGAAAGAAAAAAAAGGATGCCCTTTTGCTTTCTTGGCCTACTTATTTATTCATGTATTTATTTAAAAAGAAAATACAACATTCTCATATATTGGTCGTGGAATTGCATTTACGTGGAATTATATTAATGCACATATTCTACAATTTATACTTGCGTAATATTTGCGTAAAAAGTTTATAGTAAACACAAAATTATTTCAATATATATTTGTGTATATGCATATACTTTTGTTTGATAAATCTAGTCTACACAAATCACCCAGATTTATTTTTTTTTATTTTTACAGACATAAACCTTCATATATAACGTATTTGAACGAATGCGAAACTTTATATTTGGGTGTTAACCCGGGGAAAATATCTAGAAAAGTGTAATTTTTTTTTTTAAATTGTCAGTCGAAGGTTGAACGCCGGCATTGCATGTATAACATAGTAGCTATTGACTGAGATTTAAATGTTTTGTCCTTGTAAAAAATATGTCCACATAGCGCAGTCATTAACTGTAGAGGAACAATAAATATTTTTTTTAAAAATTGCATTCAATATAATAGAATAATTAATACGAAATCTTCATTAATCAAAATATTATTTTTAAGTGTATCTGGACGATTCCGGACGGCCTGATTATAAATTAAAAAAAAAACCCGCATATGACTAAAAAGGTAGTGAGTTCGAGTAGGATACTGTACTTTATTAGTAAAGCATACTGCCAAATTAAGCTAAAACGACATATACCGAATGATAAATAAATATTAATTACACGAGAATTTCAATGCTAAGTAAGTTAAGTTTTTGTATCCAAAACTAAATTACCAACCGTTCACCAGGAACTTCTCATCCTTATCTTACTCAAACCTCAACAATGATGACAAAGCTTCAAAAAAGAAACGCGAATAAACCTAGACGCCCATCCTCCAACGTACACCCCTACTACCAGGTATCCTGCTCAAACATTAGGGGTCTACGTTCCAACCTTCCAGAGGTTGAAACACAATTACAGGAGACGAAACCGGACGTATTATTTCTAAGTGAAACTGGCATAGGGCCAACCAATTCTCTAGACGAATTCATAATTAAAGGATACTCTGACTTACAATCTAAATCTGACCACCAAGGTGGCCATGGTCATGGAATATGTGCCTACATCAAAGATGGCTTTCAATGTGGTAGGGAGATCTCCAGAGAAGACCCTAATTTACCTTATATGTGCTTCCGGGTTTCACTAGCTTACACTACTGCATTTATATTTACCCTCTATCGCCCCCATAATAGTGGGGTTACTATCTTTAAGAGCATATCTGATAAAATTGACCACATCCTGTCTGCTCATCCTTCGGCTAACATTCACAGTTGCGGTGACTTCAATGTTCATAATGTGGAATGGCTGACCCACTCAAATAAAACCGATGACGAGGGGAGGGGTCGTCCTGATTTTGGCATTGCCTATGACCTTACTCAGATTGTTCACGAACCCACTCGTGTGCCCGATACTACCGGTCAATATACAAGCTTTCTATACCTTTTCCTCACTACTTCCCCTGAGCTGTGTTCATCGTCATTGTTGTTTCCTCTGGGATCCTCTGACATCTCTGTTGTAGCAGTTAAGATAAAAATGAAATGTAATAAGTCTTCAGACGTACCTCTCCACCGAACTTTATATCGATACTCTATCGCTGACTGGGATAGCTTCCGTACATTCATATCTGACCTACCTCTGCATTCCATGTTTAAAAAGGATGTGTACTCTATAGCATCAGGCCTGGTGGAATGGTTAATTGTAGGCATAGACCGATTCATACCATCCAAAAACTTCCAACAAAAACCTAACAGGCAGCCATGGTTTCCCCCTGAATGTGATGCAGCCATCGCGCACAGAAATCACTTTTTCCATAGCTATCAACGAAATAGATGTACTGAGACTAAAGCTGCTTTCAGGACTACCAGCAACCACTGTAAAAGAGTAATACAAATGCAAGAGAGCTATAGTCTCAGCCTGTTAAATCCAAAGTAGCTGAGCAGCCGCTTGGTTCCCAACAGTTCTGGCAAATAACACACAGGATCTTTAACAGAAGTGTGCGTTCTATCCAATGGACGTGAGGTCATCTCATTAGCATCAGACAATGCCAGACTATTTGCCAAGAACTTTGAATCTTATTCTACCCTATGCGACAGTAGTCATCAGCTCCCTGTATGCCCTCCTATAACAGACAGCACGCTTTGCAATATACAAATATTTGTGCGTGAAGTGTCCAAGCTAATCAAGAACTTTGATTCCAGTAAAGCAACTGGCCCTGACAGCATTCCAGTTATAGTGCTGAAAATGCTCCAACCAGAACTTGCCCCCATACTTACAAAACTGTTTAAGATTTGCCTTAAGGAGAAGTGCTTTCCAACACCCTGGAAAACCTCATCAGTATGCCCTGTATTTAAGAATTCACGTGAAAAGTCATCTCCCTCTCATTACAGACTAAAGCCTCATGTGTGTCATGAGTAAGTTATTGGAATCCATATTAAATAAAGAAGTAGTCAATCCTCCTTACAGAAACAACCTTCTTAGTGACATGATATATGGGTTCCGTTCTGCAAGATCTACAGCAGATGTGCTAACGGTTATATCACATAGGATTAGTGAATATCTTGACAAAGGTTTTCTTTCCAGGGCATATCGAAGGTCTTCGATAAGGTATGGCATAAAGGCCTACTTCACAAGATTTCCAGCTACGGTATCACTGGAAATGTTTTTTCAATCATTAAATCATTTTTATCTGAGAGGTTCATAAGAGTAGTGATTGATGGGCAAAAATCAGAGGCCCACAGTATTAATGCTGGACTTCACCAGGGGTCCATCCTTGGCCCAACTATCTTCCTGATCTACATCAATGATCTCCCAAAACACATATTAAAATCATTCGTTGACATCTATGCTGATGACACGACCATCTATGGCAACAAATCAAAGGCCGTGAATGACAAAGTTCTCTATAATTCTCTCTTCTCTGATCTTGAGCGCGTGGTACAATGGGGGAAGGGGTGGCTGGTCACTTTTAATGCATCCAAAACCAAGTTTCTATCTTTACATCATCATCGCTCTTGTCCCCATCAGGCATCAATTGAAATGGATGGCTCTCGTCCATGGAGAGGCTCTATGTTTTGACAAGCTTCTGGGTGTGATCTTTACTCTTGATCTGAAATGGAACACGCACATCAAATCTGTTGCTAGGGACGCTGGGAAAATAGTGGGATCCTTCTACCGCCCCAGAAAATATCTCACTACTGATGCAATTCTCTATCTGTATAAAAGACAACTACGTCCAAGGCTGGAGTACTGCTGCCACATCTGGACAGGAGCTGCAAAAAACAGCCTTTCTTGCCTTGACAGAGTACAAAAAAAACTTCGTGGTTTGGTGGGGGGTGTCCTTTTCTCTTTCCTGATGCCTCTCTACCACAGAAGAGACGTTGCGAGCCTGTCTTTGTTCTATCGTTATTTCCATGGCAAGTGCTCGTCTGAGCACCAATCTCTCGTTTCCCCTCGGCAATCTTTCACGAGAAACACCCGTCTGGCTGAAACTACTGTCACCAATTTTCCCCACTCTTTATCTGTGCCAAACGTAGATTCCATGAGCAGAACTTGTTTCTCAGAAGTGCACGACTGTGGAACTCTCATCCGTTCTCCTATTTCCCACCTGCCTACAACTTTGATGTCCTCAAATCGAACATAAACACATTCCTGACAAACCGCCCCCTTAAGTAAGACTCTCTTTCAAATCTCCAATACTAATGATTACTACAACACTATCTTATTGATTACTGTACGCGCAATTACCCTTATCCCTGAGTTCCCTCCGAGCCTTGATAAGTGGTGATTCCCATGTTAAAAAAAACAAACTCAAATTAGAATGAATATCTAATGTTTCGACGCTGCATCCTGCTATGACCAGCTCCATGTTTTCTTGTCACGCCGAACAGTCGCTGATAACATTCTTGAATCATTCTACCGCTCAAAGACGGTACGTCACTCTCGCCGCAATTCTCTACCAGTGTAAGAACATGAAGCATGCTAATATAGAGTAGTGTTGGCATATTTGGTAAATAGTTTCCTAGAACACGTTTTCTGTATTACTTTCTCTTTGCAACCTCTTTATAATCGAAGTGACGTTGCCTGCCGATTTCGGTTCCATCGTTATTTTTCATGGCAAGTAACCAACTGAAATTTCAACCTATAATCTTCACTTCAAATCATTAATTCCTAACACTACTAAATCTACGGTCACTATCAACAAAGTCCATATGTGCTCTGATCTAAACGCAAATTTGGTGAACAAAGTCTATTTTATTACGTGAAACTCTGAACCGCAGTTCTGCTTTTCAGCTGTCTAGATCATTGCTTGCAAGTATAATGTAAACAAGTTATTGTGAAGCCGCCTCCTTAGATTATAAAATTCTTCCTCATAACTACCAGTAACGATCATCGACCTGTATGCTCACTGATAACTAGGGCTAGGACAACAACATATTCTTTTCATTCTTTTGACTCTGTCTCCGTTGATATCTTATACGCTGTTATGTGGTGATGTAATTCTTGGTTGATTAACTGTGTCTAACTTTGTCGGATATATACTCGAGGGTCAACACTATGAAAAGCTTATGCTGCTGTCATAGCAATACTGATCACCTTACACCCATTAATATTCATACTCATATTTACTTGCGTCCAGGTCTTAAGAGTTTGTGACCCCCTTATATATATATATATATATATATATATATATATATATATATATATATATATATATACATACATATACATATGTGTGTGTGCGTGTGCAACTATTTTCTCGCTTATTTTTTATACAACCGTGTAGCTTATTAAAACATACATAATTATACACATATTCTTCATTTTTACTGTTGCTTTTAAAGTGTTCTAATGTGTTTTTGCAAGACGCTCGCATTCATTAATGATTGTTTCACTGTTCGACGAATCTTGCTTGTTTGAAGCTCAGGCGTGACACCATGTTTCTGTCGGTAAGCTTGTTGCTATGAAGGTAACTATTTGACATGAGTGATATAATAGAGTACGTGCATTACCCGAATATTGAGTTTATATTTAGAACTGCGCAGATTCGAATGTTTGAGCGTATATTAATGCGGTGTAATGAGCTTGATGTGCCACGTCTGTCTTTAGTCGCTAATGCTTATTAAATGATAGAGCAACAGAGTTCTAGTTAAACATGTCTTATCAAAGAACGTCGAAACGTATGTCGATGAGATAATTGGGTTTAAAATTGTGTTAAGTTATTCGAATTCGTCATTTTATAAACAATCGAAAGCAAAATAAAAAAAAATCACTATTATTACTTATCGATTTACATTTCCTAAAATGTTGTTTTTTTCTGCAAGTACTTTAAGATATATTCACAATATTAAGTATGTCCTCCTGATGCTCAAAGTTTTGGCCATGTGCCAGACGAAGGCCATATAAAAAATGGATAAGTAAAAGATGTCATTGTTAATTTTAAATGTATCCAAACATGTGTGTCACTTGTGTGGCATTTAGCCAATACAGAAAAAAACGAGTCAAGAATAAAAAGGACGTTTCCTCGACGATCGTACAGGCGTTTCTCAGTATACATTAAATATATATATATATATATATATATATATATATGTGTGTGTGTGTGTGTGTGTGCGTGGTATGCATGCGTGTAATGGAATAATGAAAGTAAGTGTTCTACCGTATTATTATCAATATGTACATATGAACCTCACCATACAGACGACTTACATGCGGGATGCTCTCTATAAAGCTACATGGCAGATTTAAAAATGTATCCTCCTTTCGTATACACACACAGAGGCACACAGAAAATGTATATATATATAAATATATATATAAATATATATATATATATATATATAACAAGTAGTTAATGAAAAATGTTAAAATACTTAGAAACAGAGTTAAAGACATTTTTTTTTAAAAAGGAAAAACTAAATAATTGGGCAGTCCTTAATCCGCGGAGATTCGAAAAAATACGTTCCTTCTCATCCGAGGGTAGGATTAAGCAAAATGCGGGATCGGATTTTGCTTGCAAAAGTATTAAATGAAACATAGATCTTACTTGATAACAAAAAGTGAAGCAGCGGGAATATGGTGAAGAAAAAAGTGATTTCACGTGAATGAGCATGCTTTACTTTTTCTTACCAAGTAAGATCTATAACTTGTAACTTAACTTAATACTTTTGCAAACTAAATCCGACCCCTCATTGAGCTTAATACTACTCTCTGATGAGAAGGCAAGGATTCCTTCGAAACTCCGCGGATTTAGGACTATCCACATATTTAGTGAGTACTTTTTTAAAATTAAATGTGTTTAACTCTTTTTCAAAGTGTTTTAATATGTTTTATTAAATACTTGTTCTTATTATAAGCTCTATTTTGTATTTGCTTTCATCGAGTTTTTGCATCTGGTTGAGATTCCTTTATGCATATTAATTCTTTAATATTTCTAATTCACTTACGTGTTGCCATCTTGGATCATTTTGGTAAACTTTACTGTAATTCTTCTTATATATATATATATATATATATATATATATATATATATATAAGCGGGATTTTGTCATGTAGTATTTTGACACTGAATTGCAAAACTAGTAATGCCTGTGATTGATTAATTATCCGCCCAGTTTTTAAGAAACAAAACGTTTATTTACTTAAGTTTTGCCGATTTTATTTTAGATAGTATAAAATTACTATGTAATAATATATGTGAGCGTTTGGTCAAACCATATTTTTGTCATATTTCTTTTAATACATATGGCATTAACAAATATTTTAGATCATTGGTCACATGACAGTAAAACATTAAGACATCCACTTTTTCGGTGTTTAATAACAAGGTAAATGAGCCATATATATATATATATATATATATATATATATATATATATATATATATATTGGGTGACCAAAAAAAACACGGAGGGCATTCAATTGTTTTTCTTATATATACACACATATATATATATATATATATATATATATATATATATACATATATATATATATATATATATATAATAAGTTAAAAGATAAAGTGTGAAGTTCCCTAACACATATTACATTATCAAGTCAATAAGTTTCATTTCAGTTTATTCTGATGTACACCATTTCTTGGAAGCTTATCATCCATGGATTTGAGTCGGTTTCTTATTTACTTTCTGATCATTTTTTTTACTTTTTGCTTTTAGTATTCTTGTCTAAATTCACCCGTACGCAATATTTCACGCTTTATTTATATTTTATAATGTAATTTTTTTTCAACACTTTTTTGTAATTTTTCTGGTATATTTTATATTTTTTTAGGTATTCTGCCTCAAAGGTATTCTATTTCTAAACGCTACTGACAGGAACTGACGAATCAAATTAATTTAAGTCCTGCTTTCAACCAATCAGCAACCAAAATTGTTACTAAAATATAAACTTCTTAATATGCCAGCACATATTTTTCGTGTCAACACGAGGAATAGCTTTTGCTCTTTGGCTGTAAGATGATAAAATCCGGAACCTGTACAGTGTAGTTTTCCACTGAGATTGCATCATCTCCAGCACTTATATACTATAACTGCCCATCGGAAACTCTTATATGGAATAACTATCCATCGAAACTCATCATAAACTAAACATGGCTTACAATTCAAGATGTTATAGACCCGGCGGAGGACTTTTTTCGATGGATCAGAATCAAACTTCGACTTATGGCCAGTGTAATTTTAAGGAAATTTATGAATCCAACAGTTACACACTTTAATTGAGGCACAACGTATAAACAGAAACGACTTTTCTTTGAAAAGAATGCAATTGTCTTTGCGGAATTAACACAGATGATAGAAGTCTATCACGGTAAGCCCTGAACGATGACTGCAAAGCATGGAACATATTATGAGAGCATTATTTATCAAAAGGAAAACCGAAAATTATCTCTTTATATGCTGGACTGACATCTCAAAAATGTATGGAAGCCGAGTTGCGTAAAGAATATACAGTCTGGCACAACAGCAAACTCATTAAAATGCCTTTGGAAGTTATTAGCGAAAGTCCGGTAATCTCTATGGTTCTTAAAGTGTTGCTGAGCGAGGTCAAGTATTTACCAACGTGATAACTCAAAAAGAAGCCCCCATGACTTTTAGTCAATTCAAGGTAGCATTTAGGGTTTAGGAGGAAACTGAGAAAATGATCACAAAAAATACGAATCTACAAATATCATAAAATTTAAAAATGCCTACTACGTTTTATCATACCTTAACCTCGAATAAAAACTGCAACTTTTCGAAAAACAATTTTCCGCGTAAGAAAAGTACGAATATTATCTATCTTATAATGCTCATCTAATCACAAAATTTAAACAAAATGTATTTGTGTACAAGCCGCCATTAACACGGTTCAAAAAAAAAATTGGCCCAATACTGCAGAGCGCTGCTAAGTTGTCCAGCATTGGATGAGGTTCCACCAACACATATATCTATTGCCACCGACATAAGTGTAATCGTCCATTTTTAATCAAATCAATGGATTAGTTGTTCTAGTTTGTGAACCCACACAGTTTACCGAAGGGAAATTTTACATGTGGCTTAGTTCACAATACACTGTGGTTGACATTGCACCGTAGAAAAACCTTCATTTTTAAAAAATAAAAGTATATGTACAAAATGGGTTCTCTCATAGTTTTAAAGGCCAAAATCAAGGATCATAGTTTCGTTATGCTCTAAAAGGAAACATTCCTTACAAACGCGCCCGCGCTTTGTAAAAGAACCTACACTTGAGTTCATAGGCTTTTCTTCTTGTGAATTAATAACACTTCTTAAATGCACATGTTATATTAGGTTGTATGAGAGAGTTTAATTTGTTCAATATCCGACATTTTTATTCGAATTTTTTATAATTGTCGATTTTTAATATTCATTAGACAAATTCCGATACAAAAAAAATACGTGAGGACACTTCTAACCACATCCTGAACCTTCGTATGAAATTGCAAAATAAATCGGTTAAGCCATTTCCGAGTCCTTCATAAAGGAACTCTCTCTCTCTCTCTCTCTCTCTTTCCCTCTCTCATGAGGGACCTCTATTGAATATTATCTATCACGAGGAATAATTTTCCCGGTTGAATTACTCGCAACAACAAAAAAAAAACAAATAAAAAAATAAAAATAATGTCGTCCATCAAATTCAATCTGCGTTAGTTTACAATATCACGTCAGCTGATATTTGGAATTGACGATCTTTTAAATAGTCTTTCTTCTCTTATAAATAAAAATAACGATGTTTACAGCCTATTATTTTACGTTACACCGACCAAGGTTACACCGGTGGAACATAAAATGTTCTCCGGTAAAGATACTTTTTTTATCTATAAGAGAAGAAAGCCTTTTTTAAGATAAGAATCTTTCGATTTTTGATATTTATAGAATGAATTCCTGTAGAGAACATGTCTAAAAATACTGCCAGAAACATATATTACCTTTCTGTGAAAATTGCAAAGATGGGTTCAGCCGTTTCGGAACCTATAAGGAAGAAATTCACAGGCACACAAAAGTTAATTTCATATAGATAGAGGTATAAAAGTATACTCTTTCGGAATTATCTCAAGATATGACGAGAAAATATTTGGCCACGCACTCGTTTACTACAAGAAGAAACGCAATCGTTGTTTTATAATTTTTAAATAATTTCATCGTCTATATAATTACTAATTCGTCTCGTATATATTAGAAGTTCACAGGTAGAACTAAGTATACAATGTTGAAGTCTTTTAGATTTTATCGGCTTACAAATGTCTGAAGAAAAACAGGTTTATTCCGTATATTTAAATAATGTGTTCGTTCGTGATCTTGTAAACATTTCAGGGCTCGCATCTAATGCACCGGAGAAGGTGGAGCATTATATCGACCGAATTTTACTTGTAATATTACACTAAAGTAAAACATGTTTGGATATGACCAAATTGTAATATATGTTCCGCTGCTACGTATTAACTGGTCTGTCCATGGTCAATTTAGTGTGACTATTTTATTTTTCCCACATAAAAACGACCTTGTATCTATCTTTTTTTTTTAATTTTCCCAGGTAAAAAACGACCTCGTATCTATCTATGCTTCCCTGCGGAGACAAGGAAAGTGGAAGAATTATATTGTTTGAAATAGAAAATGTTGCTTAGCATCGGCGATAGGAGTTCTTTTTAAATCTTATAATCTTGGGCCATTTTAACATTTCTCAGATATCCACTCCCATATTTAAGAAACTCAAACCAGAAGATAATTTAAGGATTCTTACCAATATTCCTGCGCCATGATTTGAATATTTTTTTTAGACTTAGTCCTTTGGGTTCATTTGAAAGGTATGTATTGAATCTTTTTTATGAGGCATATCTCCTATGATGTAACTTTCTTTCTCTTTCGTACATAAGAAGTTAGTACTCAGTTATCCTATACACGTGAACACACAATCCCCACAGGTTGTATGCAGCCCACGTCGAAAGGGCGAAAACAAAGAATAACTAGAAGTCATATTTTCGTGTGAAAAAAAATGAGAATTATTTCTGGATGTGTTCCCGAATAAACCCTGACCATGCTAATTCTCTCTGACCCCTTCTCTCATCAACGTTGTTTCGAACGTTCTCTCAAACGGGCCCGCAAAAGCGCTCTTGTTTTTAAAGTATTTTATTCGCACATAGATCGGCATTTGCATACGCGCGTCCGCGCTTCCTTAGACATCCTCTCAGCTATCTTGAAACCAGCAATAGTAGTGGTTGTACACTTTTTCTTTTTACGTCAACTTTAATAATGATATTTTTGTTTTCTTTGTCTTTTACGGCTTTTGTAATTGGTTGAGACAATTATTTACTTTTCCGTCAATAATGTTGACAGTTTTATCCAATCCATCGTATATAAGCACCGTGCAAAATATATACTCTACTCTGGGTTTACATGACGTAAAACATGCGATACAAATTTAAAAGAAACAACCTTTTTCACTGAGAATATATTTTACATGCGGGATAGAACGCCGATTTTTACAAAAATTAAGAGGAATCGTTCTTATTTTGGGAGGCACCTGTAAATGGCGTTTGAGTTTCAAACGTCATGAACTTAGAAAAGATAACGAAGCAAAGGTTTGCCAAATTATAGCTTTCGGTATTTTACTCACAGAACAAAATAGTCAGAATTGGTCGGTTAAGATAACCGTTCCCAAATGTGTGAATCGAAAGAAACACGAGGGCCACGTTGTTGATAAGAAGCAGCCAGAATAATAAAAGAGATGATGTTCTCGACGCAAGTGTTTTGAAGGACCTACGGCAAAAATGACAACCCGGACGATGGTCCTTATTTACAAAAGATTTCAATGCTAATTAAGAAGCCTGAAGTGATGTTGTGGAATCTAATTTTCGACATTGAATAACATAAAGCATCGACTTTCCTCAGCAATACAGAGCCGTGATTCTGCCCCTAATATTTTAATGAGTTCTAAACTATCTTGGCTCTCGATTATTTAAATTATGAAAACTTGTGTGATCAATAATTGCGCACCTTTTATACAACTTTCTATAACCGATATTGAATGTTTGTAATACATATATACCATTTCCATTTATAAACAATACTTACTTTATCTACAGAAGCCCGGGTATTATTCTTACGAAATCATTCGTGTTGGCAGTGATAATTATTGGGTGTCAATATATATATATATATGAATTCAACCCCTAGTCCACCTAAAAGTATCACGCCGAAAGTATGAATAGTAATTTTGATGTGTAATGTTAAGCCAAGCAACCAATTACTAACTAGTCGGAGAGCGTTCAACAGTAGGCACTGAAACAGCTTTACTGTATGACCACCAGCTTATTATATATTCTGAAAATAACACGCAGTCAAACATACATATACGCATGCATATATAGGTGTATATATATTATTCACTATATGTTAATAGCAGTTAATGGTAGTATAAGTACAATATTGTAGGAAAATATAAAATGTGTTCAAGCCTCCACTGGTAGCAGTGGGAGTACTAAATGTTGAGAGAAAAAATAGGAACTTCTTCTTCTGTAGATGTTGCGATTTTGACGATGTAGCTCATCAGATGTAATGTAGCATTTTATTATCACGAGTGAATGTGGTAGAAACGGATGGCGTACGCTACATATGTCCGGGTAGATACATTGAATATTTATGTGCTATCTGCTGTTGCAAACATACCGTATTTTCGTCCAGAACGGAATTTCTACAAACAAAACATTATATATGGAGATAAAGCAGAAAAAATACTCGGTTCAAATAATGCAATATCAATTTTTGGAACAAAACTGGTTTCTGAGAATGAAGCTTTAGCTTTAAAAAAGAAACAATTAAACACTAGATAAATTTATTAACAACTCCGCTTTAATTGACATTTATTATATGCGTTTTTTGTTGTTGTTTTTTTTTTGGAAATGCCTAAAATTCACGCCTTTTAATTCAGGCAGCTGAAGAAAAATAATAGACATGTTGCAAGTTATGACTGGTACAACTGAATTCTTACCTGAAGTATTAAAATTATATAATCCCACGAAAGATCCTTACAAAACTCTTATAAATTAATTCCAGCAGAGGGGATTTTAAAGAGCACTTCATATAAACAGCAAAAAATAATATATCTCACTGTTCGACTTCTACCAGCGGTGTTTAAAAATTCATGACGATTCGTTGATTAATCTAATGGTGAATTCAATACGTGCAATCATAAAGCATTTTCACGAACCTAACTTTATAATAATAATACATTTAATCGTCTTCATTAATTTAGATTTACGCGCAAATAATATGATAATACGAGAATAATAGCTTAAATGATATTCGTTCGATTCTTCGATTTGAGGTTAAGCTAAGGAAATGGGAAATGTGATCGACATGCATGCATAGAAATGCGTTATATATATATATATATATATATATATATATATATATATATATATATATATAAGAGATCGAAATATCATATCATATATATACATGTCTATATATTAGATAGCGAAATATTAAATTATATATATATATAAGAGAGCGAGATATTATATCATATATGTATATATATATATATATATATATATATATATATATATATTAGATAGCGAGATATTAAATTATATATATATATATATATATGTATATATATATATATATATATTAGGGAGCGAGATATTATATATATATATATATATTAGAGAGCGAGATATTATATATATATATTATATATATATTAGAGAGCGAGATATTATATATATACATATATATATATTAGAGTAAAAATACATTAAAAATTATGAAAACTTCACGTTTTTTTGCACATTGAAGCGATCGAATTTAAAATTGAACTTATTGGAAGCACATCTTATTTTGAATTAAAACTATTTGTCCTGATCAAGAAAAGTTTTGCAAAGTTAAAATAGTTTAATAAAACCTAATTAAATATTAAAAAAAAAAAAAACAAATTACATTTTCGGTTCGCAATATCTCTACAATTTCCATTATCTTTCTTGGTATTTTTTTTTTTGCAAAGAGATCACCTTTACTCGAGGATAAGGACTAAAGAGTGAATATTGGTCAAACCGATAATATCATAGTAATCGTTTGAAGTGTAAATTTGGTAAATAGGATTACTTAACGGAAACAGCTCATTAAGAACTTGTTTATGGTGGACTTGAATACGACCATATTGTAGTAATCTTGAAAGCAGGTAAACAGAAGAGAGTTTAACACAGCTGAGCAGTTCTAAGAAATAAGATTTGTTAATGGAATCTACGTTTAGGTTTAGGGGAAAAGTTTTAGGAAAGTAGGGGAAATTATTGATAATGTTTTCAGCTAGACGAGCGTTTCTCGTGACTGTTGTGCGTTGGGGGGGGGCGAAGATTATAGCTCAAACGAGCACTTGCCATGAATATAACGATGAAAAAGAGAAAGAGATTGCAGAAATGCGACAGCAATATTAATCCATTATAGGTAAAGAATTGCATCTGGATCTATAGATGGGCCACACAATTTTTCCAGACACCTTGCCAACGGATTTGATGTACGTGTTCCATTTCAGAAGAGAAGTAAAGGTCAAGCCCAGCAGCCTCCAAAAGACGGGCGCATTTTCATTTTTCCTTCCGTTATTGATAAAACTTATTAACGCAAAAAGTGTTCATTGTTCAAGTAGGTAGTTTGAATGTCATTTTATGATTAGTTGAGCTGTATTTAGTTGTTAATAAACAACAAAAGAGTAAGCATGATATTATACCCTTAATAATATCTATATTTAATAGACTAGAACAGTGAGAGCTATGGAGTGCAATCACTACTATATATTGGTTTAGTATAATAATCAACAGAACATGGTTCTACAACATTACATACTACATCTACATAAATAAAATTATGTTTAAGCATATTTTCTGATTGGGAAACGAAGGGTCCGTTGCAGTAAGAATTCGTAAGAATTATATATTTCACAGGAATCACAACTCGAATAAATAAGGTAATTAAAAGTGGTTGATGATAAACATAATCCAATACCAAAACCAAGTCATATGCATTATTTCTATATATATATATATATATATATATATATATATATATATATATATATATATATATATATATATATATATGCATATATATACGCACACACATGTATACGTGTATATATATATTATACGCACACACACACATATATATGTATATATGTATGTATATATATATATATATATATATAGAGAGAGAGAGAGAGAGAGAGAGAGAGAAGAAGAATGCCCTTGAGAAAATTAATTTATAATTCCATGATATATTATGCGTTTGTGAATGCAATTAAACAGTTTACCTAGGCACAGAAAACGCTGTTGCTTTATTTCGTAGGTTAATTCACGATCAAAGGAAAACGGTATTTTGTGGATTATTGACTGACCACTATTTGATGCATGACAGAGTAATTGAAGCTAAAGGGGTTATAAGAATCTTTAAAAAGATCTCTCAGCAGAATTGTACAAGATAGTGGGTGAATGTTTGGCATCAGACAGGATGCCCCATCTCTGGTTTGATTAAGCTAATAATAAAATTGAAACAAAAGTATAAAATTTGAATGTACATGAAAAAAAATTATTGGGCAGTATTTTTTGGAATTACAGCTTACAAGTAAGTGTCTCAGCTGTAGAACAAAATTTCCTCGTAACGGACTATAAGAATGTCGTTTTCAAGTCCAACGTAAATGAGATACGTATTCAACCGTCATCTTAGTAATCGATTCTGTTTAAGAAATATCCTGTCCATTTACGCAGTTGTTGCCATTTCTCATGTACTGATATTCGTCGGCTAAATTGCTATCTCATTTACCTATTTTACGCGTGGTCCAAGGTATTTAATGACCGGATAGTATGAAAGCGTGTTGGATTATTCTCTTTTGATCGTTTCTACGCAGTACTATTATCATATGTTTTAATATGCTCAGTGTAAATTTACGCAATTGTTTTGCAAGGTTGCTTCCACATTTTTCCCTGTATCCATTAGACAAGTACGTGACTCCCTAGTACGGTCAGATTAAACTCTAATTTGAGAATGTTGTAAAAGGAACGTGTAAAACTTGGTTCGGGCAGTCAATTCTCTTTCACCTGCCTCCATGTTTCACACCTCAGCCTGTGTATGCTTCAGCTAACCAAAAAATTCATCGCCTGTTTGGCATTGAATCAAGATATACGAATCTGTATTATAGACCTAAGGCATTTTCACTGCAAGTGTCTAAATATAATATGAGATGTTGGACCTAAGGCTATTTTTGCTCTGATGCCATATCTGTATTTATCTCCCCTGTCAAACAGCATAACTTCAATGAAATCTGTTGACACAAATCTGTCTGCACACTTAGCACAGGATTCACACACCAAAACGAGCTATAATAAATGAGTTGAAAGCAACCACTGAAAAAATATTAGTCAACATACCAATTGAACTGATTAGGAACATTTTTAATTCAATCAAAGAGCGGTGCCTGCTGTTCATGGACAACAATGGTCAATAATTGGAACAGTTTCGATAATTAGCTGGTTTCCATATTTGTCCACAGTACTTTGATTCATGACACTTTTATTTCTTATAATAAACTAGCCTGGATGCCCGGCATTGCCCACGAATTTGGAGATGTGCATTACGTAATAAAAAAGTGGCAGTAGGCAGGACGGGGCGAACTCGTATCGCGTTTACTTGAAAATTTTTGTTGATGTTAGGACATCCACTTAAATAACTATTTTCTTTTAGTTTTACAAAATCGTTGTTTGTATCTATTTGATGTCAGTAATTTTAAGTTTTATCTTCTTTATTTTAGTAATTCATGCTAATACCGTATTAAATATTTCTAGCGTCCAATGTAATGCTTCGTCTTTTTAATAGTTTATGTTGACACACTGATTCTTTCTTAAACGCGTCTTAATGTATTTAAACAAGCAGTATATATATATATATATATATATATATATTAAACAAGCAGTATATATATATATTATATATATATTATATATATATATATATATATATATATATATATATATATATATATATATATATACTAGCAGTTCCGCACGGCTTTGCTCGGGCCCTATGTACTGTTCATAAGGTTATGTGCATATGTATATATTAAAAAGTGCGAATATGTAAAGTAATGCCTTTCTGTATAATAGTCTTCCTTTACTATCATAGAGAAAAGACAGACATACATTTTCACTTTTATAGATATATAGATAGATAGATAGATAGACTGGATGCAATATATAGTAATGATTTTAAAGTATAAAGAATCGAAATAAAAATGTTCAGCCCCTAATTTATTTTGCCTCTCTCAATCCCTGGGCTACAAACACATGTTTACTGCAAGGGTAAAAATTAAAACATGAACCAATAGCTACTACGTTATGTATTCGTAATGCCGGCGTTCGACCTTCACTTGGGAATTTTCATTTTTTTTTTCATTTTCACACTTATGCACCGATATTTTCCGGCTAAAACGCAAATATAAAGTTTTTTCAAGGATTCAAATACCTTAGATATGAAGTTTCATGTCGGTAGACCAAAAACTCTAGTAGGAGTTTGGTCGGCCAAATGTGTTCAACAAACATATATACGTATACATAAATATATATGGAAATAATTTTGTGTTTACTATAAACTTTTTACGCAAATATAATGCAAGTATAAATTATGTAGAATATCTGCGTGAATATTATTACACGTAATAGTTACCTAAATATAATTATCCCATTAGAAAACCGAATCAACTAATAGTGAAATAATTAAAATGAATTTTTAAAAGAATAGGCAAATTAGTTAGCTCTTTGCTAGGGAATGCAATTACACAACACATATATAAGAAAATTGTATTTTCTTTTTAAATATGTAGAAAAGAGGGTTTTTTAATATGAATATCCGTGCACGCAAAAGAAAAAAAAACGAATTTTATATATATATATATATATATATATATATATATATATATATAAACTTCATTATGTGTGATTAAGAAATGCCGTTTTCGGTTATATGACTACCGACATTTGTTCTTTATCAAGGGACAGATTCCTGCAATTTATTGCTTGTAAGAATGTCTTGAAATCGTATGAGTTTCCGATGAAAATCTTTAAAATATGTATGGTTTCTATTTTATCATTTTACACGACATTGATATTTTAAAATCTATTTCTATCATCCCATTTATATACGTCTATGTTGATTCAGACTTCGATGCACACGCAAACACACGACTAACATACACGTATACATACATATATATTTTATATTACATTAGATTTGTTACAATTACGCTCCAATGAAGCAAAATATTTTATATTCCTAAATATACAAAGCATAACTTGCACAATAAGCAATATATTGCCTATAATGTTCCATGTGTATATGCATACACTTGTATAATAATTATGTAAATATATATGCTAATATGTATATTATGTGTGTGTGCGCGCGAGTTTTTTGCAATGAAATTACCAACGTAGGCATAATGAATGAAAATAAAGTAAGAGATATAAAAAGCAAATAATCTGCACAATAGGCTAAAACTGAACATAAAATAAGGGTAGAACAGCATCAACAAAAAAGAAAGCCAAACGTCAGAAGATGTCTTGATAAAGCAAAGAACGCTCACCCTCGGGGATTCGACTTTAATCCCTAAGTCGTTTTCCTATGACCCCAGCCCAAACCGATCTTTTGTCCGAAGAGAAGTATGTTGTTGCCAGACCCACTGTCACTGGTAAGGGCTAAATATCTTTAAGTAGATTGGACATTGCCAAAAGAAACAAAGTTGATGTTTGTTATAAACTTAGAAGTTGGCAGACAGGATTTTTTTTTCTTTGTATTGATAAACCTTTGATGACGTCATCATAATCCGCCATAAAGGCAATAGTTGAATTATCATAAATAATTAATTTAGATGTGTACCAGCTATGGTGAGTAAATTTAATAATATACAAATTGGAGCTAAATAAATGTTTTAGTTGTAAATTTGATATACATCATCTAAAATTTAAAAATGAAAAAAATAAATAGATATACGAAGATGAAAATTTTCAAAAAACACATACGAGATTCATGCCTTTGTCAGTTATTGTTCAATAGTACAGCCGGTTAATTGCACTGAAATAGCCTCCCTTACGCTCCTTTATATTTTTAAAACATATATATATATACATATATATATATATATATAATTATTTTTTTACTATAATAATTAAATACCTACAGACACTAGTTTTTCATCCTTCCGGGAATCTTCAGTGCAGGGTGTCACGATTAATACCAGTCGAACGATTCGAACCCCGCATCACGAGACATCTCTGGCTCGGTCAGCGGAGACCTAATCAATTCGGCTACCATTAACCGCGTGAAAAAACGTCGAATTTAAACATTTTTAATTTTAATGTTCAATTACGTCAGTCAGAGAGTGATCTAATCGTTATACGATGATCTATGCATAAGAGCTAAGTTGACCGACTTTAATTCGACTGAGAGTGCTCAACGATAAGAAACGAATTTCTTAAAGGGGCTGTCATAATTATTTTTTTACTATAATAATTAAGTACCTACAGACACTAGGGTGTCATCCTATCGAGAATCTTCAGTGCATATATATATATATATATATATATATATATATATATATATATATATATATATAAAGTCGGCCAATAAGCTCTTATTGCATAATAGATCATCGTATAACGATTACATCACTGTTCTGACGTAAAGAAGATTTAAAATTTAAAAAAAACATGTTTAAATTCAACGTTGTTTCGCGTAGTTAATGGTAGCCGATTGGATACGGTCTTTGCTAATTGAGCCAGAGATTGTTCGTGTTGCCGAGTGGTGTTAATCGCGATACCCAGAACAGAGGATTCCCGAAAAAATTAAATACTAATGTCTGCATTTATTTAATTATTATAGTTAAAAAATAATTATATATATATATATATATATATATATATATATATATATATATATATATATATATATATATATATATAAATGTAAACGTTGGTTCGTTCGGAATAAATTATCTAAAAAACCACTGGACGGATGGCTTCCACGTTTTGGTATAATATGTTTACTATATCCATGTGTGTTTTTATATATTTCTTTTTTATTTTAACATTATGCTTAATTTTTCTATGATAAATAGGTAGATTTCTTTGTATCGAGAGGCCATTTTTTTTATTTAGGGGCAATTATTTATTACCGCTTCCTGTCACGTGACCAGTGTTGCAATTTAGCGGTTTTCCTGCTATATCTGGAGATTTCGGCTACAATCTAGCGGGAAATTCTAGAAAATCTGGAGGTATTTGGCACCCACACACCCGCATTAGAAAAGTGCTTGAAAATATTCAATGTAAGTAAAAAAAAAAAGTAGCATTTATTGCCTTTGGTAACAATTATTTATTGATTATTTGTTTTGTTTTTCACCTTTTTTTCGACTAACCATTCTTAAATCTCACTATAAAATCGATTTTTCCAAGTACATTTTAGGTGGGGGGCATTCCAACCTCCGAAGTTTGGGTTTGTATTACTGTACACATAGATTGGAAAAACAAATACATAACAAATAAAGGTTATCAAAAGCAAGATATGTTACTTTCCTGCCAAACTGGATATATTTTTCGTGTTTTTATTCAATGTAACATATTTATTCAGCTCGAAAAACATAGTGTTTACCGATGTATTTGAAAATTTAAGATGGCTTCTCACACCCTCTTTAACACCGTAAGTTTGGAAAAAAGTGTTATAAATAAAAAACTATACAAAATACGGGTTTGTATTACTGTTAACATAGATTCGAAAAAGTTGTCAAAAAACAAATATATAACAAATAAATGTTATCAAAGGCAAGATAAATTATTTTCTGCCAAACTGGATATATTTTTCGTGTTTTTATTCAATGTAACATATTTATTCAGCTCGAAAAACATACAGTGTTTACCGATGTATTCGAAAATTCAAGATGGCGTCTCACGCCCTCTTTAACACCGTAAGTTTGGAAAAAGGTGTTATAAATAAAAAACTATACAAAATAATATTAAAAACCCGCCGAATATATGTCAACCTATGTAACAGTAACATGTATTGAGCAAGTTTTTAACAGTATTTTATCCGGTTTTTTATTTATAACATCCTTTCCCACACTTACCGTGTTAAAGAGAGAATCAGACTCCATCTTGAATGTTCTAATACATCGGTAAACACTGTATGGTTTCCGAGATGAATAAACATGTTACATTGAATAAAAACACGAAAAATATATCCAGTTAGGTAAAAAAGTAACTTATCTTGCCTTTGATAACATTTATTTGTTTTTTGACAACTTCTTCGAATCTATTTATACAGTAATACAAACCCAACATTCAGCTCGAAAAACATACAGTGTTTACCGATGACTTGGAAAATTCAAGATGGCGTTTGATTCTCTCATTAACACGGTAAGTTTGGGAAAAGGTGTTATAAATAAAAAAAACTATACAAAATACTATTAAAAACCCGCCGAATATAGGTCAACCTATGTCACGGTAACATATAGTGAGCGAGTTTTTAACAGTATTTTATCTGAGTTTTTATTTATAACACCTTTTCCCAAACTTACCGTGTTAAATAGAGAATCAGACGCCATCTTGAATTTTCCAATGCATCGGTAAACACTGTATGTTTTTGAGCTTAATAAACATGTTACATTGAATAAAATCACGAAAAATATATCCAGTTTGGTAGAAACGTAACTTATCTTTCTTTTGATAACATTTATTTGTTATATATTTGTTTTTTGACAACGTTTTCGCATCTATGTGTACAGAAATACAAACTCAATATGTTACATTGAATAAAACACGAAAATATATCCAGTTATGTAGAAAAGTAACTTATCTTGCCTTTGATAACATTTATTTGCTATATATTTGTTTTTTGACAACTTTTTCGAATCTATGTGTACAGTAATACAAACCCCACCGACCTCTCTAATTTGTTTTGGGGGTGGGATCTGATGTTGGGGCGCGCGCGTGCCCCAACATCACATCCGCCTTCCCCCCCGAATGTACAAATTAAAATCTTCGGAAAATGTTAAATAGTGTTCTAATTGGTAAATGTCGGTGCGTTACTTACGGAAAATTTGAAAATTCGATGTTCCAGGTAAAAAAAAAAACAGATAAATTAACCTCCCCCTACTCCAACTTGGTGTGCTTTCCTTTTCTTATTTTATTTCTTTTTCAGCTAATTTTAAATTTTCCACCCAAAAAGCGCTATAATGTATTTTTGAAAATTAGAAAATTCTATGTCCTAGAAAAAAAAAATCCCCTCCCCCCAACGTAGTTTGCTTGGTGAAGCCGTCGTTTATGCTACAGCGTGCATGCGCGTAGCATAAACGGAAGCTGCAAAATGGTGGAAAGAAGTTTGTGGGTTCAGGGGTAAATACCATGCAAACGGTAAATTTGCCCCAAGTTTGACTATCAGATTCGTTGTCACCGACCTTAATTACCTATACCAAAACAAATTAGAGGGGTCGGTGTTCTGTAGTAGCGTATTTGGATATTTACCTTTTTTTTCTTGCTTAAACAAAATAGCATTAATACAGTAAGTTAGGTAAACTGACTTTTTCGTTTATAAAATGGAATTATTTCCCTTTCGTTATTAACTTTTTAAAACAATTTTTTTTTAATAAATATTTTGTGTTTTATATACATAAAGTACAATTGTTGAATGCTACTGTTTTGATTATATTCGTTTGGGGTGGCACAATTAAAAAATTAAGAAAGATTAAAATGAAGCGAAATTTAAGTTTCCATTCCCTATTTGCAACTACCGTAAAACAGTGCATACTCAGCAAGTTTTATCGTAATTTATAAGCATATTGAAACACTAAATCAACATTTTATTTATTTTTTTGCATAATTAATGATGGAAGTATTTTTCTGTTTATTTTCTTAACATCTGTTAAAAAAATAATTTGTACATTCTCTTGAAAAAAAGAATCACACTTTTCTCTACTTTCACATGTGTTCCATTTTAATAAACTGAGCCACAGCAACGCGTGGCCGGGTACAGCTAGTATATATATATATATATATATATATATATATATATATATATATATTTCTGTAAAAATATATATTCTTATAATATATACCAATCATTTTATAAGAAGCTCAATTAATTCGCAATATAAAGAGAGAGAGAGAGAGAGAGAGAGAGAGAAAGACAGACAGAAGAGGGAGCCTCACACCTCAATACATGTTTAAAGATATTTTATCGTTTTTAAATATAAGATCTGTAATTTATTTATTGGAGATATATACGCGCTTTTGTATTCGTAATCTTTGTATTACATTTTTGCTTTCCTACGCTTTAAAGAGGAAGAGTTGCACCCCTTCGTTTACATTTTTAGCGTCGCCTTTTTCAGAAGACTTATTTTTATTAACTATTCTAATTTGATTTATATATTAAATAGTAAAATAGGTTTATCTTAAAATATTTTTACGCGCATCAATTTTAATCTATGTATGCGTGTTTCTGGATATTTTCCTCATCAGCATGGATCATCAACAATGATTGAATTAACAACGGAACTAGCGTCGTACCAATAACCCGCGAACCTCGTTACAGTTTTGCACGACTTTTTATCGTTATATGATTCACTAACTTTTGATTGTACTATTATAATTTCGATCTTAGTTAATGATTCATGCTTATGAAGAATGAAGCAAGGAACTCTGGTATATTGATAAATTTCTATGCCCGTAAAATTAAAAAAAGTACATCCTAAAGAAGTGTCGCTGGTGTAGAGAAAGGGCAGTGTGCTGTATGTGGTGGTTATTGGTATTAACTATAGATTAACGAATGTGATAAATTTGTTATTAGCAGCGCAGCTATATGTTCGGGAGGTTTTATTATTGCCTAGTTATGATATGTCAAGTTTGTTGAACGGATAGAAAGCAACCCTTTATGACGTTGTTAATGCGTTGTTTGTTAGTTTAAACTGATTTCGATTTTGTGGAGCACAAAAAACAGATTTTCAAGTGATAGGTCCCTGGAGATTGATGCTATAATTTTAAGTAAAAACTAGTAAAGTTATTATAAACATCATTTCCTAACTTTGTCAATAATACACGACAGAATAAAAACAATTTACATTTCAGATTATATTAGGACATATTATATTATGTCATGCTGCGCAAGGGATTTATGTACACAAACAGCGGGGATGTGATGCCAAAATATCTTTCTTCAGGTGGGCAATCTGTATTTGTTTATATAATTGGAAATTTAGTCAGAAATACGAGAGACCAATTGCAAAACCACAAGGAATATATTTACTCCAGATAATAGGCACAATACTGATTCTGTTTTTAATTTCAATGATTAAAGGACTCATTATTTGTGAGTGAGTTTTTTTTTATTGAAGCTAATCTGTATAACAGTAATACTTCTATATACTTGAACATAAACGGAAAAACACTGTTTTGCTTCAATCGGCTTTTAGCTACACTCAAAAGCTTAAGTGGTTAGTTGTCTGGGGTTAGGTTGGCAATGGCATCGTTCTCGTTAGAAGTACGTCATTTTGCAGAAAAAACAAATTCCTTTGAAACATTTGAAAATAAATGCGGCCTTACTTTAAATTTTAGAGAATGGATATATATATATATATATATATATATATATATATATATAGAGAGAGAGAGAGAGAGAGAGAGAGATAAAGAGAGAGGGAGGGAAATGTGTGAGTTATAGTGTAGACACGTTGACCGGAATTCAAGTTCAGCTGATTGGATTGCGTGTGAATCATGTGATCAGGTTAGCTGAAACGAGGAGATTTGCTTGGGACTTGGAAGAGAGCGGACGGCTTCGCCGTTGTCTCCTCCCCTTCTCTGGGGAGGGGGGCGAACGCTGACGTGTTAGAAATAAGACCTAGAAAAAGAAACAACACAGGCCAACTTCACTTTCCAATCTTCTGTGATCAAACTGGAAGGTGAATAAAAAACTATAGAACCAATGTCTTGTCTTGGCGTGAAATAAATCTTCCTCCCTAAAAACAGGTATCAAGTCTCCCTCCCAGACGAGATGTTCCAGATTGACCAACAAAATGGCAGAAGGTATGTTCAAATGCATGTCACACACACAACGGCATTAACTCTGGTAAGATAAACACTCAATCTTTTATAAATAGACACGTTTTAATATATCATCTCCATTCCAATTTCAACCAATATACAACAAACGCCCATTTTATGATACGACAACATAACATAAAATTGAGCTGTTATAGTGCGGAAATAAACATCATTTTGTTTCGAGCTCGTCAAAAGCCAATGCTGGAATCAAAATTGCGAAAACAAATATTAGCCCAAACGGAATCAAAACAATAAACGCGCTCCAAAAGAAATTCACAAAGTGCCGAAGCGATAGGTGATAAAAACTGATCATTTGTATGAAAATTTATCCAGGCAAGAGACGTAGCCGTTTGGCCTAAGAATTTAACGAGGTAGAATACATGAGTATCTAAAAGATCCGAGATGCATTTTGGATTTGCTATTGAAAACCTAAAAAAAAATATTATCCTTATTTTATTTTCTTATTCTACCATTGCATGCTTATTTAATAATCCCCCACCCCGTCGTGTTTGCGCTTTATTTAACGTATTTCAGTAAATATATATCATTAGTGTCCGTCAGTGCCGTTAGCTTTCATACTCATATTGTTGCGAAGGTCATGGGTTCATACTAGTAAAGGTTAAGCTACGCCAGAGAAGGGTAGGGACCCGAAACATCCATGCCCGTAGATTAATCTTTTAAAAAATAATCAATAAATAAACAAATCATAAGTTGTTTACTTCCAGATAAAAATAAGGGCGATTTTCTACGAAAGAAGATCTCCAAGATGGGCACGCAAAGTTAACCTTATTCTTACATTTAAAAAAAAAAACAACAATAATTCTACGTAAAATATATTAGCCCTAAAACAAACAGTAAAATTGTCTATAGTTTCATAGCGTACTGGATTAGACGCCGAACTGAAATATATAAAGTCTGGTGTTCGATTGAGTGTAACAGTCAAAATACACTGAAGTGGGGTAGGGCCCCTGAAACATGCATGTCCATTGATTACTGTTATAATACATAAATAAATGAATTAATATACACATAAATTCTCCGTTAATCGAGCCAGAGTATTGCGGGCTCCGACTCGTTCGGCTGGTGTTAATCGTGACACCCTTCACTGAAGAATCCCGAAAGGATAACACACTAGTGTCTGTAGGTATTTAATTATTATAGTAAAAAAAAATAATTATGACAGCCCCTTTAAGAAATAAATTTCTTATCGTTGAGCACTTTTAGTTGAATTAAAGTCGGTCAATTTAGCTCTTATGCATAGATCATCGTATAACGATTGGATCGCTCTCTGACTGACGTAATGCACATTTAAAATTAAAATGGTTTAAATTCGACGTTATTTCATGCGGTTAATGGTAGCCGAAGGGATACTGTCTCCGCTAATCCAGCCAGAGATGTCTCGTGTTGTGGGGGTCGAATCGTTCGGCTGTTATTAATCGTGACACCCTGCACTGAAGAATCCCGAAAGGATGAAACACTAGTGTCTGTAGGTATTTAATTATTATCGTAAAAAATAATCAATGAATATATATATATATATATATATATATATATATATATATATATATATATATATATATATATATATATATATACTACAAGGATGGAGCAATGCTGCCACATCTGAGCAGGAGCTGCTAAAACAACCTGTCCTTCCTTGATACAGTACAAAATAGATTCGTAGATTACTGGGGGGATGCTCTTTTTTCTTCCCTGCAACCTCCCTCCCACAGAAGTCACGTTGCGAGCCTTTCTTCGTTTTATCGTTATTTCCATGGCAATGTTTGCCTGAGCTCAAATCTCTGATCCCCCCGCGCCAATATTTCACGAAAACACGCGTCTAGCTGAAACCACTGTCAATAATTTTCCTCATTCTTTATCTATGCCTAAATCAAAACGTAGATTTCATGAACAAAGCTTCTTTCTTAGAAGTGCACGCCTGTGTAACTCTGTTCAGATTACCTGTTTCCCACCTGACTACAACTTGGACATTTTCAAGTCCAACATAAACAAATTTCTGCTAAACCGCGCCCTTAAGTGAGACACTTTATCAAATCTCCATTACTAACAATTATTACGATACTGTCCCATTAATTACTGTATACACAATAACCCTTATCCCAAAGTGGATTCTGGGCCTCGATAATTGGTGACTATCATGTATATATATATATATATATATATATATATATATATATATATATATATATATATATATATAAAGGTTGAGTTTTAACGTTGCATTTAAAGAAATTTGCCAAATAATTTCAAATGTTACAAGCAATTCTGCTTTTTACACCAGTATATTCATTTGAGTATAAAATATATATATATAAATCGGCGATTCATCGCGGTATACATGTCACAGCAAACACGTGTCGCTTAGATATAACCAGGTTTTTACAAAAATAAAATGATACAATAAATATTATATATAATTATCTATATATATATATATATGTGTGTGTGTGTGTGTGTGTGTGTGTGTGTGTTTCTGGGTGTGTGCATGTGTGTGTGTTTATATTAAAAATGTTCTAAATCTATTATTCATTATATGTAGAAATAAAATAAAAATATTAAAACAAAGAGTATACTTACTTTTTTTTTACGAATAACTATTTACACACGTCGATTTATTTGATATTTTTATGATATCTACCTGTGGAAAACTGAATATATATATATATATATATATATATATATATATATATATATATATATATATATATATATATATATATATATATATATATATATATATATATGAGTGTGTGTGTTTACGTGAGTTTATTTTTCGTTGTTTTTTATTTAATTGACTATAGTTCAAATAATAATGACAACGGCTAGAGGGCTATTGTTCTGGTTTCGGTTTCGATTCTTACTGGCGGTATCAAAGTCATTAATTTTTTACTTTTGAAATCACTACTATACATCTGTTAAAATATAATATGCCATAATCTAAGAAAAATGATGCTATAAGATATACGAAACCTGCATTAATTGAAATATTATCTTAATGCGTATTTGACGACCGGCAACATCGATCGTCTCCCGCTAGTATATATATATATATATATATATATATATATATATATATATATATATATATATATATATATATAATACGATAAAAGGCGATAAAAGTCATGCATTCAAGTGGATCCGATCGTGGAATATTTGGACAGCATCAGATTGCGGATACTTGTGTCACACTTTTTTCTTTATCGAGAGTTGGTCTTTTAACGATTCTCTTCCGGATCTATGTAATTCTGCCGCCGAACAACTCCGGGTAACGGGTCCCGCTTGTATGCATATGCTTCTATTACATGAATCTCTTTTAAACTTAGTAATCAGAGTATAAATTGGGGATGTAGGGGTAAAGACATAATCGGAGCTGTATTGTTAATAGTATTTACAATTTTATAGATTTATTATTTTAAAAACATATCATTAACACTGTAGTGTGCCTATTTTTCACATTATATACGAACAAATTTGCAATCTGTCTTTATGTATGTGTCTCTGAATAATCGTTCTGCATTCGTCCCATTTGTAGCATCTCTAAACTCGTTCAACCTTGGACGCTAGTCTTTTTGCTCGTTCCAACGTCAGATTACATCCATCCATTTGATTTTTCTTCGTCCGTGTGCATCGATTGTTAAGTATGCATGCACATGCCCACCTAACCAGTCAGTGTCGTCTTCGTTGCTCATCGATTAATTGAAACACTATCGCCGCAAGGGGAAAGTCTAATTTTCCATGATATAAAATCAATCGGGCTTGAACCCCAGTGTCCGTCAGCCGGAGGCGTTCGACCGTAAAATTGAAACTGTGTCCAAATGCATCTCGCCTGTTCTTGCCAAACAGGTGAATGGCACGTTTCGCCGCTTTTTGAGCTGCTTTACACATTTTTGCGTTCATCGACTGAATAGCTAAATAGCAAATTGACTTTCAAATGAAATAAATATTCAGACAAAAAAATTGATACTTAAAGAATATTATCTGTTAAGGTGTATATGTAACAGCAAAGAAATGTTTTCGGAATCAGTCAAAATATACAGGACGCCCAAAAAATATAAAGATAGAAACATTTTGATTTTAAACTGACGCAAGGGTCTCATTGAAAAGCAACAGGCAAGTCAAGTGTAGAAATTCTTGAAAATTTTATCAAAAACGTTTTCCTCGTCACTCATATCTATTACTTGCTTGTCTCTCCACGATGACCTTTTATTGGCAAAGATTATTATTTATTTCGATATAAAAAATGCATGTTTAACACTGTTGGCAGTTCATGGATGTTTTGCCTAATGTGATATGTAACAACCTAATCCTGTTCATAAACGCTAAATCGAATCAGACGAAGTAGGACCTATAGAAATAAAACTGACTAACTCTCTGGCGGACGTATCATACACGTATCTTTCCATTCATTATCATGGTCATCTACTAATTAATACGATAGCATGTGTGTTATTTTCTCTGTCAGACTTACATCCGGACCTTTAATTGTTATGTAATTATATTTCTTGTCATAAATAATTCTACCAAGAAGTCTTCATAAGTTTTGGTTTCAGTTTCAATTATAACTGATAACACTCCATTAACATATAGTTTTTATAAATAATTTTATCAAGATTTCTTCATAAGTGTTGGTTTTAGTTTCGATTATGTCAAAAAATGTCGAAGTTAGTAACATATGCAAGAATTATGAAAAATGATGAAATGTGAGTTATTTGATTAGCCTCTTACTAATGAATAATAAACACAACACTATATCAAAATCATTATTTGTGTAAGGGAACGGGGTAATAATGTGACTTCAAACCATAAAAATGATTTTCGAAATTAATACCATATCCAAAATTTATGAAAAATGAGGAAATGTGTTTTAATTGGTTGTAATGAAATAATCGGCACAGGTTATTATTTTGGTAAGTGCAGGGTACTATTGCGGTTTCAAAATTATGAAAAATAATTGTCGAAATTAGTAAGATACCCAAGAATGGTTAGAAATTATGAAATGTGAGTTAATTGATCGATGTGTTTGTAATGAAATTATTAGCGCATGCAATATAACAAAGTTTTCATTTTAGTGAGGCGGCGATTATGTGGGTTTAAATTATGAAAAATGATTGTCGGAATTAGTAACAAAGATAACTAAATGATAACAAAATTCAAAGGTTTTATGTAAGACATAAAAAAATTGAAATCTTATGAAGATCTCCATTATTCCAGTAATTATAAATGCAAGCTGACTCATGAAAAAGCATTACAAAAATTATCAGGCAAATATAGTCTGTGACCGAAGTGCAAAAGCGATACACACATTGCTCTTAAAGGGACTTATAATCGCTTTAAAAATATCTGATTTGAATGTTTAAGATAATAAATGGAAATCCCCAGCTTAAACCAAATAAAAAAATAAAAATATTATATACAGAACTGAAGGAAGAAATAAAAGCAAAACTTTGTTATATAGATGCCAACTGTTTAAATTCTTACGCGATTAATTTTGTAAAAAGAAACAAATGTTTTTTGTAATAAGATTATCTTTTTGTCAATTGCATTTTTTTTGTTTAATTTTAAACACAATATAGAAATAAATATCTTAGATCATATAAAACAAAAAGTAAAATATTCTGTTCTGAATTCATTTTCAGCCATAAAATTAACATATAGTCCATATCTCAGCACAAAATTGTCCTAACTTGACTTTAATTTTCCATAGAATATACCAAATCGGTGTCATTACGATGGAAGATAAAATAATGCAGAACAACAAAGATGAAGGCGTCAGTAGATAGAAATGTTGTACAGCCGGGTGTTTATATTGTGGAGAGACGGTGACATGGAATACAGTGAGAGGGGAAGAAGAGAGAGGTTGAACGACATTTATAGATTTTACTGTCTCTGATTCCTATAACATATATTTAGAGAGGAGGGTTATCAGTTCTCATGACACAGGAGGGACAGTCATTACTTAGAGAGGGGGACACATTACTTAGATATGTTATACACAATGTTCATTAATAACGATGAGTGGGAAAAAAGTTCATTAAGATAAGAGGACACAATTTAATATTAACGATTAGTTCACATTACATTCAATTTGGTAGTCACGACGACACGAAGATGCAGTCAAAAATATGGTGTGTTCTTTTATTACATTCGACCGGTCGCAATGATGATGACATCCAGAAATTCAAAATCGACTACATGATTAAAACTTCATTCCTCGCATCCAAAGGGAGACTGCTCTGATTCGATCCGGACTCGACTCTGGACTCTGTCTCTCTCTATCTACGAGTCTCTTTAACTCATCTTCCTCTCTAGCTCTTATATTGAGAATTCATTTCTGTCATGACGTCATACGTATGTCCAAAACGTGCTGAACCTCGTGGAGAACTCATGCGGTCTAAACATACATTGTTTGGCTCGTTTCCAAACCACTTTTGCAGACGATGAATTTTCTCTAACCTATTTTTCGACTTGACTTATTTTTCAACATATTTAAATTTGCTATTATTCGTTCTTCTTTCTGGCCTTATTTATATTCAGTTTTCATAAAAAAGAATAGAACAATCAACATTCCTTTTACTCAACCATATCTGCTATTTTATATTAAATTGAACAATGCGAATTCCTTCCTGAATCTATTTCCGAACCTTGCTTACCAGGTTCGATGCTCAGTCTATCTAATATCTTTTTCATTTATCTAATGTTTTTTCTTACTTACAGGAGACCTTTCTGGTAACACAAACTGAAGAAAGGAAGATTATCAGATTTGAAAGGAGGAATATAATGTCCCAATAAATAAATAATATGAATGACCAATATGCACTTAATTTCAAAAGTAATATACACAATTACTAATAACTCATTGGCATTATTCGGAGCAAACATACTCCGCCCTCCTGCAAGAGGCCCCTACTGATTTCGCTTACAATGCCAAACCATATCATTATTCCAGTATTCTGCATCAAAATAATCAAGAAGAGAGTAAATATGGGCACATTTACATCTTAAACTCATCTAAAACAACTCAACTTAGGCGCAAGAAAATTATAAATGTATTCATAGCTTCTTTGAAACCATAGCTACAGTGATGGAGAATAATCCGTATGTCCAAGTATAAGAACCATTGAATTCAATGAGGAACCACGTGCTATAAGGGGAAATCTACAACCAAAGATAGTTTTGATGCATTTCACCGCTGGTTCAGATATAAGAAGATATAATAATCCAAGAAACAACGAAATAACTGCAGTATTTGTTGGTGAGGATAGCGCTTCACGTGCTAACAGAAATATTATTGTTTAGCCACATGGTCAAGCAAAACAATGAATTTCTTATCCGTCATGCAAGTTTAACCCCATGATATATTCCATAATTTTTCCAAATATGGAACAAGACAGGCGCATTCACAGGCAACATAACCCAGAACAGCAAACAAGAGTTCACTAAAAAGTAACAATGTAAGACTATTAGAGTCATCGTCTTGCAATTAGAGAAACCCAAATAGTATTATCCATAGATCTTGTAAACTGCTCTAACAATATGTCGTTGATTCATACGTGAAAGTTTAAGGTTACAGATTGAACTTCATGAGAAACCATCAAAGTAAACTAGGAGCTCCTCAATATTCTCGCTTAATAGATCATTTGACAAGAAATGAAGCTGATGATCCCGATGTACTAGATAGTCTACCATCTTAATTTTCCGGAATTATAAGTATCTCCAAAAACTTTATCAAGATACAATTTCAGGTATTAGTAAATACGGGAACCCAGATCTATTCCTTACATACAAGGGGGTGCAATAAGTAATGTCCCTAACGCACTTCCAATAGTACTAGATCAACGAAACTTGGCACAGTTATTAGTCTTTCTCTACATAGTAAACAAGCAGAGTTATACATTTCTTCCATCGTTTGATGCAGCTCTCGAGACCGTTTCTGTAGAACACCCCATGTTAGTCCTGCACCCAAGACGTGACTTCAGAAATCAATACGACGTCATCTGGGAAACGCTTTCCTTTAAAAAAAAAAAACTTTATGGCTGGGGAGAGGTGAAAGTTAGAGTGTGCAAGGTGAGGAGGGTAGGGAGGATGGGAGAAGATTTCATAACCACAGGCCCGTGCTTCTGATCTGGCGACATGCGAGTTGTGGACCGGGGCTTTGTCCTGCAGGAGAAGTGTACCTTTGCTGATCTTGCCCTGCCTCTTGATTTTGATATCTCCCCTTAATTTCCTCAATAGTGAAGCATAATATGCTCCTATAATTGTGGTACCCTTTGCCAGGAAATCTGTCATCACTACTCCGTCCTGGTCCCAGAAGACTGTGAGCATGACCTTGCCAGCGGAGGGATACACCCTTGCCTTCTTTGGAGGTGGTGAGTCCAAGTGCTTCATTGCAATAACTGGACTTAGGTCTCTAGATAATAGCCATGGCCCCAGGTTTCATCCTGTGTAATCAGGTTTTTGAAGAACTTTAACTCATCTTCTTGGCACATCTCCAAATTCATCCTCGAGCACTCGATGCGTTCTTGCTTCTGGAATGGTGTGAGCAACCTGGGAATCCATCTGGCAGACACCTTTTGCATATGTAAATGGTCATGAATGATAGGTTCCACAGACCCTGAACTAATCTTGACATCTTGGGCTATTTGGCGAATATTAATGCGCTGATCTTCCAAAATGGCAGCCTCAACTTGACGGACAGATTTCTCATCAATGGCAGAAGTGAGGGTCCAGGTCTGGGAGCTGTTTCCACAGACTTTCGGCCATGTTTGAATTCACGACACCAGGGTTTTACAAAGTCATATGATGGGGCATTATCACCATGTTTCTTCATGTAATCAAGTCTTCTGTGGTATGCGATTCTTCAAATACTAGAACCGGATCACTGCTCGGCATTCGACGGGCTCCATTTCACACCTTACTCAGTTCTAACACCTGTAAAACATAAACCACAATTAGTTCAGGGCTGTAATTTGCCATATAAACCGTAGAGATATAAATCATTGTACATGCAAAATTTCAGCTAGATCAGACAACTGGGTCAGAGGCAGTACTTTTTGCACGCCTTCGTACACATATAACCCAAGATGTCCTGAAGTAGTAAACAACTTAGGTTTATCAGAAGTTACACAAAAATCCACCTGACCTAAATTCACGTGCGTATCAATCACATCTAGCTAAACCTTTGAAATAAATTAAAGGCATGCATGTACTGGAAATTATGCATGCATATGTTTGTTATTGTATTGCAAAAAGGAGGGTTACCACAGTGCATTATCATAATGCCTTGGTATCAGGATAAACTCATAAGTTTAACACATTGATGTAATTGTGTCAACAGAGATACCTGGAGATGAGGATCCAAAACTTCGTGATTTAGGTATTGATATTTTGTAATGGTGCATGGTCCGACCTCATTGTTATTGTTTGATTATGTGATAAGTAATATATTACCGATGTGTGTTAAAAAAAATCAACTACCGTGGAACTTCCTCGGGTTCTGTTCATTGTTGTTGTTGTTGTTGTTGGTGTTGTCGGTGGTGGTGGTGGTCGAAAAAGTGTTGCATTTCGGCAGAACAACCTTCTCCGGAACAATCAGTCTCAGCTGTATAAAGAATTAAATGGTAGGAAACAGGCGGGAAATAACAACACTCCAAATTCAAAAGGTTCAAGGAAGTTCTGGAGTGTGATTTTGTCCGTCGAAGGGCGATATAATGAGAAGGCTAGCTGGTTGGGAGAGGTTAGAGGAAGGCTATCAGAAATGCACCAGATGAGGAACGTTGAGATAACCATCGATGATGTTGAAGCTGGCATACGAAGGATGACAAACTGGAAGGAACCTGGTCCAGATCGAGTGATGGGCTTCTGGTTTAAACAGTTCCCATGCCGGTATCCACCTATAGCTTCTGCTCTGCAACGGGCTGTAGAGTCGGGAGATGTCCCTGATTGGCTTGTGAAGGGAAGAACAACACTGATTAGGAAAAATCCTGCAAAAGGAACAGATGCCAGTAATTATAGTACAATTACATGTCTGCCATTGATGTGGAAACTGTTGACTGGAATATTTGCGGAGAAAATTTATGACCATCTAGAGAGTAATGGTGTTTTTCCCGACGAACAAAAGGGATGCCGGAAAGGATCGAGAGGTACTAAAGAAAAACTACTAATGGATAAAGCAATGATGCAGGATGCGAAGAAGAAGAAGAGGAGGAAGAAGAAGAAGAGAAATCTGAGCGTAGCATGGATCGATTACAGAAAGGCTTATGACATGGTTCCTCATTAATGGATACGTGAAATACTATTGATGATGAAGGTTGCTGAGAATGTGGTAGGCCTTTTGGAGACAAGTATGGCTGAATAGAAAACGGTGCTGACACAAAACAAAGAGGAGATGGGGCAGGTTGGCATTAAACGTGGAATATTTCAAGGAGATTCGTTATCGCCACTTCTTTTTGTAATGGTAATGATGACACTGAGCATCCTCTTGAAGAGAGAAAAACTGGGGTATAACTTTGGATCTGGACACAAACGCCTCAACCATCTACTGTTTATGAATGATTTGAAAATATTCGGTAGAAATGAAAACTAAATAGAAAGACTGGTAAAACTTGCGGGGACATACTCAGAAGACATTGGGATGGAGTTTGGGATTAGTAAATGTGCGGTGCTGGTGATGAAAAGAGAAGTAAAGCTTCATTCAAATGGAATAGGGCAGCCAAATGGAGAAATCATGAAAGAAATAGAAGATACAGGATATAAGTATTTAGGGGGGCTGGAGGATGTAGGCATCATGAACAAAGACATGAAAGAAAAAGCCAGGAAAGAGTATCTTAGAAGAGTGAAACTAATTGCAAAGTCGAAACTGTATGGAGGAACTCTAAATCTAATGAAAGCAGTAAATGCATGCGCAGTCAGTGTTTTGAGATAAAGTGCGGGCATTTTAGAATGGTCTGACAAGGATTTGCATACCATGGATATCAAAACAAGAAAAGTTTTAGCAATGTTTGGTATATTTCACATTCGAAGTAGCGTAGCAAGGCTTTATCAAAAGAGGAAAGATGGTGGGAGAGGATTGAAAAGTGTAAATGATTGTAATCGAACCGAGGTGTCGTTGAAGGAGCATATGGTTAGAAGTGGGGAGTGAATGCTTAAGGTTGTGACCACTGAAGTGGAGGTATGTGATACCAAGGCTGATTATCTGAAACGTATGGATAGAGAAAGGGCAGAGGAACTGGCTAGGAAGAAACTGCATGGAAGGTTCTTCCATGATATGGCAGAAGTGGCTGATGAAAGATCATGGCAATGTCTTAGAGCTGGATATCTGGCTAAGATTAGTGAAGTTTTTGTTTGTGCAGCACAAGGAATTAGGAACACGATTGTTCAAAAAAGTGGTTCTCTGAGAGGAAATTGCTGCAGAATGCCGGATTCGTGGTAAGACCTCAGAATCAATTGCGCACCTTGCAGCAGGGTGTAGTGGACTTGCATAGAGAGGGTACCGCAAAAGACACGATCGCATTGGACTCCGGATATATTGGGAGGTATGTAAGAGGGTTGGGGTGAAGTCTGCTGGAAAATGGTTTGAGGAGGTGCCTGATGAAGTGAGAAGAAGGTGCCTGATGAAGTGAGCAGGTAGAGGTATGGTGGGACAAAAGTGTCATTACGACCAAGCAATTGGAACATAATTGCCCGGATTTGGTCGACATTGCCAAGGTCTCAAAAGCTGACAGATTGTATACTTCTCAGTACTCTGGGACAGGAATGTGAGAGAGAAGGAGAATGAGAAGTGGAGCAATTATGCTCCATTGGCCTTGGAGATAAGGTGTATACACGGGGTTAAAACACAAATAATCCCGGTCGTAGTTGGTACACTAGGAGTAGTATCAAGTCGTCTGGAAGGACAATTGAAAAAATTACAAATCCCCAATGTTTTAGGTGGCCTTCAAACCTCTGCAATTATAGGTACCACCAACATCCTTAGGAAAACCTTGATCTTTGAAGTTCCTGGTTTGAAGCCGGGATTAAGGGAAATTCTCTGGAAATGAATCCCATCCCTTTCCAGAGAGACGTTCATAAGCGAAATCAGAATTATTATTATTATTATTATTATTATTATTATTATTATTATTATTATTATTATTATTATTTTTAATTTTATTTTTATTTTTATTATTATTATTATTATTATTATTATTATGATGATGATGATGATGACTCACAAGGAGCTTTCCCACGGCTAATAAAGGATCTCTCCTTGAGAAAAGCCTGTGGTGTTCTCTGGAAGCTGAGTGACAACAATTCTCCCCAGGTTTCCAGTGCTGTCCACCTATTCTAATAATGCTTGGAAATTAATTTGCATTATAGCAACAGTCGTTAACCACCGATTTATCGCTTGCAGGGGTCATTGTCCTCCACTGGAGTTTGAGTGGCAATAAGCCTCACAAGGTCCCACTTCTCTTTGAATTTGTCCAACGGATCTCTAGCCAGTGCGCTCTCCTCGGTCTTTCCATCCTCCTTGACCTTTCTCGGCAATTTGACATCATTCTTTTGTGGGGTCGGTGATTGGGTAATGGGAAAGGGTGGAGGAGGGGTGGGGAAGGGCATAAAGAAAGTATTATTACTTTTTTTTTACAAAGTAGTCACCACTTATCAAGGCCCGGAAGTCACTCGGGGCTAAGGGTTATTTCGATAACTGATCTATAGTTTGTAGTCAGGTGGTAAACAGGCAAACGGAACAGAGTTTCACAGGGGTAGTTTAAATAATTTCCCACAAAATAGTAACAACAAAAAGGAGATGATGAAGATGACTGGCAACAACAAAAAGAAGAAATTCCTTGGAAATAGCCAAGGAAAAAGGACACGCATAAGGGAAAAGAGAGTGTAGAAAGAATAAGGACAGTACGACGGTGGAAGGAAGGGCAGTGGAGAAATACATTTGCGGCATTTATATCTAAAAGAAAAAAGGACTACATAATGACGATTATGTCCACACACCAAATGTGTTGGGCTACGGTCACCGATATATGGGTGGGCTTTCGTTTTGGCTAGGTACATTTACATTCTCTTAAAATACGCCATATATACATATATATATATATATATATATATATATATATATATATACAATAATAATAAGGTAATGTGTTCAGTAGACACAGACTAACACGTTCAAATCCAGTTTTTTTACCTAGGAATCACCACATATCAAGGTCAATAGGTCACTCGAGGATAAGGGTTAAGGAGTGTACAGTAGAAATCGGACTATATAGTAATCGTTAGTAAATGGAAATTCGGTAAATTTGTTAACAAGTGGAACGGCTAATCAAGAACTTGTTTACCTTAGACTTGAAGACAACAATATTGTAGTCAGCTGGAAAGCAGGAAAACGGAAGACAATTTCACAGGCGTGCAGTTCTAAGAAAGAAGCTTTGTTCTGGAATCTACGTTTAGGTCTAGGCACAGATAAAGAGTAGCGGGAATTATAGATAGTGTTTTCAGCTAAAAGAATGTTTCTTGTGAAAGTTTTACGAGGGGGCACCATAGACTGAAGCTCAGTCGAACACTTTCCATGAAAATAAGGATAAAGCAGAGACAAACTCGCAACATCTCTTCTGTGAGATAGAGGTTGTAGGGAAGAGAAAAGAGCATCTCCTTCGAGGCTACGAAGTCTATTTTGAATTCTATCATGGCAGGACAAGTCCTGTCTAGCAGCTCCTGTCCAGATATGGCAACAGTATTCCATCTTTGGACGTGTCTGGCTATTATATAGATGCAGAATTGCATCAGCAGTGAGATATCTACTGGATCGATAGAAGTATGCCACTATTTTTTTCAAGCGGCCTTGGCAGCAGATTTTATGTACGAGTTCCATTTAAGATCAGGAGTAAAGGTCAAGCCCAAAAGCTTGTCAAAACTTGAGGCCTCCCCAAGACGAGAGTTATTCATTTCAATTGATGCCAGATATGGATCAGAACGTTGATGATACGAAGAGAGAAGCTTGGTTTTAGAGGCATTAAAAGTAACCAGCCACTCCTTTCCCCATTGTACCACGTGCCCAAGATCAGAGAAGAGAGAATCGGAGAAAACTTGGTCGAAATGATGTAAGGATGTGATTTGGAAGATCATTAATGTAGATCACGAAAAGAGTTGGCCCCAGGATGGACTCCTGAGGGACTCCAGCATTAATACTGTGAGCTTCTGATTTTTGCCCATCAACTATTACTCTTATGAAGCTATCAGAAAAAAATGATTTAATAATTGAGAATACATTTCCAGCTATAACATAGCTAGAGATCTTGTAAAGTAAACCTGTATGCCATACCCTATCAAAGGCCTTAGATATGTCAAGAGCAATTGCCCTAGAGAGGTTGACTCCGTTGAGAGATTCGCTAATCCTATGAGATATAACACTAAGCACATCTGCTGTAGATCAAACAGAACGAAAACCATATTGTGTGTCACTAAGAAGGTTGATGGTTGATTACTTCTGTATTTAACACAGATTCCGGCAACTTATGACGCACAGGAGACTTATTGGCCTGTACTGAATTCTTAAATACAGGGCATACTGTATCTTCAATGTTCTTGGTTCCATGCAACACTTCTTCATGTTTTATCTCTGCAGCAGTTAGGCTGGCCCGCGCGTGTTGCTCATCTGTATGAGTCCCCGCATTCAATTTTTTTTCTTTAATACTTCAGCTGTTTTCATTATATTATTATTATTATTATTATTATTATTATTATTATTATTATTATTATTATATAACCGCTTGTACGTACTCTTATTTCTGTAAGACAATGTCAAGAACATAACATTTAAAATTGGAATTTACAAACACGCAATCATCCAAAGAAAGATTAAAAAAAGGAATATAATCAAATAATACATAACTAGTTCTTTCTATGACTTCCCTGTGTTGTTGTTTTTTTTCATTGTTATCTACTAATCTAGTGTTTTAAAAACGTTGCAGAGACCAATACGGCCTGTCAGGCTTCAATCTGTTTTATTTCCAACAAGATGTTTCTTCTACCGACTACTTTATGGCAAACCAATGCAATGCGTCTAAAGATGCAAAACAAAAGAATTGTTTACTTATTGGCTAAGCTTATTTTCCTGTCTCCCTTCGAAGTGGATACTTTTGTTTTGTTTTTTCTAAAAGAGCAATTGCCGCGACAGTTTTATTATCACTGCTGTGGCGGATGTGGGTACATGTATTTTATTGTTGCCCAGACAGCTTTAAACTAAAGACTTGTAAACATTTATGCAGAATCAAATGCGATAAAAAAATCGTTCGCATTCCTTTAAAAAAAAAACAATGTAAGACAGGTCAGTAAGAAATTGGTGCAGATTTGACCACAACGATTAATAATAAACCGGCCTTTTATAATCGTGGCTTTAAAGTGCTATTATTCATCACAATTTTCTTTACTTCTTTTTCTGTACATATTTATTCTTTAGCTCTCTCTCTCTCTTTCTCTCTGCTTATATATATATATATATATATATATATATATATATATATATATAAAGGATTGATATGTAGTTTGCTTGAAGCATTGTGTAGGATAGGTATGTAAAAGAGATTTAGAAGGCTGTCACAATGCGAGGAATAAACAAGTTATAAACCAAACAAAAAATAAAGACATAAATAAATAAAATAAAAATAAAGACAAATAAAAATAGCACATTTATAAACATGTAAATCACCTAATCATACCATACATACATCCCCTACTCACATTTGGCCCGAAGCCTCACATAGCTACAAAACTTCCGGCCCTTCATCAAGCATGCTTTGAATCGACCTGTCACGCACGCCATTTGAAAAGGGAAATTTTTTTCCGAAAGTAATAATGGAATACGTCGCATGAAAACAAGTAAGACATTTTACCATACAACTGAATAAATATATATAAAAAAATAATAATAATAAAATATATATATATATGTACTTATTGATTTGTAAATCGCCACTTGTTCTCGTCTCCTCTTACCAACAGCGACTATAATTCATTCCTCGCATTGTGACAGCCTTCTAAATCTCTTTTACATATATATATATATATATATATATATATATATATATATATATATATATATATATATATAAAAGAACAAAGAATAAATAAACATTTTAAAACACTTTAAGACGAGTGAAAAACACATTTAATTTTAAAAAAGCAAACACGACTTCAGTGGAGTGCCGCTAATGAGCGGAGTTTCGAAAGAAATTCATTCCTCTCATCAGATTTAAGGAGGTACCGAAATGTAAACTATTTAATAAAACTGCAAGTAAGCCATAGAGCTTACTTGGCAAAAGGTTAAAAAATGGTGAATCAGAGGGAATGGGGGAAAAATCAAAACGTATTTCCAGTGAAGAGTAGAATATCCATTAACGGTAAAACCCAAGAAAAGTTGGTTAAATTTCGGTATCAAGAAGTGAAAATTCAAAGGAATCGTGTTACTGGAAGATGTTATCCAAAAGGCAAAATACCGTAAAATTATTTACTAATTAATGCAAAGAAAAAACAGTGAGTTCAATATATTAGTGTAAAAATATACATAAGTTAAGGCCGCGTTTCAAAATACGAATACAGATATATATATATATATATATATATATATATATATATATATATATATATATATATATATATATACTATAAATTTTCAAACGACATATTGCTTGAAATTGGGGAACTGGACATTGAAACAATTGTAACGTAAAATGAAATACACTTTTTGTTGCCTTCAACACCTTGTTTTAAAGCCTTGATTTTGCATACACAGTATATATATATATATATATATATATATATATATATATATATATATATATAAGTATATATATATATATTATATTGATTTTGCATACACAGTATATATATATATATATATATATATATATAAGTATATATATATATATATATATATATATATATATATATATATATATATATTAAAATATGGCGTAACACATTGAAAAATAATTTTAACTTGTTTTCGAATTTCGGATTTTGTAATCATGTCCTTATTCCTGTATTTTCTTTTAAAAATTTCTTCTGATGAATTAAGGGCTTACTCCAATCGAAAATTGACACAATAATAACATGAATAGTTTTCGTCTAGTAAAAAAGGGGCAGTCCTCTGTATTTCAACATACTTAAAGAAATAAACGGCAAGTTTGGCAACGTCTTAACATTTTGAATATATAATTATTGCCATATATATATATATATATATATATATATATATATATATATATATATATATATATATATATGTGTAATTGTTTTCTATAATGATTATTAAATACCTACATACACTAGTGTTTCATCGCTTTGGGTGGTATGATTAACATTGGTCGGTAGATTCGAACCTGACAACGAAGTAATCTCTGACTCCATTTGCAAGAACTAACTCCATCGGTCACCGGTAACCGCGAGAAATGCAGATGAAGTTTAAACATTTATTTTTAAATGTTTTTAAAATCTGTTAGAGTGATCTAATAATTATATGATGATCTGCACATGGGGTTAAATTGACCGACTTTTCTTCAACTGGAAGTGCTCATCCATAACAAAGAAGTTTCTTAAAGGGGCAGAAATTATATATATATATATATATATATATATATATATATATATATATATATATATGTATATTTATATATATGTATATATACATATATATATATATATATATACATAAAATAAGAAATAGAACATTGTGAGCAGAAATAAGGGTCAGAGAAAAAAATGTATAAAACTATACCTACCACTTATAACGAAGAGTGGTGTGTGTGAATTTCATACCAGTCACTCTTAATATCATGGCTATAAGAACAGCTGAATATGAGGATTAGAGCTATACATAGATTAAACGCAGGGTTAATTTATTTAATGAATTATTATATGTTCCAATGAAATTTAGACAAACCAATAAAGCATAGTATACACTCGTTTCAGATGGAATATGTTGTTTATTTAGATATTATTATAGGAAAAGATTGATGCCCATCAAAATCGTGCCCTATATGTAGCACTGAAGCAATTGGAGTCAGCATTGAATCATTTTTTTATCTAGGTCTCTAAAACATACTTAGAATTTTTGCTCCATGTATTCACACATTGTATATTCTAACTATATCTTCAACACCGAGATGAAAAATACTCAAATATTCGATGGTGTATCTAATTATCCTCAATGTCAAATACTGCTCGCTAGGTCTGTGTCAGATCAGAATTTTCTATTTGCCGTGTAATAATTCACCGGGGAAATGCACCGCCAGACCTCGTCAGAACCTGCATCTAGGAGAAGGACAGTCTGATGCACAAACACTGGTCTACTGCATACTCTGTCCTTTTGCAGTCATCTGAACAAACAAAGTTACACAGTAATGCCAAAATGTGGGTGGTTCTACACAAAGACGTCACCACTATAAAAAAAAAAATATATGTGCATTATCGAGCAACTTAGTTGGTGTTGCGGAAGCTCATGCTTCCAAATCGACGAGCGAGTCAATCATATATATATATATATATATATATATATATATATATATATATATATATATATATATATATATATATATATATGTATATATATATGTATATATATACATATATATATATATAGCATATGCCAGGTCATGTCATATGCTACTGGTACCATGTAACCCAGTACTACCTGCCTCATGGTCGGGTCACCGGCGACTAAACTGGTTCCCCCACCAGACTTGTTTGGTGAGGAGGGCGGCTAGTCTCCCTGAAGGATTAAAAACAAGACCTTCCAAAGGGCGAATGAACTCTTTTTCTGAGTCAATGGCCAACTAGCACCGTGTATATTTGTGTGTGTGTGTGTGTGTGTGTGTGTGTGTGTATGTGTATTGGGGTAGAGAGGGCTCCCGTAAGCCGTGGTGAAGGCAACCTTTCTAGGAGAAGAAAATCTCTGATTTAAAAAAAAACATAAAGCGGAAGACCAGTACCCGCATTAAGCTGGTCTGCAGTTTAATTTGTTGCTGGCTATCTTGCTCTTGCTTGTTGCTCGATCTCAACATTTTGAACCGAGAGAGAGACTTAGCTGTCGTACAAAGCTAAGACTATGTAACATCATATTTGTATATATACTCCCTCAGACATTTGGGCTCATGGATTTTAAATGGCTGAGGGAGTGGCACTCGTCTGACAAGACGTTGCAATCATCATATATATATATATATATATATATATATATATATATATATAAGAGATAGAGACAGAACAAGTTGTTATGGGAATATTCTTTGGTGTCTTTGTGATTTTTTATTTTTGTAGGTTTCGAAAGAAAAATTAAGAATTTACACATCCGCTTTAATTGCATTTTCTTTTAAAGTCTATTAGCGAACGCACTTAACATATTTATCTATTTTAAGTGAACTTAGTGAGCAGTCTATGATAGTCTTACTATTTTATTATTTAAACACGTTTCACTTTTATTCACTTCGAATTTTCTGTAGAAGATAAAAGGGGTTTGCGAATCATAATCTTAACATCTATTCACTGAATACCTACCAATCTTAAGATAACTTTTGTGATTGAAAAATCTTAATATTTATGTGTACGTATGTACGTTCTCAATTTTACCGAAATTAAAACAGTATTTTTAAAACACCGATTCCTATCGTTTCTTTACATTTTGGTTTTCGTTCGCATTGAGTAAAATAGATTTTTCCGGGTTAAAGCGCATATATTTTTAAGTGTTTCGTTCCGTTTCAGGAATTCAAGATCGAAAGAGATTAATCATAAGGCCATTTCTGATACAATAAGACATTTGTTTATTTGGTTTTATATGTTTACTTTTGCCCTGATATTTCTGCTCTTAAGAACAAAACATAATCATCATTTATATTGATATTTGTGTGTGTGTGTGTGTGTGTGTGTGTGTGTGTGTGTGTGTGTGTGGAGAAGGATGTTTTCTAGTGATGTTTTATATTATTTACATCTGATTTCCAGTAAATGCTTAACTAATTTACATAAATGATATTGTGGTTGATATATCATTCAGTTAAACCTCTTTTTCTGTAATAATTCTCCTTTTATACAAATACGTTTAATAAAAACTATTGGAGTCTAACTCAAAATATGATCACATCGTATTAATTGTAAACGCAACATATAAAACGTAACGTATATAGCCTTCCGCTCGGGTGGACTTTACTATCTCCGTATACACATGTCCACATTGTTACGTGTTTATTACATTACGCACTTGATTTTTTTTTATCGATGTGCGGCCATATTACATGAGATTTGAATTTCTAAATTGAGAGATTGATGGACGAATCTTGGCTTAGATGCGTATATCAATCTTTCTAAGAGGCTCTGCCCATCGATGTCCATGTGAAACTTAAGTAGTAAATACTCACTTAGCATTCCATCTTAAAATTTTAGTTGGCATTACTTTCTAACTTTATTATTTTTTTATTGTGGACTATTATCTTCAGTAATTGCTGGTGAGAAAGCGAATTCGGTGTTCCTATCTCGTCACGGTTACCTTCTGACGAAGACCAGAGGAATAGTTGGATGAAACGTTGTGGGACAACAGCTAAGAAGAACGAGGTTAACAGTCCGCAATAAATAAACTAATAAATAATACTCATCTCAATAATTAACTCCAATTAAATAATATATACGATATTCGATACGGACCCGATCATAGAAGGTCAGATAAGTAAACGTTGACTTATGAGACCAAAAAATCCAACCTTGATTGCCCTTCGGGACTCGTGGCACAGTGGATAAAGACGTTGACTCTCTGTGGTTCCAGGTGTGAATTGTCTGCGGATAGCGGTTTCAATCGGCTTACTTGACCCAAACGTGGTGAGACGGCATCAACTATGGATGGTAGTGATTACTGAAAATATAAATTCGGAGCTCGTATTCCGTCGGGGTTACCACCTGACGAAAGCAATAGAAATAGTTGGTCGTTAAACAACAACTAAAAAGATGAGGATAATAGTCTGCAATAAATAAAATAATAAATAAAACTCATCTCAATAACGAATTCCAATTAAATAATATATACAAAGGTGGCAATAAGAAAGTCCGCACTTGTAATTTTTTTCAAGAATTGCATATTTAAGCTAAATTTAATGTAATTGTTTAAACAAACTATACCCTCTTCTTCTATACTTGTATCTTTTCATATTTGACTTTTATGTTATTCTTTTGTTTTTATATTCCATGAACGATATTTATTACAAAAATAAAATAATTGGTATT